>NC_056671.1:59264070-59572664 GCF_018350195.1 Panthera tigris | reverse complement strand
TAAAATATCAGATACTAATTTGAAGTTCCAGATCAAAATACAAACTTTTAGAAATGTAGACCAGAGCCAGTTAAATGGCTCATAAACTTTTCACACCTGTCAGGGTTTTAAATGTGTCTGAGTTTGAAGACTGAAAGCAATTTGCTTTTTTAAAATTTTTTAAATAATTTCAAACTTACTGAAATTTGCAAGTAGAGTACAAAGAACTTTTTCCTAAACCGCTTCAAAATGGGTTGCCAAACATGCTACATCAACCCTGAATGTGTCAGTATTTATTTCCTACAACAAGGAAATTTTCCTACGTAACCAAACCACAACAACTAAAATCAGAGAATTAAAAACAATACAATGATACTATCTCTTACTGACCTCATTCAACTTTCATGAATTATCCTAATAATGTCCTTAATAGCAGAAAGATCCAGTTCAGAATCACACACTGTTATTAGTTTTCATGTCTCTTTAGTCTATTGCTGTCTGAAATAGCTCCTTACTTTAGCTTTGACATTCATGAACTCAACAATTTTGAAGACTATAGAATTCAACAATTTTGTAGTATATTCCCCAGAGTAGATCTGAAGCTTCCTCATGTCATGATTAGATGGTTATGCATCATTGAGGAGACTATGAGAAAGTTATGCTGTGTTCTCACAGCATCCTATCAGGTAACATACCAATTCACTTTGTACCAATTATGATGATATTCATGTTGACCTCTTAATTAGAATCTGCCAAGCTTCTCCACTATGAAGATACTATTCTCCTTTTGTAAATAAGATTTTGAAAGGAGGTTGTTTGAAACTATATTAATATCCCATCTCACAGCAAACTTTCTATTAATTAATTAATTTATACCACTAGAGACTCACAATCGTCTATTTTACTTAAGGTTATAATCTCTCATCATCACTTATTTTGATACTCAAAGTGCCATAGATTACCCAGTAGAAGCTCACTGGAATTGGCTTCTCTATCTTTGTCACCTGTCCCCATATTTCTTGGAGTACATCTTCCCTTTGTGGCAGATGATGTTCCAGGCTCCCTCCATACTATCCTTGCCCCAGTCCTAGAAACAGGCATTTCTACAAAGATCCCCAATTCTTTTAGGTGGAGAACAGTAGTTAGAAGCTAGGATACTGGCTCTCCATGCTATTGCATTATTGCTTTTCCCAGTCTATTTCAGTGGACAAAGCTAGGAAATTCCCTCTGTCTGTCTGTCTCTCTCTCTCTCTCTCTCTCTCTCTCTCTGCCTCTCTCTCTCACATACACATACAAACACACACGCACGCGCACACACACACACACACACACACACACACACACACACAGCTTAATTATTGTAATTACAGCTTAAAATGTCTTTCTTCCTCCTCTTTACTCAGACAGTACCCATTCACACCTTCAGAAATTATTCCTAAATATTGTTGCTTCTAAAAAGTCTTTCCTTTCTAACACGTTCCAGCTTAGACAACCCCTAGTGTAGGCCCTCAGTACACAGCCATGCATGCACATCTCTCTGTCTCTGTCTCTCTCACCTCCATTACATTGCACTGATACCTCCAAATCTAGTAACTAGAGTTCATACAAGTCTTCTCCATTTCAAAAATTAGAACTTCTCCAATAGCAAGAAACTTGGCTCCCAAGTGTCCTATTATATTATTCAACCACACCTTCCATCATCATCTCCGCATTGAATAATATTCCATTGTCTGCATGTATCAGTTTATTTCCTCATTCATCTAGTGAAAAACATTTTGGTTACTTGATATATTTTAACTATTATGCTTTTTAATATTTTCAAAAAGAAATATTCCTTAAAATGATTTATTGGCATCATAAATTACAAACGTGTATAATTTGAGGTTTTGGGTCTTAATAACTGTGAATGTGCTCTGCTTCCTCTGTCCTAGGGAAATTGCATGGCATAGTAAATAGAAAGTATATATGGTTATAATGACTTGTATTTGAATACTTCTCTACCACCTACCAGCTCTGGGACCTTGAAAACTCACTTACCTCAGCTGTGTCTTTACACCAATACTGATCTTGAAATAATATATTTACAGAGCCTTGCCACAACATTTTGAAAGTCATAGTAATACCACTTGATGACTATTGGGGTTAACCTTAAATTCAAATTCTAATTTTGCCCTCATGCCCAACTTTATTTTCTAGTCCTCTTAAGTTAGCTTCCTCTGTCCATCCACCCATCCACCCACCCACCCATCTATCCATGCATCTTATTTCCTAAAAATTAAGGGACATTGTGTGCTAAACACTGTGTTAGGCTCTCAGATGCGGAGAAAGAGATATACCCAAGTGAAAAACAGAACATAAAGTGGTACATTTACAAGATGTTATGAGGCCATGAAAAAGAGGCATTGAGTCAGCCTGGCAGATGCTCTGAGAGGCTTCTTGGACAATGAGTTGGGCCGGCAGAAGTGGAAGGTAAGCAATAATGTGGCAGCTAGAGAAAATGGCATAAGCAAAGGCACAGAATAAGATGTGAACCTGACAGGGAAATAGTTCACTACACCTGATGCCCTAGCCTGGATCCAGATGACCGGCCCGATACCTTGGCCCTTCTAGCTTTTGGGCCTGCTTGCCTAATGGAGTTTCCTAATGATATCCATACGCTCTACCCTCTGTACCAAACTACTGTCCCATTTGACTGTAAATATTGAGAAAAATCTGTCAGCATGTCCATTATGGTGTTCTGCTGACCTATTTGGACACATACCTGCCCTCCAACAGACCATTCAGATGCTGAGTATACAACATCCCTTTTTGGCATAGTCTCCTTTACCTCAAGGCACATTCATTTCAGATCCTGATCTTTTGCAGTTTACCTCACGATGCTGTAGTCCATTCTGTGGTACGGTCCAAAGTCTGGCAGTAATATTTGTTAACATATTTTACAAAACTCAAAACTATGTTTCAGATTTCAGGTTCTGATAAAGGCTTCTTATAATGTTTATTTAGTGATCAGAAAAATTCACATTGACTAAATAATCTTTAAGACCCATGGGTTTAAAAAAAAAGGGACCCTGAGAAAAATATAATTGGAATTCAAATAAACGAGAATGAAAAGGGAAATAGAGATATTTGATCAGAAGTAGGATGAAATGAGAAGTTAAAATGTGCACATCCTCAAGTTTTCACCCCTCTGGTCAAACTTAGATCAACTGTCTCATTTAGTGTAATGATTTCCTTCTCTCTGTAAACCCCTTGAGGCCAAATGATGCTTGGTTCATCATCATGATCCTTAGCACATAGCACTAAACTGAAATCAAATAAAGATATCTGTTGATTGTTTTCTGATACCTAAGAATCATCACCATAACCTTAGTTAAATGTACCATTTCAGGACAATTCTGTGATGGGAATCACAGCTTAAAATGTCTTTCTCCCTCCTCTTTACTCAGACAGTACCCATTCGCATCCTCAGAAATTATTCCTAAATATTGTTGCTTCTAAAAAGTCTTTCCGTTCTAACACTTTCCAGCTTGGACAACCCCTAGCGTAGGCCCTCAGTACTTATTATAATAGCAGCAAATGCAACATCTTATTTTCACATTATTTTTAATCACTCACAAACTATTCTCCCATCAAATTATGTCAACCCTATGTGTTTGTCCAGGAGATTAATATCATTTCTAATCTAGAACTAAGGAAACTGAGGCTCAGCGAAGATCACTGGTTTTTCCAAGGCCTCCCAGTAAGTTCAAGTCAGAATGTAATTTAGACTCTTGATTCCAGAGCATAGAATTGGGAGAAATGAGCTCCCAATTCATTCGTCTATAAAATTTGTCTCATACTTCTGTATGTGCACTGACAAGTGTTTTCTCTTTGTTTGTATGTTTGTTTCTTTTGAATATAGAAAATGTTTCTCCCCTCGGGATCTTCCCGCACCCCTACTGTCTAGCATACAGCTCACATATACACTATTGGGGACATATGTTGGTCTACTGGATATATCAACATCATAATAAAAAATTATGTAATCCATGTAAAAGTCTAAAATTATACATTCAGAGTTTTTAGCCATGTCTTTCCTACACCCGTCTCCTATTTTCTGTTATAGAATACAAACAACAGCATACTTTCCTATCAGTATGGAGACCACCGAGATGCTCCTACATTATTCAATCTAACGGCAGTGGCTTCCAAGGGGAAAATAAATACCTCGACTGAGGCTTCACTGGTCTGCATCGCATGCACAAGCATGAAGGATTTCTTTGCTGTCAAGCTTTCAGTTGGGAACAAAATCCCCCTGCTGAGCCCTGTTGCTCACTGCAACACTTAAGATATGATTCGGCACATGGAGTCTTAGGCATCTCTGAGCTGGTACCTCTTCTTCCATGTCCCTGAAGCTCAGGCAGGCACAAGAAATAGGATTCCTGACTATCAGCTGGTAACAGATGTGGCAGGTCCAGAGAGCTGACCACCTGTCAGCACATCCAAAGATAAAACCATTTCCTTGCCACCAGTGGGCCACGCACTTGCAATGATGTTTCTGGGAATGCGTCTTACTGAATCATGAGACATGAAAGGGCAAGGGTAAGAAAATATTTTCTTCAGACCCTATTAAGTGAACAAAATTATGTTGAGGGTTGAAATTAAAAAAAACAAAAAAAGTTATGAAGCAGAGTCTGCAGGGCAGGTGCTTATAATCTAGTTGGGGCACCACAATTCAGAACTTGAAAGATACACGGCAGTGGAAGACAAGATGTGAAATATGCCACATCAGCAGTGCAACTATAAATGCTACAGCAGTTCTGAAGGGAAGTGATCACAAAGTACTAAGAATTGGAAGTGAAGAAGATCTAACAGAGAAGAAAGATGAGTGAGCAATGACATTTACAGAAAGTTTAGGATTTTAAACAAGGATGGGAAAGGCAATTTTGAGTACATGAAAAGGCCGGTAATATTGCTTTAAAAGCAATGCGTGGCGGTGCCTGGGGGGGCTCAGTCAGTTAAGTGTCTGATTCTTGATTTGGGCTTAGGTCATCTCACAATTTGTGGGATCAAGCCCCATGTCAGACTGTGCACTGACAATGCAGAGCCTACTTGGGATTCTCTCTCTCCCTCTTTCCCTGCCCCTCCCCTGCTCATGCCCTGTCTCCCTCTCTAAAAATAAATTTTAAAATTAAAAAAATAAAACAAAAGCAATATGTGGACAAATTTTATGGTTAGTATGGTCAGATGTTTACAGGGCATAGAAAGACTACCCAAAAGGGGCTGGACTCTTTCCTGTAGGTAATGAGGAGTCATTGATGTTTGGGGAAACTGCACGAGAAGTAAAAAGTTGGGCTTGTGAAAGTCAACTTCAGAGTGAATAGTTCAAAAAAGGGGAAAAATGGAAATATGGAATCAGGGAAATTTCTAGGAAATCATCGGGTCATACAAATATAAAATAATGAGGTGCTGGACACGGCTCAGAACACTAGAAAGGCGTAGGAGAATATAGATGCCACTAATGCAGAAGTTATAGATTGCTGTAAGACATCATCTTCAGTTGAAAGTGTTTACAATTTCATGTAAGCTTGGTGGTGGCAAATCATAAAGTGGGAGAAGTGTGTCTTCTGAACTATCCTCTTTTCTTACTCATTCGCTCAGCAAATGTTCATCGAGTACCTAAACCATGTGCCAAATCCCAGTATCAGATACCACTCTTACCACTTTTGACAACACACTGGCTCTCCTGAACAAGCTTCAGAATTGTGCCCAATATCCTTTCAAGTCCTTTACCATCAAAGCCTCTTGCCTGCTAGATAATAAATTAATGCAGAAGTTTTAGTTTGATAAAAGATTGCTGTTCCCAGGTAAAGCCCTTTCAACTCAATTAAAAATATACTCTATAAGGTCAAGACATAATAAGGATAGAAGGATAGAAGGATAGAAGATTTGTTCCTTGTGGCCAGCTAGTGAAGTGAAGGGAAGAAGATGTTTCTATTCACCTTCTGTTTATTTGTGGGCACATGCTGTAGGCAAAGACTTCTGGCCATCCCGCAATAAACATTCCAGAATAGCTATGATACGGGACAGCACAGTGTCCACAATGCTCAGTGGTCCCCTGTTTCACAAGTTCTGAGGCTCCTTTGTAGCAATGCACACTATGTTATCGCCCACTCTTCATTATTTGTGTGACTGAAAGATGAAAGGTACAATGCACTGTTATTCTATATTCTTTGCAGACTATTCATTTTAATCCAAGTCTATTATGAAAATTTTAGGCAAGCAATAGCTCAGAGAAAGGAAAGTTGCTCTTACAAAAGAAAGGCCCGCTGAATTCATAGAGGAGAGATACCCAATGCGCACAATACCCAGAAGCCTCAGGAGTAGCAAAGATAACTGATAAGCAAGGTCTCATTCCTGATGATGTCTGCATGACATTTTGTGGCTTGCGCTTCCGGGAGGGCAGGAACACTCCAGCCACCTCCAACATGAACAGCAGCTGAAGATGCCTCTGTAGTCCCATATGTGCCTTGGTGCTCTCTGATAAGCAGAACCTGCTCCATCTCTTAAAGTAAAAACCGAAATAATCCTTTGTGTTCTGTTGGGCTTTCAAGGGGGCTCACCCTCAAGTATATGCTCTCTAAAATTCCCAGACTGCAGGGACAGGTTTGCAAACAGGAGGAGACCTCTGTGCAAACAGCTAGAAAGAACGAATTTAGAGGACTCATCTTCCAAAATGCTTAGGGTCAAGCTAAAGTTAGTGAAAGGGATGTTTACAAACAATTGGGCAATTCGGGGAAGAGAAAAGTCTTAGAATGTTAAAGCAAGAATATATAATTCACATGGCACAAACTGGAATAAAACAAATTAATTTTTAAACACAGCTTTTACTTCAGTTCTGGTGGCATTTAGAATGGTGCTTTAAAGAATTAGAAAAAGAGAGAGAGCAAGATCAAAAATGTTAGAGAAAGAGAAAAGGAAGACCAAGATGTCTGTACATCAAATAACTTAATAATTTAATCTTAAAAATTAAACTATATACACTATAATATAAATAAGTGTATGAAATATATAAAATATATATATTACAATATAAATACATATTAATTTGAAAAGAAATGCTGCTTTTATATAAACATAGAAGGGTATTCCCCTCTTTTCTCAAAAGAACTTTCACAAAAAGAACATTTATTAGCCATGTGGTCTGATTTACATACTCCAGCCTCAAAACAGATGCTGTGTTTAGGTGAGAAGAAAACAACTCAGCTAAACACATCCCCTGGATTTGTCCACATTTTTAATTCTTTTTTTTTCTTTTAATTTTTTTAATGTTTATTTATTTTAGAGAGAGAGAGAAAACGAGGGAGGGGCAAAGAGCAAGGGAGACACAGAATCCTAAGCAGGCATCAGGCTCTGAGCTGTCAGCACAGAGCCTGACGTGGGGCTTAAACTCATGAGCAGTGAGATTGTGACCTAAGCTGAAGTCAGATGCTCAACCAGGTACCCCTACATTTTCACTTCTTAATGTACCATGCTCTCCATGCCACTGAAACACTGAATAGATTTCTTCTGCCCCAAGGATATCAGAGAAAATATAGAGTTCCCAGTTAAATTTGAATTTCAGATGAACAACAACTTCTTTTATTAAAAGTATGTCCCATGCAATTTTCAGATTCAATTGGGCATCCTATATTTTTAGACATTTTAAGAGAACTTTAGATACACTGTTAAGTGTAAGAAAGTATACAGCAAGATCCCTCGTACTGTTTACTCCGTTTCCTCCAATGATAACATCTTCAAAAATTATTATAATATCACAACCAGGATACTGACAATACAGTCAAGATACAGAACATTCCCATCGCCAATCATCCATTATGTTGCCTTCTTACAGTGACTCCCACTTTCCTTCCACCTGGCCCCCTCCTTAATTCCTAACAACCAATCATCTGTTCTTTACTTCTATAATTATGTCATTTTATGAATGTTATATAAATGGGATCATACAGTGTGTAATTTTGTGCAACTGACTTTTTCACACAGCATAATCCTCTGGAAGCTCATCCAGGTTGTGTGTATGAGTAGTTCATTCCTTTTTATTGCTGAATAGTATTCCATAATACGTATCTATCACAGTTTAAACATTCTTTCCACGAAGGACATTGGGGTTCTTTTCAGTTTTAAGCCATTACAAATAAAGCTGATATAAACATTTGTGCATGAGTTTTGGGATGGATATAAATATTCATTTCTCTGAGATAAATGCCCAGGAGTGCAGCTGATGTTGCTTAGTCTTTGGTAGTTAGTTGTTGTTGTTGTTGTTGTTGTTGTTTTTAGAACCTACCAAATTGTTTTTCAGAATTGTCATATCATTTTACATTCTCAGCAGGTATGTATAAATGACTCTGTGTTTCTGCATATTCTCCAGTATTTGGTATTGTCACACTTTTAAATTTTATTTTATTTTTGCCATTTGTATAGCTTGTAGTAATATCTCACTGGGGTTTTCATTTGCACTTCCCTAAGCTAATGCTGAAATTCTTTCCATGTGCTTATTTGCCATCTTCATGGCCTCTTTGATGAAATATCTGTTTCTTTGCCCATTTTCTGACTGGATTTATTTACTGTTGAGTTTTGAAGGTTCTTCATGTATCCCAGATGGTTATTTGAAGGATTATTTGATTTACAAATATTTTCTCCAACTCTACAGCCTGTCTTTTCATCCTTTTAATAGGATCTTTTACAGAACAAAGGATTTCAATTTTGATGAAGTCAAATTTATCAATGTTTCCTTTTCTAGTTCATGGGTTTATTTTAAACATTTTTAAATGTTTTTTTAATTCATTTTAAATGTTTATTTATTTATTTATTTATTTATTTATTTATTTATTTATTTTTTAAGAGAGAAAGAGGCAGAGAGAGAGGGAGAGAGAGAGTCCCAAGCAGGCTCTGTAGTATCAGCTCAGAGCCCAACACGGGGCTCAATCTCATGAACCATGAGATCATGACCTAAGCCAAAATCAAGAGTCAGATGCTTAACCAATTGAGGATCCAGGGGCTCAAGGTTCATGCTTTGGTCAAGTTTAAGAACTCTTTGCCTAACTCTAGATCCTAAAGATTCTTTCCTATTTTTTTTTTTCTAAAAGTTTCCTAGTTCTACAATTTATATATAAGTCTGTGATCCATTTTCAGTTAATTTTTATATAAAGTATGAGACCTAGATTGAGGCTTACTATTTTTTTTTTTTTTTGCCTATGGATGTCCAATTTCTTCAGAACCATTTATTGAAAGGACAATTTTTCCTTTATTTTAACTGCTTTGCTATGTGTATCACTCCAATAATACCACACATTATTATAGCTATGTAAGTCATGTACTTAAGTAAATTGATTCCTCCTACTTTGTTCTTCTTTTTCCAAATATTTTAACTATTCTAGTTCCTTGGACTTTTTGTAGAAATTTTAGAATAATCTTTTGTATATCTACAAAAAATCACGTGGGAAATTTGATACCAATTTTGTTACACCTGTATATCTATTTGAGGAGAATTGAAATCTTTACTATGCTGAGTGCTCCAATCCATGAACACAGTATGTTTCCCTATTTGTTTGGATCTTTGATTCATTTCATCAGTATTGTATAGTTTTCAGCACACAAGTCCTGTACACATCTTGTGAGATTTATACTCAAGAAATTCATTTTTGAGTAATTATAAATTGCATTAAATTTCTAATATTGGTTTCTGTATGTTTATTGCTTATACTATATATAGAAATATACCTGATTTTGGCATGTTTCTTATATCCTGTGACCTTGTTGAACTCACTTTAATAATTCTAGGATTACTATTTTTTTTTCTTTTGCTTTCTTTATGCTTTTTAAATCTTGACATTTTCTATATAATCATGTTGTGTACAAATGCGGACATTTTTATTTCTTCTTTTTTGTCTTTTATTTACATATTCGTTTGCCTTATTTCACCACCTAAAACTTACAGCTTTATGTTAAGAATGGTAAGAGTCAATATCTTTGCCTTGTTCCTGATCTTTGAAAGTTTTCAATCTTTTAACTTTAATTATAATGTTAGCCACTGATATTCTGTAAATGTTCTCTAGTAAGCTGTGGAAATTCCCTTCCATTCCTACATTTCTGTGAGTTTTTATCATAAATGGGAGGCTGAACTTTGTGAAATATTTTCCATGCATCAATTGATATGATCATGAACATTTCTTCGTCAGCCTGTCAAAATGGTGGATTACATTTATATATTTTTGAACACTGAACCAGCCTTATATCCATGGAATAAACTTCACTCGGTCATGGTAGATAATTGTTTTTGTACATCATTGGGTTTAATTTGCTAAATTTTTTTTAGTGTTTGCTTATTTTTTGAGAGAGAGAAATAAGAGTGTGAGTGGGGTTGGTGTAGAAAAAGAGGGAGACACAGAATCCGAAGCAGGCTCCAGGCTCTAAGCACAGAGCCCGACGTGGGGCTCGAACCCACAAGCCATGAGATCATGACCTGAGCTAAAGTCGGCCGCTCAACCAAGTGAGCCACCCAGGCGCCCCTGCTAATCTGTTTTTGAGGATTTTTGCATCAATGTTCATCAATGTTCTATAAATGTTCACGAGAGATATTGGTACATAAGTTTCCTTTCCTCCAATATCATTATCTGGTTTTTGTGTCAGAGTGATGCTGGCCTTATAGACTGACTTAGGAAGCACTCTTACTCCTTTTATTTTCTGAAAGAGATGCTAAAGTTCCTATCACTTCATCCTTAAACATTTAGTGGAATTCTCCAGTGAAACCATATGGGTTGGGGGAATTCTTTTGGGGGAGCTGTAAAGTTACAAAGTCAATTTCATAGTAGATACAGAGTCAACCAAATGACCTACTACATATTGGGTGAGTTGTGGTAGTTTGTGTTTTTTCAAAGTAAATGTTTATTTGTTTAAGTTGCCTAACGTAAATGTGTAGAACTCTTAGTAGTTTTCCCTTTTATCTTTTTGATGTCTGCAGTGTCAGTAATGATATACCAGCCCCTTCCCAATGTTGTTAATTTGTGTCTCCTCTTTGTTCTTTGCCAGTCTTGCTAAGGTCTGTCAATTTTATTGATTTTTTTTCCAAGCAACTGTTTTATTGTTTTTCTGTATTATTTTTGTTTTCATTTAGTTTTCCTCTTATATTTATTATTTATTTATTTTCTTTGCTTTCTGTTTATCCTATTCTAACTTCTTGAGCTGGGTGTTTAAGTTACTGATTTGCTACTTTTCCTCTTTCCTAATGTATGCATTTAGTCCTATAAATTTCCCTCACAGGAGTGCTTTAGCTGTGTTCTACAAATTTTGATAGATACTTTCATTTTCATTCAATTAATTTAATTTCCCTTGAGACTTCTTTGACCACCTCCCCCACAGGCTATTTAGTTTGCAAGTGTTTTGAGATTTTCCAGTTATCTTTCTCTTACTGATTTCTACTTTGACTCCACTATAACCAGAAAATCATATTTTTAAGAGTGCCTGGGTGGCTCAGTCGGTTAAGGGCAGAGTTCATCTCAGGTCATGATCTCGCAGTTCGTGAGTTCAAGCCCCACACTAGGCTCTGTGATGAGAGCTCAGAGCCTGGAGCCTGTTTTGGATTCTGTGTCTCCCTCTGTCTCTCTCTGACTCTCTCTCCGTCTCTCAAAAATAAAATAAACATTAAAAAAAAAAGAAAACTGTATTTCTTTCACATATGTTGAAGTTTATTTTATTACTCACAATTCAGTATGTCTTAATGTATATTCCGTGGCACTTGAATATGTATTCTGCTGTTGCTGAATGTTCTATAAATGTCAAATAGATTCTGTGGTTAATGCTGTTGTTGATTTTTTTTTAAATCCTTACTCATTTTCTGTCTAGTTGTTCAGTCAATTGTTCAGAAAGAGTTGTTGAGATCTCCAAATATAATTATCGGTCTATTTCTTTTTTCAATTCTATCAGTTTCCAATTCACATATGTGGCATCTCTGTTGTTTGGTGCATACAAAGTTAGAACTGCTATACTTTCTTGATAGACTGTCCTTTTATCATTATATCATGTTCCTCTGATAGGAAAATAGCCACTCCTGCTTTTCTAAATTAAACCCTCCATTTTTTATCTTTGTCCATCCTTCTATTTCTAATCTGCCTATATTATTATACTTGAAGTGGTTTTTATGTAGACAACATACAGATGGATCATATTTTTAATGGACTCTGCCAATATCTACCTTTTACTTGATGCATTTAATTCTTTACATTTAATGTAACTTTATGCAATGTCTGACATTATATTTTTGTGTTTTGCTTGTGCTGTTTCTGGTTCTCTGGTTTCTTTTGTCCTGCCTTTTCTGTGGGTTACTTAAACACTTAAATTCCACTTTATCTGTAGTGTTTTTGAGTATACCTCTTTGGAGTCAGATTTAGGTTTGCTCTAGTTATTAAATTACATAACTTATTATAATCTTTTGGTGTTATTTTCCCAGTTTGATGGAGAAGAGAAATCTAACGTCCCTTCCATCCCCCCTTACCCTTCACTATTTATACAATTGCCTTAAATATTTCCTCTACATATATTTAGAACAACATCATACGGCATTTTGTTGTTGTTGTTTGCTTCAGTGATCAAACACAATTTAGAAAACTCAAGAGGAGAAAGAAAGCCTATTGCATTTAACCATAGTTTTCCTAATCATGATCTTTCTTCATCCCAGATGTTCAAGTGTTTCTTCTTTTATTGTTTCTTTCCTTTTTAGAGAACTTCCTTTATACATTCTCTTAGGGTATGTCTGGGGGCAATCAGTTCTCTAGGTTTTTCTTCATTTATCTTGAATTTCCCTTCATTCCTGGAGGATATTTTCCTGGGTAGAATATACTGGATAGACTATGCTGGGTAGACAGTTGTTTGATTTTTTTTTTTTCGTTAGTTTTCAGTTTAATTATGAGGTATCTTGGCATGGGTTTCTCTGTTGTTCCATTTTTATTATTTATCTTTCAGCTCGTTATTTTTTCCCCCTGTCTCCTGCATTCTACCTTTGAGCCCATCCACTGAACATTACATGTCAGTTATTGTATTTAATTCTGAAATTTCCATTTGATTCTTCATATTTTCTATTTTTTTTGATGAGTAATTTTTTTTACTTATGTGTATTATTTTTCCATTTGTTTTAAGTGTGTTCATAATTACTCATTAAAGCCTATTTATCATAGCTGCTTTAAAATCTTCGTTAAGGAACTCTAACTCTTCTTAAGTGTTTGAATCTATTGATTATCTTTCTTCATCAACCTTACGATCTTCCTGGTTCTTAGTATGACAAATAATTTTCAATGAAACTTGGACAATTTTTAAAATGAGATATAGGATGAACTTTTTTGTTTTAGGTGACTTCCTGTGACACTGTAACAGCAAGGGAAGAAGAGCTATTACCTTATTACCACTAGATACAGACAGAAGTCCAAATTTCCCATTCTCTCTTCATTGTTATCAAAGATACAGGGATCAGGGAAGGAGTGCCTCCTTATTGCTGCTGGATAGGGATGGTAATTTTTACTCTCCATGTGGTCTCTACTGACACCATAGTGGGGCGTGGTCTTGATGGTTGGGTGATGGTGAAAACCCTGACTCTAGTAGGCCTCACCTGACATATCCCAGTGGAGAGGTGGAGTTGTGTCTTGTTACTGGTGGGTTTCCATAAAGGTCCAGGCTCTCCATATCATCTCTACTGATACTACACAATGATGGGGCAAGCGGTGACCTTATTAGCAGCCATCAGCAATGTAAACCCCAGATCCATATTTGGCCATCCCCGACACCACGTTGGCAAAGATGTTAATGTACCTCATTACAGCTTCTTTCAATTAAAAGTCAAGCAGGGGGGCGTCTGGATGGCTCAGTCGGTTAAGCGTCCGACTTGGGCTCAGGTCATGATCTCACAGTTCGTGAGTTCGAGCATCATGTCAGGCTCTGTGTTGACAGCTCAGAGCCTGAAGACTGCTTCAGATTCCCTATCTCCCTTTTTCTCTGCATCTCCCTGCTCACATGCTGTCTCTCTCAAAAATAAATAAAAATTAAAATAAATTAAATTAAAAATAAATAAATAAAAATTTTTAAAAATTAAAAAAAACAAAATGAAAAATAAAAGTCAAGCAGAAGTCTAGGTTCCCCATTCAGCTTTCTCTTGCTAGAATGGGTGGGAATGGAGCCACAATTTTTTCTGAGATGTTCGGCTACAGTGGAGCAGATATTTTCTAAAGTTTTTCTCCTTTCCTAGTCAGTCCCCTTCCTGATCTTATGGCTAGATAGAGTAGGCTTTTCATGAGGATTTTTTTCTTTGGGTCATTGTCATTTCCAGGTTTCCCATTCTTTAGCTCCAAATATAGAATGCATGAGATAAAAACAATCCTAGGGAACTCACCATCATGTTCTTTGGGTCCGGAGGTCCCTATCCAGACTGCCTTCTTCTCTCTACCTTTCAGTCTCCTTATATTTGTTTTTATATGTAATGACCAGGGTTTTCAGCTGTATTTAGCAGAAAAAAAAATAGCGAAAAGTATGTGTACCTCATCTTTCCAGAAGCAGAAGTACATCCTATATTTTTATTTGATAAATTTGGCTATCCTACTCTCCCTGAAACATTTTCTACCTCTCTCCCACCCTCATCTGAATTCCATAGGTACAGCTTACTCTTCCTATTAGTTCTCAATTTAATTACCACTTCATCTTGTAAAATACATTATACATTTATGAAATGTAATACTTTTTACCATGCATTTGTTGCAGCACTAAATTCAGGTACAATTCATGTAATTAAGTTACTTCTTTCTTTCAAACTTAACTGTAAGTACCATGTAGGTAGGAAGAAGATTGCTTTTTTGCCCATCATTATAGTTCTAGGGTCTTTCCCAGTGTTTAGCATAGAGTTAGCAGTCAAAGAAGATCTTTGAGTAGATACTTAAATGTTAACAATATAAAATATCAACAGAGAGATTTAGAATAGTAATAAGAATATAGGTGCTTGGGAACTATGGGAAGTGACTGCCACTGAGGGGGAAAAATCCTTTCCATAGAACATGATAGTACAGGGAAAGGCCCTGCATGGGCCTTGTTCAGCAACATACTGTAGCAACTCTTGCCAGAGGATGAGGTTATATAGTAAAGGTCATCCACTTTTAACATTTCAGTATGTATTCCTTAAAGTATTTACACCAGTGTATGACACCTGGACTGGTAAAACGTTATGAGTTCAGTGGCTGGAAAAGTCCGTGGTTGAATTAGTCCTTACAATTTCAGTTTTCCTTTTAGCAATAGAAATCAGGAAGCAGACACTCCCAGGCAAACAACATACCTATGTTGTGAAAAAAGAAAGGTAAGAAAAGAGGAAGCATTGTCCTGTGTGTAGGAAAGAAAGAAATGTCATAGCAAACCACTGGATCTGCTAGACAGTCACTAGTCAAGGCGCTGCTTGGCTGCAGCTCTCTGTGGACTCAGCACAGCTGTACCTCTTAAAGCAAGGTCAGATAAATTAACCAAAGTTAATTTCTTGAAATTACTTTGTCATCAAACTTATATGCCTCTTCTCCTGTTATGAGTAAACCTTCAGAGTGATTCTGTCTCTTTCCCCATATGTAGTCTGAAGGGGAAGATGGACATAATGTCCATTTTCATTGTTGTATATGGTAATTTCACTCTTCTTCAAAATTCTGCGAGGAGATAGTAGAGGTAGGAAGTTAATATTATAGCATGATCCAACACTTAAAAATGACAGAATTTGCTTTCACGTGTTGGAATCAACAGTATCATTCATTTCATAATCAAAATAATACAGTTTTGTTTTCATTTTCTCCAGAAAATTTTACCTTTCTACTTATATTTCCTTTTACCTCTTTCACTAGGTTTAAATAATATAGATGTATTATTACCCACATTAGAACAGAAACACATTGAGTGCCGTGTTATGGGGAAGAGAGCCTAAAATGCGACAACTGAAGGTGGAAACTGGCTGGAGGTTGCCCATTTTCTTAAGATGTTCCATAAGGGGAATAAAACAGCCCCAGTTGAGGGCAAGTTGATGAAATATTAGTAACAGTTTTACTTTTAGAAACTATTTTGGTAAAGTACACCAACCACTTTCCCTATTCAACCACTCACTTATTTTCTTTCTAGGGTGAACCTGAAGTTGTAGAATATCTGAGAAATTTCAACTTTCCCCCACAGCATTCACCCTATCTCCATCTTCAGTCCTGCCCCCATTATATTCCCCACAATCTCAGCAGGATCAGGGATTGCCAAGAATGAGAAATGGTGGAGGATATGACTTGTCAAACTCAAACTATTCAAGAACATGTGGATTTGAAGTTTCAAAGCAAAACTAAGCCTTTCAGGTTTGGAGTTTGGTTAATAATATGGAAGACTTAAGTGGGATTTTTCTTCAAGGCAGTTCAAAGAATTTCATTTCTTAGTCTGTATTTTTCCTTAAATAAGTGAAACAGGGAAGAAGTTGCAGAAATTGTCAGCTTATTTCACAAGGTGGAAAACTTGGCTCAATTTTCCCAAATGGCAGTGGGTTGGAGGAATGATGTAAACAGCACTTTATCCATAGACTGTTGTGGTTCAGGACCCATGTCAAGATGATTCCAATTACTAAAAACTGGGATGGAGAGCACATAAATCAGAAGGAAGTCTTACTATTAACATATTAATGATATCCTTCTCATATGTAGACCACATGAGTTAAGGAAGTGATAGAAAAGATTAAGGCTCAGTTACTCCTCTAAAGTCCCAGGTGACCTATTTGTTGAGAAGAATATAATTCAAAAGTTTGAGCAGAATAAACTCAGGAATTCAGAGGAGGGATTTACAGTTGTCAGGTAAAATATTCAGAAGCTTTGTACAAGAGGAAAGGTTGAGCTGAACTTCAGAAGAAAAAGATAATTTATGTAATGTGAAGAAAGGGAAATTGCATTTGAATGTATTTTTGTTCTTTAGGTATAGGTGATCTGAGGAGGCTGTAGGAATTCCAGATAGAAATCACAAGGCATCTTCCTTGGAACAGAACTAAACCAATTATTGTGAAAACAGACGTCTGTCCTTAGCTCTTTCACCTAGCCTGGTGTGGGTGAATCTGTAGTGTATTAAGAGAATTGTCACTGGTTGAGTTACAACAGTATTTCAGAAACAAGATACAACCCAGGTTATGTTCTGATATCTAGAACATAGGAATGGTAAATCAACTTGAAAAAGACACACTACATGGAGGAGGGGAAAAGGGAGCACTGAGGACAGAAAGGAAGTTGAAGACAATGAGGGCTTATAGGCAGATTGGCTCATAGACCAGAAAAAGGATATCGCTCATATGACATAATTATACTCCCTCTTCCAGATTTTTTTGCTTTAAAATGAGACAGTTATGCTGACTTGCTCTTGGCATTTATGGTTCTCCAACACCTGGCTCAAATTTACACATTCCAATAAATCTCTCCAAATATACTCTTTTATTGTATTGCTTAATGGCCCCTCCCCACTTTCTACATTGATTCATTTTCTCTATATCCTGTAACATGTAGTCCAAGTCCAAGTCAGTTATTTATTTTCCACTAAAAACGAAAACATGTACACTTTATTATCCAACCCAACATGTTTTCTAGGCAAACATATTCAGAGACATCATTCACATATCTGATACCTGCCACCAAGACTTCTCCTAAGATAAATGCTCCTGCTTGAAATTTCTAGTCCCAATTCACTAAAATGCTTTTCTTTCTAGAAAGATACTTCTGAAGCAGCTTATACTTCAAATAGTCTTCCCAAGCTCATAGCTAATCTTTGATACTTTCCCTCAAACTGAAGTTCTTCCCTTCTTCATCACTGAATTAAATTCCCTTACCTTTTTGCTTGCACATAATTTAAACACATAAGTAATGTAAGGTCTCTAATGCGTTCCCTGAAGATATATTTCTGCATCATAATGTTCTACTTAGATCATAAACTACTCAAGGTCAGTGTGAGTGCCTATTTAACTCTCTTCATGTTCTTCTTACAGCAGCATGTTACTAAGAGATCCTGAATAATTGTCCTCATGAAAAAGTAGTTGAAGGTGTTTTTCTCCTTAGCATTGGAAAGAAAATCAAGGTTAAGTTGAAAAGTTATTAGAAACCAGTGAAGTTCGATGAAAAAACACTCTATTGTACCTAAGTATTTGTATTTCTTTATATCTTGACTCAAGATGAGCTTTCTTTAAAAAAAGAAAAATGTTAGTAAAGGCTAATAACTACTAAGTAGTTAGATTTATACCATAATATTAAGGAAAAAGGAAATTTTAATAAAAATTAATGCTTCAAGGTGTGGATGGAATCCGTGCCTTGGAATTTCAGAAAATCAGAAAACAGGACACTGAGTTCACAGGCAGGGTCACAGAGGGCTGAATATTGCAAGGTTGAAACCTCACCTTGGCAACCAGATGTTTGGAGGCATGAGGGCTTTTTCAGAGTAAATGAACAATTAGCCTTGACATGCCAAAGTCAGGCAGTCCTCATGTTTCTCCTAGTAGCTTGCAATATGTATCCCAAAAGCTGGGAGTTCAATTGAATTGTGACACTCAGATTACCTGATCAGGTGTGCAGTGTACCCACCCAAGTCAGGTCATTCTAGACTGGATCATTTGAAGACCTCCTGAAATACTTTATCCAGTAACTTTACTAGTTCCTTATTCTTCAAATGCAAATAATACACAAGGTATATCACGTTTCTCCAAGTTGCTTTCTTTTAGGATATTCAAAGGCATAGTCAGACTTATCAGTAACATATTCAGGATTCCAAAGAAAAGGTCTGAAACCAAATTAAACGTGAATACACATTCACTTAAGAAGTTTCCAGTCATAGGATGCAGAGAAAGGGAAATACTTTGACTGTTGGTGCGAATGCAAGCTGGTGCAGCCACTCTAGAAAATAGTAGGGAGGTTCTTCAAAAAAATTAAAAATAGAACTACCCTATGACGCAGGAATTGCACTACTGGCTATTTATCCAAAGGATACAAAAATGCTGATTTGAAGGGGCACATGCACTTCAATGTTTATAGTAGCAATATCAACAATAGCCAAATTATGGAAAGAACCCAAATGTCCATCAAGTGATGAATGGATAAAGAAGATGTGGTATACATATATACAATGAAATATAACTTGAGGATAAAAAAAATGAAATCTTTCCATTTGCAACAATGTGGCTGGAAACGAGAGTGGATTATGCTAAGTGAAATAAGTCAGCCAGAGAAAGACAAATATCATATGATTTCATTCATATGTGGAATTTAAGAAACAAAATAGATGAACACAGGGGAAGGGAAGGTCAAAATAAAATAAAAAAACATAGAGGAAGACAAACCATAAGAGACTCTTAAATACAGAGAACAAACAGGGTTGCTGGAGGGGTGTTGGGTGGGGAGATGAGCTAAATGGGTGGTGGGCATTAAGGAGGGCACTTGCTGGGATGAGCACTGGGTGTTATATGTAAGTGATGAATTACTGGGTTCTACTCCTGAAGCCAATACTATAACACTGTAAGTTAACTAACTTGAATTTAAATAAATTAAAAATTAAAAGAAGAAGAAGAAGAAGAAGAAGAAGAAGAAGAAGAAGAAGAAGCAGCAGCAGCAGCAGCTTCCAGTCATGGACTACATGGATTTCCCAGGTTCACAAAGTGAGCTTATTCTAAATGATCTTTTTGTGTCTTCCAGGTTTAATTCACTAAAGTATATTTCTGGGACTTGGATACTGAAGCAGAAGAAAGAAAACACACACACACACACACACACACACACACACACACACACACAATCTTGACATCAGTCTTCCCAACTTTCCCTGAGGATTATCATGTTTTAGAGTAAATCTGATTAAGCAGAATGTGTTCAATGATTTCCTACACAAATTAGAATACACAGAATGAAGGCTTCAAGATCACAGTTCCTTCTTTCACTTAAATTACTGTCATCTTCACCTTTGCTCAAGAAACTTATAGCCACAGGGTCTCTCTTTCACTTCTGTAAAATGCCACATTCATTTCCAGCCCAAAGCCATTTTCCATTGATGATCCTCTGCCTAGAACATACCCTGTTTCTCTATCTGCCTGGCTTCTACTCAGCTCATGGGTCTCTGACTGAAGGTCATTTTCTTGCCTATCCTTTTGCTTTTGCTTGCCATCTGCATCTCATAAGAAGCACATTTCTCTTCCTACTTTCTCTCAAAGCACAACATTCTTCACCTTCATGATACTCACCAAAAGTGTTTCTTCAATTTTGTGTTGCTGTGTGTTGATCAGCTTGTAGTCATTTTTCACACTGTTTTGTAAGTTCCTAGCACCTACCTCTAGGTAGGTCCTAAGCAAATATTCACACATAATGACCATGTAACCTGCTGATGAACCTGTCACACCAGAACCTCCTGCACCAGGCATCTAACTACATGAAGTGGTTGAGGAGGAAGGGTACAGAGTAGAAGACCACTGCCCTCTGGTAAAAGAATGCCCAAGGTCTAGGCTTTTGCTAGATTTAAGAAGAGAGAAAAACATTTCATCCATATTCTTGGTCCAATCCCTGGGTCTACTTCTCAATTCTTACAGAGAGAGAAAAGTTACAGGCAGATACAAGCTGAAGTATCTATATTAATAATGGGGTTTTTGATACTCAAGACTAGAGACATAAAGACAAAGTGGGTTAAGGAGAGGGATTCTCTCCTCACACCCTTGAAGAGTTGTGACTGTGGCACTGATCTGTAGCCCAGTGGTTGACCCAGCTATGCTTAATGGAACAGCCAGAAAGGAGGCCACGGGCAATTATCCAAGGAGGAGAAGCATATGAGTACTTGAGTTTCTGAGCATAAGATATCCCTAGGGGCTCCCAGAAATAACAGAGGCAATTCTGAGGGACAGATTTGATATCCCCCAGTTATACACACTAAAATTCCCCCATTTGATAGCTACAGACCAGGAGGATTTGGGAACACTTAGCTTAATATTAGTGATGTGAACATTTCCTTGATCTATCATTTCTTTGAATCTGTGACGCATACTTCTGCCTTTACTTTTTACATTATAAATTTTTTAATGGTCAGGATGCTTCTTACAATCTATTTTAAAACACACTTGCCAACTGCTGCATGGGGAGCAATTTCAGATAAATTCATCATGGCCTGGAAATTTACCAACTTAGCTTTGCTTTATGGTATCCACCCATCTATTGCAAGGTTAGCCAAGTCATTGACACCAGCAACTACTTATAAATGCCTAAATGTCAGTTGTCTTCAAAGGACACATAGTGGATGTAGCTTTGAAACAATAATCTATTATGTTAGTATGTAATAGAAGAGAGCACAATTTCTCATATACCGGACAAAACAATTCAGGGGGTAGAAACTACCAAATCTCAGGAATATATCATCATATTTCCATTAAGCCAGAGGGGCTAGGTATGCCTGATCAATACTTCATGAGGGACCACTATTTAGATACCAAACATCATATTTCATAAGGCTTTGGATAAGATTGTAGGTTTTTTTCTCCCCCATTGATAGGTATTTCAATTATTGGAAGGGAAAAAAGATGACGATAAGTTTAACCAAAAAGAAAAAAGAAATGCAAATAAAGCACTACTGTTCTATGTTCCTCAAAATTATGTCTGGAATAAAGCTGCCAAACAGGAATCTTGTGAGTTATGAGAAGCTGTGTGTCCCTGTGATGCTGTTGGTGTCAACTTCCCAAGACACTTTAGTCTTTCAATGTCAAGAGGCATCTACCAAAACTGTCATTGTCACATGGATGGAACTTATATGCTATTTTATGATAAACTTTTGCTAAAGATTCTTTATAAGAGTGGAAAGAGTATGGAGCACCTGGGTGGCTCAGTCGGTTAAGCGTCCGACTTTGGCTCAGGTCATGATCTCAAGGTCCGTGAGTTCAAGCCCCATGTCGGGCTTTGTGCTGACAGCTCAGAGCCTGGAGCCTGTTTCAGATTCTGTGTCTCCCTCTCTCTCTGACCCTCCCCCATTCATGCTTTGTCTCTCTCTGTGTCTCAAAAATAAATAAATGTTAAAAAAAATTTTTTTAAAAAGAGAGGAAAGAGTATATTTAACAAATAAAATTATATTTAATTTTCATGCAGCCCCTAAAAATAATTCTGATGAAATACAGAGTATGTGGGTAGGACTTCCTGTTATGTTATATGCAATTGTCAAAGATTGCAGGGTTCAAACTTACAGCCAAGGTCTTAGAAATGCATGGTCATGAGGCAGTCTTGATATAAAAAAAGGGAAGAGTGTATCCTTGGAGAGGGGGGTTAAGACTGGATAACGTCAAAAAGGACTCCCAAATAAGCAGCAAAAGCCTAGGAGTTAAGACTCAGTCTAAGAACTGTCAGGATGAGAAAATGCTCTGAGATTAGGGGCTTGCAAAGGGGTGAATGGGAATAGGTGCTGACACTTTGCTCAAATCTCCAGGCCTTGGGTCAGAACAGAACCTGAGATCCAGGGAAATTTGGGGGCTGGGTTGACAGATACCTGTGGTTTTAATGAATTCTTTCCACTGAAACAACACAGAATTTCTCTCAACGTTATCTTCTACCTTCAAGGATCCAGGGGGGTCCTCATAAATTAAAACACTCCTTTTCTTTCAGCCATGATACTCTGTCTCTTTGGAGCACGCCAGTACTGTATTCTCAACCAATTAATCCATTAATTGGTTAATTTATCCATTTATTTGGCAACTATAAATTAAATGGCTGTTTAGAATAACCATGTTAATAAAAAAAGTCTATGGCCTCAAGGAACTTAGAGTTTGGTGAGAAACACCAATGTGAAGATAATATAAACAGAATATTCCTCCAGAGGCCAGTCAAGTGAAAGTGGTTTTTGACTGCTTTAATTATATGCTTGTTCTGTTTTTTCCTTAATTTACAGGATTTTCTGTACTAGATTATTCCTCCAAAGCTAAGTATAAAAGCATGCATGTTTATGAGTATGTGTGTATATCAAATAAATAGAATATATATACACATATATTTGATTCTATTCTATTTATTTGTTTATTATTTATTTTATTATTATTTTGAGAGAATAAGCATGAGTGGGAGAGGGGCAGAAGGAGAGGGTGAGAATTTTTTTTAATTAAATTCATGTTAGTTTTCATATAGTGTACTATTGGTTTTAGGAGTAGAATTTAGGAAGCCATCAGTTACATATAACACGCAGTGCTCATCCCAGCAAGTGTCCTCCTTAATACCCATCACCCATTTAGCCCATCCCCCCAACCACCTCTCTTCCAGAAACCCTCAACTTGCTCTCTAAATTTAAGAGTGTCTTATGGCTTGCCTCCCTGTTTTTATTTTCTTTTTCCTTACCTTCCCCTATGTTCATCTGTTTTGTTTCTTAAGTTCCACATATGAGTGAAATCATATGGTATTTGTCTCTGACTCATTTCGCTTAGCATAATACACTCGTCCATCCACGTCGTTGCAAATGGCACGATTTCATTCTCTTTGGTTTCTGTCTATGACTGACTTAATCTGCTTAGCATAAAAATCCACTCTAGTTCCATCCACATTGTTGCAAATGGCAACATTTCATTGTTTTTGATCACCAAGTAATATTCCATTATATATATAATATATATGTATATATATTATATATATATATATACATATTATTGATAGTGCTGCAACAAACATTGGAGTGCATGTGCCCCTTCAAATCAGCATTTTTGTACCCTTTGGATAAATATATAGTAGTGTAATTGCTGGGTCATAGGGTAGTTCTATTTTTAACTTTTATAGGAACCTCCACACCATTTTCCAGAGTGGTTGCCCCAGTTTGCAATCCCAACAACAGTGCAAAAGGGTTCCCATTTTTCCACATGTTTTCCAACATCTGTTGTTTCCTGAGTTGTTAGTTTTAGCCATTGTCACAGGTGTGAGGTCATATCTCACTGTGGTTGTGATTTGTATTTCCCTGATGATGAGTGATGTTGAGCATCTTTTTATGTGTCTGTTAGCCATATGGGTATCTTTTTTGGATAAGTGTCTGTTCATGTCAACTGCCCATTGTCTCACTGGATTATTTGTTTTTTGGGTGTTGAGTTTGCTAAATTCTTTACAGATTTTATATACTAACCCTTTATCTGATATGTCATTTGCAAATATCTTCTCCCATTCCATCGGTTACCTTTTAGTTTTGTTGATTGTTTCCTTCACTGTGCAGAAGCTTTTTACCTTGATGAGGTCCCAGTAGTTCATTTTGCTTTTGTTTCCCTTGCCTCCAGAGACATGTCTAGTAGGATAGTAGGAAGTTGCTATGGCCAAGGTCAAAGAGGTTGCTGCCTGTTTTCTGCTGTAGGATTTGGATGGTTTCCTGTCTTACATTTTTCTCTTTCATCCATTTTGAATTTATTTTTGCATATGGTGTAAGAAAGTTGTCCAGTTTTGTTCTTCTGCATGTTGCTGTCTAGTTTCCCCAACACCATTTGTTGAAGTGACTTTCCTCAATTGGATATTCTTTCCTGCTTTGTCAAAGACTAGTTGGCCATACATTGGTGGGTCCATTTCTGGTTTCCCTACACTGGGTATCTGGTTTTTGCCAGTACCATATTGTCTTGACAGTTTTGTAATATGACTTGAAGTCAAGAATTGTGATGCCTCTAGTTCTAGCTTTCTTTTTCAACATTACTTTGGTTATTTGAGATCTTTTCTGGTTCCATACAAATTTTAGAATTGTTTTTTCTAGCTCTGTGAAAAATGCTGGCATTATTTTGATAGGGATTGCACTGAATGTGTAGATTGCTTTGGGTGGTATAGACATTTTAACAATATTTCTTCTTCCAATCCATGAGCATGGGATGTATTTCCATTTCTTTGTATCTTCTTCAATTTCTTTCATAAGAATTCTATAGTTTTCAGCATACATGTCTTTTACCTCTTTGGTTAAGTTTATTCCTAGGTATTTTATATTTTTCGTGCAGAGAGAGGGAGAATCTCAAGCAAGCTCCATGCCCAGCACAGAGCCTGACATGGGGCTCGAACTCATGATCATGAGTTCATGACCTGAGCCAAAATCAAGAGTCAGACACTTAACCAACTGAGCCACCTGGGTTCCCCTCTATTTGTTTCATTTAACTGGAACTTAGTGGAAGGATACTGAAGATGCATGGAATAAGGGAGGAGCAAAGCCCGATAGAGGCAGAAGTCTGGTTCTCTCAATAACATTAAGGCCTGTCATACTATGAATATGCAAGGAAGCCTGATGAGAAATGCTTCACAGATGTAAAAGCCAAGCTCCTGGGCCTAAGACAGAATGCTTTCCTACCATCTGTCACCTGAGCTAAGAGAGAATTGCTGACTTCTGTGTGAGAAGCTGCTTCAAACTGCAGCTGGATGGCTACTTCTCTTAAATTACCTGGCCCAGATGAGCATGACTTTCTGTTGTTTCCAGGGAACCCCTAAGGTCCTGCCTTAGATTAAGATTCCTGTTCCATGAATGTGCACTGAAAATGCCATTATCCTTCTTGACAGACAGATGTCCTGGAAAGTCTAATTGCATTCCCAAAAGGCAGAAATCCTTTAAAAAGTTAAATCAAATTAAAGATTAAAAGGCAGCATTTCACCCAGGAATCAAACTCATGAGGAGCTAAGACCAAAGGAGGTACAGCATTCTATAAGTCCTGTAGAATATAGGGAGTGGTTATAAATAAATTTATATTTTTTCACTCTCCGTCTCACCTTCCACTTCAACTGCCTCTGTTTTCCAAAAGAAAATCAAGAAGTATGAGTTTCTAATCATGTTGGATTACTGTCTTTTATGGTCCATGTGGATTATTCCTCCTTCATGAAATCTTCACTTCTAGTTCAAGTGCACATTAATCTGTATGGGCAAAAAGTTAGAGACTAACTCCAAAGACAATTTAGCCTTTCCTCAGTTTATGAAAAATAGTATATGTTCAACGTAATTGAAGATGTATAAGGACATAATATCCTTCAAAGTTAAGCAACCAGAAATGACTTGGTCAAGGAATTCCTTGCTGTGGAGCCTTAATATAGGTGTTGAAATCTAGGAAGAATTCAGTCAAGAGAGGAGGAAAGAGTAAATTTCAGACTAGTAACTGGAGCTTGAGCAATGATCCAAATATGGGAATATTCCAAGCATCCTTAAGAGACCACAAACAGACAGGCCCAGTAGTGCATGGTAATGTTTTAGAAAGAACAATCTGCAGTTCATTGAATATCCATTCCTCATCTGAACCCTGCAACATTATGTTCTGTCTTACTGGAGCTAAAGGTAGAAGCTCAAGGAAGAAAATAATCCAAACACAGAAGGATACCATCAAGATAAACATGAAGCTTCTCCTTTCTTGTAAGAATTCTAAGTCATCTAGAACGATGTGGCAAAGTTCAAATAAATTCACGGCCACAAAAAGTAACGGTAATACTCAGAATCAGTTAAGACTTTTCTGGCTATCAGTGACAGAAACAAAAACCCATTCAAGCAAAAAGGGGAATTAGTTGGCCCATTTACCAAACCACATATGCACTCACACATACACAACGGAAGGGGAGCCAGCAGCAAGGTCAACCAAATAAGGTTCACTAATTGTTCTGTGTGTGTGTGTGTGTGTGTGTGTGTGTGTGTGTGTGTGCGCGCATGCATGTGAGAGAGACAGAGACGGAGGGAGAAGGAGAATTATATAGACTATGTGTGCTCATCCTTCCATATTCTGTATGTGTGTTGGCCTCAATCATGTTGGGCTCTGCACATGATAGGGGACGTAATCACTGGCCACTCTGAGGTGATAGCCTTAGAGCTTCCTATTCAAGGGAAAAATATCTTCTTTCTGACAGGGACTATATAAAAGATCCCCAGGAGATTTCTGGTTCACCTAGTATATTTTCTTGGCCATCCCTGAGCCACTGTATGTACACAGAGATGGGATATTCTGACTTGCTTAGTTCCCCCTCATTCCCTTGGCCAAAGAAGCATGTTAATATGATTGGAAGCCCCAGCAGTCTCATCTGGGACAACAGGTCTCTTTCAAAGACAGTAAATATAGTTCATCACTAGAGGAAAGGAGAAAGGGAACTGGGCAGACAGAAACAAATTTCCACCATACTCTCATAGAGAACTAAATTGCCACCTGCAAAAAAGACTCTGGTTCCACAGAATGTACTTCTAAGTGATAGTTACAGGCCAATATAAATGGCCCTGATGTGTCCAGTCTTTATGCTTCTTTCTGACTATGCGGACTCCCTTTAACTCTTACACTCAACTTGATATCTCTCCTAATTCCCTTCTTCCTGGTCTCATTTTGTGACTCCAGCTGTTACTTACACTCCATGATATTGAGTCATAATTTTTCCCTGAGTCAGCCTAGTGTCTTTGAAAAATTGACATATATATTTATATAGTCATCACTGCTGGCCAATTACTTTATCTTCCAACAAGAGCAGTTAGTGGCATTTTCCTTTTCACTAACTGACCTTCCTGTTAGTGGCATTTTCCTTTTCACTAACTGACTTCCCTAAATTTTAATATATAAGTTATACAATAGTCTCCCAGAATGAGTAAATTCTGCAAGTAGTAGTTGAACACTGAGTTGCATAACATTTATTTTGAATAGTGTTCTGCGTCAATAGCATGTGGCTTTAATTATCAAGACTAAAGGGTTTCTCCACTACCAAGGAACAAGTTTTAAATTTATAAATAAAAATTCATGCTTTATTTATTTTAACCTCCCTAACAAAAGAGACCTTGTGTTATGTGATTATTTTAACATTTGGTTATGGGAAAACAATGACCATATTTATACACATACACACAGACACGTACACACACACACGCACACGCATGCACACAAATATAAAGTCAGCCTGTTTAGAAAATGTTACAGATTTTATGAGGCAATATTGCATAAAATACAGAAGATGGCAAGATGATTCCTATATGGAATATATATTATAATATGGCCTTCCTTTCAGATGAGGATTTATCAAAGTTTCAGATTTAATTGTAGGGAAACTGCCCATGGAACAGATCCTGCCTACCCAGTTTGGTTTATGGGTGTAGGATGTTGTTTACATTGAGCTGATTAGCTATTTTTAGTCATATTAAATTAGCGACCTATTAGTCTGGGTGAATCCTCAAGAACTGATTTTTTTTAAAGCTCCCAGGTTTAGAAACCACTAAATAATAGATGGTAGTTAGATCTTCCATTTTTAATGAAATTGTCATTTCTCAATAGCTAAAATGATTATGGGCTGTGATAGCTGTTATGGTATAAACAAAATAAGCAAATTTGTGAAAATTTCAATTGGGGCCTGCTCACATTGACTTCTCTGGCCTCTTCCACACCCACCAAAATATTTTTTTTTATCTTTTGTGATCTAGTTCAAATGGCACCTCCTCTGAATTCTTCTCCATCCCTCAGAGGTTTGGGTTGCCAGACTGAACAAATAAAATATAGGATACCCAGTTAAATTTTGAGTTTAATGTAAAGTTTTAACATAAAGTTCGGTTTGTCTGTAGTACAAGAATATCCCAAATACTGCATGCTACATTATACTTAAACAAAAGAACGCTTTATCTAAAGTTCAGATTTAATTAGACATTCTGTATTTTATCTAGTAATACTACCTTAGGTATTGTATTTTTTTGGTAAGGCTGCCATAAAACATGGACTAAGTGGATTAAACAACACAAATTTATTTTCCTACAGTTCTGGAGGCTGGAAGTCTGAGACCAAGGTGTCAGCAGGTTTGGTTTCTCCAGAGACCTCTTTCCTTGGCTTGCAGATCACCACTTTATGCGACCTCACATGGTCTTTCCTGTGTGTGCGCATGGTTGTGTCCTAATTTCCTCTTCTTATAAGGATACCAGTCACATTGGACTAGGTAGGGTCTTATGATCTCATTTAACATAACTACCTTTTTAAAGGCCTAATTTCTAAATACTGTCATGATTCAAGATATTAGGGGTTAGAACTTCAACATATGAAAATTACGGGGACACAGTCCAGTCCATAACAGGTATATATCCTGTTCTCTGAGCTTACAGGACACTCAGGTTTCTTGCCATTATTCCTTCAACATAGTGTTTTGAGCCTTCACTGTGTCTTATGCATTGTTCTGGTGAACATATAGACATAGTCCCTGCCCAGAGGGAGCCTACATTCTAGATGATGGAGTCAGATAATCAACAGATAAAAGATTATAGAGTTGATTTGATCCTTCTGTGTACATCTCTAGACTAGGTAAATTTTTTCAAGTCTTCTGTTCTCTTCCTTATCTACGGATATACTTACAATGTTTTAGCAAAACATGATCTATGTATGAGCCAATTAAATACTAACTTCAACTATATGTCTTTAGAAATAGGCATCAAGGACACTAAATTTCCAAATTTATTGAAAATCCCCCTCCACTCTTTTGTGCACACTCAACTAGTTTCCTTTGTAAACGCAGCTGCAGTTGCAAAGTCATTTCAGAAACAAACTCTGACCTTTGCTTAGTGTCACTGTAAAATACTATACATCTTTCTTTTAACATCTGAAAACCTAAGCTCCTCCAGGAAAGAAGGGAAATGGGTACAGAATGTTTCTGGGGAGAAAGTCATTAAACCTTGTGTTGTCAAACATTTCTTTTTGCTTTGTTTTTTCTGAAAGCATAATTCTGACTGAAGGAAATCAGGATTAGAGGCAGGGTGGGGGGGAACAATGTAAGCATAATTGGGGTTAGCACAGACTTGATTCCAGGAAGTGAAAATAAAATCCTACAGTACAACATTGCAAAGCATTGCCATATATGTGGTATTCAGAGGCTGCCCATTAATGGGTGAGAGGTCAGGGGCTTTAATAAAAGGGGATTCCTCTACATTTCAGCTTTGTGTTTGGAGAGGTCCTCTTCACATTTACAACCAGTGGGCGGCTATTAAACTTATGAGGGATTTTGTCGCTGCTGTTATTTTCCCTTTTCCTTTAGCAGCTTTCAGTCACCAGGAACTGCAAGTGAATTTAAAATAAGAGGTATTTCTCTTATGTGCTTGCAATTTTCTGGATCCTCAGCCCCTAGCAAATGTCTCATCGTATTCAACTAATATTTATAATATCTTGCAATACAGATATTTTATATTATTTTCAAGGTTATATTCCCCTGCTTTGCTTTAAAAACTCCTTAAAAGTATAGATAATCTAGATGTATACAAATGAGACCCTTCTTGGGTTCAAAGACACTCATAAATAAAAGAGATGGGGTATTTTCCTCTTCTACCAAAGTTCTCCAAATCTCATAAGGCTGAGATAAATCTGTGGCCTTCCTACCATATAGAAGCCCATATTTAGAACACAGGATGTTTGCTCATTCACCCAAAGCAACATTATATAGTGAACCTCCAACCCTCAGCAGGAAGAGCATGGGCATCATAATAAGATTTGTGAACTATATGCTAAATTACTATAATATGTTCTCTCATTGGTGTTTCTACAACAATCTCACTATTATGAATATTTGACTGTAATAAAGTCAAAGATTCCAGTTTCAGCAGTGAAACCACTGAGTGCAAAATTGAACATGCATAGGAAGGTGTTCTGAAGAAAGGCCTGTAGTTGGGGAGGCTGGGAGCTGAAGAATAACAAGTTGAGAAGAAACCAGGCAATTTCATTAATCGCTAGCATGACTTCCAGTCAATGGGTTCAGTTTCTCAGGGAGATTTGGGCAATTTAGACAGGTGACAATAACAGTCTGTATCACAAGAAAGCCATAATCACAGTATGTTGGGACAACCTTGAGACAAATGTGTAGATAAGATACACTCAGCATCTAGAAAGTAGACTCTTTTCAAGCACTTAAAGACAAGAGCAAAGAGGTATTAAGAAGTTTTCCTGAGGGTGCCAGCTGAGTTTCTCCTTGTATGTAGGCCATTTGCTTTAATATAGATTTAAGCTTGAAAGAGTGAACAACAGAACATTTCTTCTCCCCTTATGTCTTATGCTCAAATAATTATATGCTCTCATGGGTGGATAATCTCATATGTCCTCCTACCTGGGGCTTGATGAACAAGAGATATCCCTGTATAATATCTAAAAAACAACAAACAGGTATGGACAACTTCATTGGGGTCTGTTAATACCCTACAGAAGCAAAGGAGTAAATTAACAGCAACAACAGGAAAGATTACTGATACATTAGTAAGATACATTTGCTACAATCACCCAATATTGATATATTATTATCTGAAGTCCAGACATGTTTTCAGAGTTTCATTTTTTTTACCTGATGTCTTTTCCTTTTCCAGCATCCCATGTAGGATACCACATTCCATTTATATATGTTTACTTAGGCACTTCTTGGCTATGGATAGTTTCTTAGACTTTCTACGCGTTTATGACTTTGATAGTTTTGAGGAGTGATAGTTATTTTGTAGGATGCCCCTCATTTGGCATTTTCTGTTTTTCTTATGATTAGGTTGAAATTATGTGCTTTTGTAAGACAGAAGACATTGAAGTGCCATTTTCATCACATCATATCAAAGGCACATTCTGTCAATGTTATCACAGTCTATACTGATCTTGATCACAAGACTGATTTAGTGATTACCAGATTTCTCCACTGTAAACTTCTTTTCCTATCTTTCCATACTTTACTCTTTGGAAGAAAGTCATTTTGCACACCCCACACTTAAGGAGTGAGAATTTATGCTCCCTTCATTAAAAGCACAGTTATCTACATAAGTTACTTGGAATTCTTCTGCAAGGGAAATTTATATCGTCTCCCCTATTAATAATTGATTCATTTATTCAATCCTTTATTTACATAATTATGAACTGTAGATATTTATTTTATACTTTGAGTACATATACTTCATACTTTGATTTATAATACAATACTACTTCATTTTGTTCCTCAAATTTTCCAGGTATGGCTACCAGGAGCTCTCTCAATTTCATCCTATATCCCTCGGAGATAATGTCTTTTTTTTCTGCTTCTTTCCTTTCTGGTGTTACAAGATGTTCCAGGCTCATCTGACATATTTGCTGTGCCATTCCTAGAAAAGGCCATTCTCTAAGGAGCCCTGGTTCATTTTAACAGAGAATGGCATTAGAAACCAAGATCTGGGCATTGGGTGTGCTTGTTGCTACCAGCATGTTGTTGCATCTAGGCCCTTTCATTTGAAAGAGCAAGAAAACATATGTGTATATACAAACCCAAGTATAAACATTTCTGTAAATGTATCTACATGTAACCATCTATATAAACATAAGTGCACACTGATCTCTCCAAGTCTAATCCATTACCAAACATTGTTTTTGTATTAATTGGCATATCCATCTGAATTTTCTGCTTTAGCCTACTGAAGTGGTGGATTATATTAATTGATATTCAAATAGCATCCACACCTAGAATAAATCCAACTTGGTTATGTTGTACACTTTTTAAATACATTACTGAATTTAATTCGCAATATTTTTGAGGATTTTGCATTTAGATTCTTAAGAAATAATGGTCTGGCTTCCTTGTCATATCATTGTCTGGCTTTGGTGTTGGGTAATGCTGTCCTCATAGAATGAATTAGGAAGCATTCTCTTTTCTTTCTTTTTTTTTTTTTTTCTGGAAGAGATTGTTAATAAGGTATTATTTCTTCCTTAAGCATTTGTTAGAATTCACCAGTGAAACTATCTAGGCATGGTACTTTCTAATTTGGAAGGTTCCTAATTATTGTTTTAATATCTTTAATAGATATGGGACTATTCAGATTATCTTTTTCTTCTTGAGTTTTGATAGCCTGTGCCTTACAAAGAATGGGTCAATTTTTTTTTAATTTTTTTTAACGTTTATTTATTTTTGAAACAGAGAGAGACACAGCATGAACGGGGGAGGGTCAGAGAGAGGAAGACACAGAATCTGAAACAGGCTCCAGGCTCTGAGCCGTCAGCACAGAGCCTGACGCGGGGCTCGAACTCAAGAATGGGTCAATTTCATATAAGTCATAAAATCTGTGGGCATTAGGTTGCTCCTAATATCACTTCATCATCCTTTTTATCCATGGCATCAGTAGCGACAATGTCTCTTTTATTTCTTTTATTACTAATTTATGACTTCTTTTTAAATTTTGTTAGCCTGACTAAAAATTTACTAAAAGTTTTATCTTTCCGATGAATCGGCCTTTGGTTCCAGTGATTTCCTGTACTGTTTTCCTGATTTCAATTTTGTTGCTTTCTGCTTCACTTTGCATTATTTCTTTTCTTCTGCCTGCTAGATGCTTCAATTGTTTTGCTTTCTCTAGATTTCTAAGGTGGAAGAAACTTAGATTGCTGAATTTAAGTCCTTTATATGTTCTAATATGTGAATTTAAGGTTATCAATTTTCCTCTAAGCACTGCTTTCTCTGAATTCCACAGATTTTGATAAGTTGTATTTTCATTTAATTCAAACATTGTATAGTTTCTCCAGAGACTCCTTCATCCAATGTGTGTTGTTTAGAAGTGTGTTGTTCCAGGGGTGCCTGGGTGGCTCACTTGATCGAGTGTCTGACTTCCGCTTAGGTCATGATCTCGCGATTCCTGGGTTCGAGCCCCACGTCAGGCTCTGTGCTGACAGCTTGGAGCCTGGAGCCTGCTTCGGATTCGGTGTCTCCCCCTCTCTCTTTCTGCCCCTCCGGCTTGCGCTCTCTCTCTCTCTCTCTCTCAAAAATAAATAAACACTGAAAAATTAAAAAAAAAAAAAAAGTGTGTTGTTCCATCTTCAAATATTTGGGAACTTCCCAGAAATCTGTTACTGATTTCTAGTTTACTTCCACTGGGGTCTGAGAATATGATCTATTCTTTCTAAAGTTAAGGGGTGTTTTACGGCATGGGATGTGCTCTCTATTGGTGAATGATCCCTGTGAGTTTGAGAAGAATGTTCTGCTGTTGTTATATAGAGTATTCCAAAAATGTCAATTAGATAAATTGATTAACAGTGCTGTTTAGATAAATTATATCCTTATAATTATATCCTTATAATTTAAGGATAGAGAGATAGATACATAGATAGAAATCTCCAGCTAAAATAGTGGGTTTGTTTATTCCTCCTTATAGTAATATAAATTTTTGCCTCATGTATTTTGAAGCTACGTTATTATATGCATACATATTAAGGATTATTTTATCTTAAGACACCTGACTCCTGGATCTATTTGTAATGTCTATGCTAACAATTTCCTTTGTTCTGGAGTGTGCTTTGTCTGACTTGTATATTTTTTTTAGCTTTTTTGCTTACACAGTAAATACTTTATATACAAAGTGAGTTTCTTATAGACAACATAGAGTTAGATCTTGTTTCTTTAGTCTACTCTGATAGTCTCCAATTTTTTTAATTGATGGGTTTACCATTCACAATGAAAATGGTTGTTGATATATATGAATTTAAATCTACCAAGCTTACTTATAACTATTTCTCTTCACTGCACTTATTGGTTGTTTTTATTTCCTCTTTTTCTCCCTTTTATGGTTTTGATAAATATATATATATTTACATATTTGTATATTTATATATTGTACATTTATGTTTTTATATATTTATTTTCTCTCCCCTCTTAGCATACAGTTGTGCTTATTTTATGTAACTATTTTTATTTTTATGTTTTTTAGTGGCTGCCCTGTACTTTGAAATATACATTTGTAACCAATCTAAGTCTACTCTCAAATAATGCTATACTTCTCATGAGTAGTGCTGGTACTTTAGAGAATTCCTATCTCTTATAAAATGTCACTTATTTCATTTATTCTTATGCTACATTAATATAGTACATTCATACTATTGTTACTTTAAACAAACGTTTTTTAAGGGAGTAAAACTTAAATGTTCTCACACATAAATAAATATGTAAGGTGATAGATGTGTTAATTAACTACATGATAGAAAAATAAACATGTTTTCTATTGTATCCATTATTAGTAAAAACAATAAAAACATTTTATTTTACCTTCATGTATTCCTTCTCCAGTGCTTTTTCTCTTTTTTATTTTTTTTAATGCAGATCCAAGTGTCTCATTTATATAGTTTTCCTTATCTGTGGAGATCTTCTTTTTAATATTTCTTATCAGGCACATCTGCTAGCAATTAATCCCCTCAGTTCTTGTTTGTCCAAGAAAATCTTTATGTTTCCTTCACTTTTCAGGGATACTTTTCTGGATACAGAAATCTAGGTTTCCTTGTGGTGTTTGTCTGTCTGTTTTTTTAACACTTTAAATATTTCAGTCCACTCTCCTCTCGTTTGTGTAATTTCTGAGAAAAACCCTCTGTAAGTTTTATTCTTTTTTCCTCTGTAGGTAAGGTGATTTTTTTTCCTCTGGCCTCTTGTAATATTTTCTTTTTGTCTTTGATATTCTACAGTTTATTATATGCCTAGGTGTACTTTTTTTGGTATTTATCTTGCTTGATGGTCTATGATTATGCTGATTTTACAATTTGGTTTCTGTCATTATTTTAGCAAGTTCTCATCAATTATTGCCTCAAATATTTCCCCTGCTTTGTTTCTTCTTTCTTCTCCTAGCATACCAGATAGACTTATGTCACACTTTGGAAATTTTCTCACAGTTGTACATTCTATTTTGTCTTTTTAATTATTTAAAAAAATTCATTTCAGTCTAGGAGGTTTCTATTGACACATCTTCAAGTCCTTTAATTCTTTATTTTGCCATACCAAGGCTACTGATGAGCCCACCAAAGGTATTCCTTATTTCTGTTGCAGTGCTTATTTTCAGCATTCCCTTTTCTTTCTGTGAGTTTCAATCTCTCTGCATATGTTACTCATTTGTTTTCTATGTTGTCTGCCTTTTCAATTAGTAACCTTGACTATCAATTAGAGATATTTTATATTCCCTGTTAATTCCAAGATCTCTATCATATCTGGGATTGGTTCTGATCTTTTTTGGTCTCTTCAGATAGTATATCTTTACTGCCTATAGCATGCCTGAGAAATTTTTGTTGAAAGATAGACATTTTAGGGACACCTGAGTGGCTCAGTTGGTTAAGTGTCCGACTCTTGACTTTGGTTCAGGTCATGATGACACAGTCCCGAGATCAAGTCCCGTGTCCTGGCTCTGACAGCACAGAGCCTGATTGGGATTCGTCCCTCTGCCCCTCCCCGTTCATGTGTGCATGCTCTCTCTCTCAAAATAAACATAAATATATATATATACTCTCTCCCTCTCTGTCTCCCTCTCTCTCTCAGAATACGAACTGAGATAAATAGATCTTCCTTCAAGTGTGAGGTTTTATGTAATTTGCTAGAAACTGAGCTGTCTTTAATGTTAACTATAGTTGTACATGTCAAAGGCCTCAAATACTTTAGTGTTCTTACTTTTGTTTCCATTATTTCTTTTATATATTCATTGGAACTTCGTCTTAGTTGAGTCTGAGCTTTGCAGTCATATCAGCTATAACACACTGTGTTATAGTGACAGCCTGTTAATATGGTAAGAAGGAATAGGGGAGGAAGGAATTCTATAGTCTTGTGATTAAACCTTTTAGTGGACCTATGTCCCTTGTCACAGTGTTTTTCTCTCCCTTAGGTGTGACAGAAAAATTACATGAGGCTATAGTTCGGCAACTAGACTCCCCACTTTTGTGAGATGAGGGTCCTGGCAGAGTATTTTCCTCTAGAAAGTATGTTTGCTATGAAGAAGATAATTACTTTTCCTCTTCCCCTGCAAGAAACATGAGACAATTTTCTTGACTTTTCACCATGATAACTTGGTGAGATACTTGGAGGTAAAACCCACAAAAGATGTGTCCTTCCTATGTCTTCAGCCCCCAGGGGTTTTCCTCTTTTTTAAAAAAAAATTTTTAATGCTTATTTATTTTTGAGAGAGAGACACACACACAGAGCATGAGCGGGTGAGGGGCAGAGAGAGAGAGGGAGACACAGAATCCGAAGCAGGCTCCAGGCTCCCAGCTGTCAGCACAGAACCTGATGTGGGGCTCAGACTCACAAACCTCAAGACCATGACCTGAGTCGAAGTCAGATGTTTAACGAACTGAGTAACCCAGGCACCCAACTCTTAAACTATTTACACATTCAGCTTCCAGCAATTCCTCAGAATTAGCTTTTAAGTGCTTCTACCAGTTTATGTCTCCAGTGCTTTCTGCATTCAGGTAAGCTGATCTCAACTTTCTCTCTGCATTTGCCTGTCCCCTCAGGTTTTGGTGCGGCGGTTTGCCTTGCAACCTCAGTTCTCTTTGGGTTGAACACATCCAAGGAAAGTCATTGATTTCTGGTTTGTTCTGATTTTTTCTTGTAAGGATGACTTCTAGGCTCTTTATATGTCAGAGTTGAAATAATACATAGAGTTTTAATCTTACCCCTTGGCAGAATATGATTATAGGGCAAATGGGTTGCTTCACAAATAACATGAACTAAAGCAAATGTTCTAAATTAATCATGATTCTTAAAAAACAAAACAGACATAGACACTCAACTAGTTGGTTCAATCTCATTATTAATTTTTATATTATAATTAACATGGGTGTTGATTTTGTGTGAATATTTTTCTACAAGCCTGAACCAAAATAAGGTTAAAAATAATCTTTAAATTGTGGATACTTGAATTTTTAATAAGGAAAACTCTCCTGGAGTTAAATATACTCTAAATCTGGTGTAAAACTTCAGGGAAAGAGAAAAGAATTTTATTTACATATACTGGACAAAATACATAGGGGAAATACAGCTATAATTTAATGATACCCACATATGCACTGGTTACTTTATAGTTTATAAATTGGCTGTAGTGGGAAGGTGAAATAAGATGCTCTAGAAATGTCTTGAATGATCTAGAATCATTGGAGGAAGTATTGAATCCCCAAAGAAACTAAAAGCCCTTATTTGAATGGAGAGGTTTCCTTCATTCATTCTCTTAAAACATCCTCTGTCCAAGGGATGTAAAATAAAATCACTTGAGAAGTAAACACCTTAATTCACCCTTTATCAGTTTATTTAGTGTAAAGTAATTCTTTTACTTATTAATTTTACCTAATTTGTTTTTTCTCCAGGCATCATCAGTACTTTTTAAAAGAACAGTTATTTGGGTGTCATTCTTCTTTTTCTTCTAATACCTGAAATAAGCTTTAATTTGATAATTTCTTGCTATTGTTCATCAACAATCTCAATTATTCAACTAATACACTGATGCAAAGATGCTATCCCTACCCCAATAGACACAGATCTGTGTTTGTCTTTCATCAAGATTAGAAGTTACAGCCATTGATCATATTTCCTCCCTTTGCAATAGATGGATTATGTGTGTTATATTCCCAAAGCTGTACAAAGTCCAATCTGCAACCCATCTCTTCAGCCATATTTTATAGAGGATAATATTCATCTTTCTTGAAAAATGAGTTTGGCACACTGATGTAAGAATAGAATGTGGTGCCTGTGTGGCTCAGTCAGTTAAGCATCCAATTTCAGCTCAGGTGATGGTCTCATGGTTTGTTCAAGCCCTGATAGCACAGAGCCTGCTTCAGATTGTCTGTCTCCTTCTCTCTGCCCCTCCCCACTCATATTCTCTCTCTCCCTCTCTCTCTCTCTCTCTCTCTCTCAAAATATAACATTAAAAAAAAAGAATAAAATGAGTGAAATTCTTCCAAAATATTCTCTTAAGAACATTAAACTGTTCCAAACTGGCTATAAGAAACTCAAAACAATCAAACACAAAAGTAGAATTGACAAGAAAGGCCACATAACCCAATTTCCTTTTTCCACTATTTAATCCTTTGTTCATATTCCGGAGCATCTAAGCTCGATTTTATTAAGAGACTGAATACATTTCTACAGGTGCAGATGGTGGACAGCATTGAACTAAGAATCTAAAATTACAAACAGGAAAGTTAAAACCTAGGATACAAATATCATCCTGTAGGATATATACCTATTGTACTAGCATGGGCTATTCCTGTAGTCTTGTAAATATATAAATAAATTGTTTTTCTTGTTTGAAGATGCTGTGTTGGCTATTTTCTTTTCAATAAGGGTTTAGAAACTCAGACCCTTTCGAAGCCCATTGATGGCCCTCTATCAGAAAATATTATGATGGCAAATTTTCCAAGATGCAAGTAAATAATGAGAGATCTTGGGGCATATATATATATATATATATATATATATATATATATATATATAAATTCCAGATGAGTTAACATACAGTGCTATGTTAGTTTCAGGTGTACAACATAGTGATTCGACAATTCTATACATTACTCAGTGCTCATCATGAGAAGTATACTCTTTAATCCCCATCACCTATTTCACCCATCCCCTTACCTACCTGCCCCTCTGGTAATCATCGGTTCTCCATAGTTAAAAGTCTGTTTCTTGGTTTCTCTCTCTCTCTCTCTTTTTCCTTGGCTCATTTGTTTTGTTTCTTAAATTCCACACACGAGTGAAATCATATGGTATTTGTCTTTCTCTGACTCATTTCACTTAGCGTATACTCTCTAGCTCCATCCATGTTGTTGCAAATGACAAGATTTCATTCTTTTTCATGGCTGAATAACATTCCATTGTATATATATATCATATATACCACATTTTCTTTATCCATTCATCTGTTGGTGGACACTTGGGCTGCTTCCATAATTTGGCTGTGCTAAATAATGCCACAACAAACAGAGCGGGGCATGTATCCCTTTGAATTAGTGTTTTTGTAGATATTCAGTAGATATTCAGCAGTGTGATTACTGGGTCCTAGGATAGTTCTATTAACTTTATGAGGACTCTCTATACTGTTTTACACAGTAGCTGCACCACTTTGCATTCTCACCAACAGTGTATGAGGGTTCTTTTTTCTCCACATCCTTGCCAACACTTCTTGTTTCTTGTGGGTTTTGATTTTAGTCATTCTGACAGCTATGAGGTGATATCTCATTGTAGTTTTGATGTGCATTTACCTGATAATGAGTGGCGTTGAGCATCTTTTCACATGTCTGTTGGCCATCTGTATGTCTTATTTGGAGAAATTTCTGTTCATTTTTTAATTGGATTACTTGTTTTTTTTTTGGCTATTGAGGTCCCTGTATTTCTTTCATCATCAGTATTTTCTTTTGTTGATTTGACAGACTAACACATGTAAATAGCTGCAAATGTCATGTGTATAACATGTTAACATGGACACAAAAGCTGTTGCATATATATCATGCATATTGCAATTTGTCAGAAACAACACAGGTTTGGCCTGGAACGATCACCCAATAAAGATGGAGTGATTTGGGCACCCAAAGTTTATATAAAAAGATGGCAAGTAAAAGACAAAGGCAGGTAAGTATAATTGCAATCAGCTCCTCACTGCCTGAAAGACCATCCAGGCATTCTAAAAGCACACAGGAGTGAAAGAGCACAGAGAGACAGTAAGAACAGAGCCTCATGGACTGAACGGATTTTAAAGTATTCCTCACACTTTTCCTCCCTTTACCTTCAAAAGTACTCAAAGACTTAGCTGCTACCAGAATTATTGTTTTAAAGATGAGAAACATAAGGCACAGATAAGATGCAATTCTTTAGTTTGCCACAAGGTTTGACTTCAAGGTCTCCTTACTTCTGGCTCAATGTTCTTTCTCCCTATGAGAAATTAAAATAGGATTTATTTGATAGAATCTGAGAGTCGGCTCCAGATATTGTAATGGTCGCTATTGACTGCCCACCTGTATGCTTTCCCTCCTTTCTGCTTCCTATCAGAATCCTTACGCCATTCAGAAATCTCTTCTTTTCCCACTATTACTCATGTTGATTGAGGGGTTGTTGATCTCGCTCCAGCTCCAGGGATAGGCTCCTATTTGCCTAAGTACAGCATGGTAATACTATATCCCACGTTATTTTTTTTTTATGTAGAAATGGGCATGTGAGCCATTTACTCTCTAAAAAAAATAAGGTTTCTGTATACTTCTAAGAAGATATTTTCTTTCTCTTAAGAGATAACTGGGGAATAAGTTCTCTCTCTCTCTCTCTCTCTCTCTCTCTCTCTCTCTTTTAGACTATGTGCTTTTGGAAGCCGCCTTGAAAGCTTGAAAAAAGACAAAGTGAATGCACTGATGGGGCAGTAGTGAGACAAGGAAATAGACACGGAGTCCTGACTGTATGAAATCTGAAGAATCTCCACTTCTAAATGTGTTATGTAAGAATGTACTATTCCTTATACCTTAAGCCCATTTTAAACAGTTTTCTATAATTTGTATTAAAGAGTATTTCTGAAAGTTCAGAGGAATTATGCTGGTGGTAAAATAGGTATTACATCAGAAAGACTTTTTAATTCAAGTTACAGAAACTTGATATAATAATATAGTATTTTGTTTCTGAGAGCATACGTCCAATTTTACAAAGCATAAAGCGATGTATGATTAAATGCAAACACATTTTATCAACGAGCATAGTTCCTGAACTTTAAGTCTTTTATCCAGTCTGAAGTCACCATTTCCTTCCCACCAAATTACATCCCTTCCCTTGATACTTAAAAATCTTCATGTGTGCAGAAGTCTTCCATAGAAACATCCTCATGCCACTTTAGAGATACTCCTATTCTAAAAGATTGTACCATTTATGTCTGTATTTATTTAGCGGTGTTTTTCATTTGTGGTGTTTCCTCTCCTACTACATTGTCAACTCCTGTGAAAAGCTAGGCATAAGCCTTTCTTTTCATTTCCCATGGCACCTAACACTAGACTCCAAATGCAAAGAGCTTTTAATCGATTTCTCCTGATAATGAATGATAGAAAACATTACCTGGGTTAAGCAATTATGAAGTTCCTTGGTTTTCTGCTTCATAGATTCAATTCATTCATTATCATAAAATCTGAATGGAGTGGACCCAAAAGAAACATTGGCCCAATATTCCCAAAATATGAATGGAATGGAAACAAAGGATAACAGGTGTGGCTAGTTATCATAAATTTATGCCTAACTTTAATTTTACGCCACTTTTATTTTTTCTTTTTCCTGCTATAACTCTTCCTACTGCCCAGGCTGGTCCAGACTCATTTTTGTGTCCTTGGACCTGATGTCCCTCCTGAAAGACAGTTCACCTTTGCTATCCAATTTGAGACCATCATCTCCTGACATAGTGCTGTCCTATGAAGGCTCACCTTGTTCCCTCTAGGACCACATCCTGTTAATCATCACCAACTTAATAACAGTGATGTTAATGCTGTAGCCATAATACTCTCATCTCCCTCCCCAGGCCTTCTGGGCTGTTCAGACGGCTAATGTCTTGTTAAAACTTTTTTACTTATTAATTTTATCTGTGACAGAGGCTGATTAGCTTCTGAATTACTCCGTGCCTATTTTTAGTCTGCCATGCTTCTATCCTTCACAGACAGTTTAATCCCAAAGTATTAATTCGTCTCTATATAATGCTGACTTGTCTTTCTACAGGTATCCTAAATCTTCCTGTTTTCACTCAAGGTCCATCCACCTTGCTTTAAACTTATGTTCCTTGCCCATTGCTTTCGACGATTCACCTCTCTCAGGAAGGAGAGAACTCCTTGTTTGGAAGCCATAAGAAAGCTTGAAGCCCATCACTAACCTATTATCAATGCAGATGATAAAGAATATGAAGTTGCAAATACCTGTAATTAACAAGGACTCTGTAAACATCTAGCTTTAGTGTTATGTGAGGCACTGTTGAGATGTTTGTTTTTTGTTTTTTACTTGTTGGTTTTTTTTTTTGTTTTTTCTGTACTTTAGGTGCTAATAAATCCTGTTGTAGAAGGAAACTAATATGCATGAATCCAACTGAAACCAATATAAGACAGTTCGGAATAAACAGCCTTTGGAATAAAATGGCAAAAACAAAGAGACCAAATGTATGATCCAGATACTCAGTGCTATAGGTGGACAGAAAGAAGACAGGGGGAAATGATTGTTACAGAGTTTGTAGAAGGTATCAACAGAGGGTTCAGAACAGTGTTATGCTTTAAATAACTAGGATACTGAAAAGAAATAAAAAGAAATGTAACCAAAATAGGGAGAACAATATGAGGGAGCAATTTGAGGATGCAATTAAAATATCATGTAGCTTGGGACACCTGGGTGGCTCAGTTGGTTAAGCTTCTGACTCTTGATTTCAATGTGGGTCATGATCTCACAGTCGTGAGATCAAGCCCTGCATCAGGCTCTGCTCTGGGCATGAAGCCTACTTAAGATTGTCTCTCTCCCTCTCTCTTAGCTCCTCCCCTGCTCGTATGCTCTCTCTTTCTCAAAAAAAAAAAAAAAAAAATCATGGAGCTTGGATTGATAAATATAGTGGAAGGATACTAATCAGTTGAATGGAGGCACAGAGTAAAAGTTATATATGTGTTCTGGGTTGCACTGAATTCTAAATTGAGAGTCGATATATTCTAATAGAACAGGGAAAATTGTAGGTTGAAGTCAAATCAGTTAACCATAAATGTGGGGTATCTAAATCATGTAGTTGCTACTATGAAGCCTCTTGGAATCTTCTCTACACAAGGCTTGACCCAGAGGTGTATGGAAGTCTATATATATAAAGTGCATACTATCCCTTGACCAGTATTTGTGGACTTAATTTCGTAAGTTTTTCTTTTTTTTTTTTTTAATATTTATTTATTTTGAGAGAGAGAGCATATGCGAGTGAGGGAACAGGGTAGGGGCAGAGAGAGAGGGAGGGAGAGAATCCCAAGCAAACTCTGTGCTGTTAGCCCGGAGCCAACACAGGGCTCAATCTCATGAGCCGAAATCAAGAGTCAGACACTTAGCCAACTGAGCCACCAGGCATTCCTCATTAAGTTTTTCAATCAATTCCATTCTATATATCTTTTTTTACTCTATTATTTTGGTTCTTCTAATAGTCTAATTTTTCCATTACTTATCCATCTTCCACATATTACTTTATCCTAATTTCAGCTATAACCTGGGTTCTAATCCTGGCTTCATTTCTGTCACGTGATAATGACTGCATTCATATGCAAACATCCTGCAACTCTTCATCCTCACTCTTTGGGGTCTCTGCAAGTTCCAGCCCCTCATTCTATGAACCGCTTCTGAGGATAGCCTTCCATCTGTTCTAAACTGCATACACAGACAAGATTTGACAGGCCACAGAGAAAGTTTGGTGAATATAAAAATTCATTTCTATTCTAGAATCTAGAATCTATTCTAGAATTCTATTCTCTAGGACCAGAGAGCAAGTCTCTTAAAAGCAGAGGTAGTATACTATTTACCTTTGCATATCCTCAATCTCTGCAGTGACTGGCATGGGGTACAAACTCAGCATATTCATCTGTGAATTTGGTTTTAGGTAGCATATAAAATTAAGAAAAATGTTATCAGCACTTAACACGAAACCATATTTTTCATTAAACAAATATTTATTTGATGAATACAGTGATGATATTGATTGTGGGGATGGTTTCACAGGAGCATACATGTATCAGAACTCACTGAAGTGTATGCTTTAAATATGTGCAGTTTATTATATATTAATTATTCCTAATAAAGCCATTAAATGTATGTACCGATCACCTCTTATGCGGCATCAGCTTTACAATGAACTGCATACACATACAATGATGAAAAGGCATTATTTCCTGTGCTGAAGGAATATATAGAATAACAGCAGGAGGGTAAAGTCATACAGTTGGCTCAGATGAGTCTGAGGATTCACAGAAACACAGAAGACTTAAAAGATAAACAGACATTTCCCAAGTAGACAGAGAGATGGAGGGCATTCTAAACTAGGAAGAGGTCCATGTGCAGAGTCACTGAGAAATAAAAATGCTATGTATTTTCAATATGGGTAGGGTATAAAAAAAGAAAGTCAACCAGGTAAACTAGCAAATGATATTATAAATGATAGGATATTGACTGAGGAGTCCAGATACACATAAACGCAGTCAAACTAAAGCAATGAATTTAGATTAAAAGAAAAGAGAGAGAGAGAGATGGAATATGAGATCTATTTTGAAGGAGGAACATAAACTTGGACAAAGGACACCAAAGACATAAGGTAGTACTAATGAGCATTCTCCTCTCCCTCACCTTATGTGTGATGCCCTTCATTCTTACTTAGAGATCTACCATCAGTAAGTTGTGTGGGCGAGACATTTGTCCTTCTGGAAAATAGTAGATATACAGAGTAGATATACTCCTACACCTTCATAAATTATGTGAATAGTGTGGGATTATACCCAGAAATGAGGCTCAAGCTTCAATGAACTGGTCACCATAGACAAACCAACAAGATTTTTTTTTTATTTTTCCTTTTTTTGTCGTGCTATTATAAATAACTACTATAATTTAATCCTTAATCATTTACATATAAATTCCAAACAACTTTTATACTTATCTAAAGACTTACTTATGTCCATTATTTTATCCTGAAAGGTAGGTTTTGACATGGATTATTATCTCTAGTTGCAAGATAATGAAACAGGCTCAGATAAAATGACTTGACCAGGTTAACCAACCCCCCCCCCGCCAAAAAAAAAAATTCAGAGTCAAGAGTGAGATCCTACTCTGTTGACAGTTTTTCCTGTACCATTTCAGTGTTAATGCTGAAAAACCTTGAAGCACTCCCAGAATCCTGACTCTCATTTTTTGCTACACCAAGATTTGGGATCAGGTGTTACTCTTCCCCAAATCTCCAAGGGAGAGAGAGAAAGGAGTATTTTAATAAAAATGATTGCCTCATTACACATTTACTGGGGAGTATGATAAACTCTATAATTAGCATGGATGCACAGCACACTTATGGAGCCTCTCAATGGTTTCAATAGCCTACCTCTTAAAACATTCTTGTCATACAAGCAGAAAATAAGGAATATGAAAATTTCATGATTTTCTATTTAATGCTTTTTGTAATACTCCTGAAAACTTAAACTTATCCTGTAAATTGCATTTGACTAAAAAGATGACTAAAGAGTTATGTGCAGTGGTCTAAGGAAGTAGACACTTGGAGAAGTAAGTCTAGGAGACTTTAATTCAGCCTTGGCCAAATACAGTCTTAATCAAAGTGGTTCTGAGTTAATCTTCCCTTCTTTCTTCTTTCCACATCAGTAAAATGAGTGATTCTGCTCAACCATAAGCCACTTTGCATTTATCTTTGTCATTTGTTTTCTACTGTAACTTAAAGGCCTTGACTGACAATCTAAGAACTTCAAAGAGATGGTTCCTGATTCTTACTGTAGAGAAGTTGTAGGAAGGGAAACTGTAGGGCCATCTCTCTGGACAGTGTAATGATAAAGGTGATCCCAGGATGCAGAAAGTATCTGAGAGATTATAAGAAACAGAGATTTCAACACTGCAATTCCTCAATGTGTTTTGATGACGTGAGCTCACTTCTGAGTGGTACACATAAGGATTTGTCTCTAAACACACACAAACCCATCAAGATTAAGCTACAGATTTGTAAACATTTTTTTGATGTATACACCAATATCCCCCATGAGTATACATACACAAATTCCCAAAAATTAATAGTAAATTGTACCAGTAATATATAAAATCATAATACTTCTTAATTAATTGGGTTTTAACTTATGATGAGCCTGAGTCAGCATTCAAAACACCAGTATGTGAAATCCACTACAATAAAGGACTAAAGGAGAAAAACTCAATGATTATACTATCTGAAGCAATTTATAAAATTCAACATCAAACCATGATAAAAATTCCCAAGTAGGATGGAAGGGAACTTCTTAACAAAAGGTCATCAATGAAAATCTATAGCTAACATTATACTTAGAGGTAAAAGACTGACTATTTCTCCCTAAGACTACGGTCAAAGCAAAGATGTCAACTCTTATCATTCCTATTCAAATTTCTATGGGAAATCTGTCCAGTGCAATAAGGGAAGAAAAAGAAATAAAAAGATGACAGATTAAATAGAAGACATAAAAATACCCTTCTTCACAGATGACATGACCATCACCATGAAAAAACTCGGAATCTATTCCATATACACACACGCACACACACATACAAGAATGCCTAGATCTTGGAAGGATCTCAGGATCTCAAAGGCATAATACTGAATGAGGGAAACTAGCATCAACGAGATGCATGCTATATGACTTCACTGAATAACACTCTGAGGGAAAGGATGGTAAGAACAGATCAGGGTTGCCAGGGATTTGGGTTAAGGAGAGTGTTTACCTATAGAAGGATAGCATAAAGGAGTGTTGTGGCATCATGGCTTCTGGTACGTAGATACTGATTGTGGTGGCTGTTACAGGAATCTATTCATATGCCCCAGCTGATACTATTGTGCAGAATTCTTTTTTAAATGAAGATGTAAATAAAAAGCATTCAAGTGAAATTTACTTATACAGAGAAAGAAGACTGAGTATACATATACAGTTGACCTTTGAACAACATTGGTTCAAATTTTATGGGTCCACTTATAAGATTTTTTTCAACACAGTTCAGTGTTGTAACTTTATTTTCTCTTCCCTATGATTTTCTTGATAACATTTTATCTTCTCTAGCTTAATTTATAGTAAGAGTAAAATATATAACATATAAAATATATGTTAATCAATTGTTTATATTATCAGTAAGGCTTCAGTCAACAGTAGGCAATTAGTAAACTTTTTGAGAAGTCAAAAATTATACTTGGATTTTCAACTGTGTAGGGGGGTTGGGTCTTCTAACCCCACATTGTTCAAGGTTCAAATGTAATAAGAAACACTAGCTGAAAAAAATATAATAAAGGAAACAAAACAAATACTAATATCTATGTGTATATAGATAAATATTTGAAATCACACATTGAACGGGTATACCATGTACCTGGGTATATCAACCTAGAACAATAAACATCAAAACATTCTAGTAAAAGTACTAGATTTAAGTTAAATAAATAAGTATATAAGAGAGCATCTAGGAAAAAAAGAACATGTAATTTATAAGGAAAATTAAAATAGATTATTATTAGCACTTGTTACAATAATTATTTTTTACATAAGAAAATCAAATGCCATATTTAAGTCATGAGAAAAGAAAGCATGAACCAAAGCTTTTATTTACACCTAAAAACTGACTCTCAAAAATAAAAGGCACTGTTATCAGCATGCAGGAACAAAAGAGCTATTGTTCCCATGAGCACATTCTAAGGAATCTACAGAAGAATGAGTTTTAGACAACCAAAATAACTACAGAGACAGTAACATAAGGTTGAATGGTAAGCAAAAAATATATGGTGATTTGTAAAACTAAGAATAATTATAACTAAGAGGGAGAGAGCATAGGTCTAATGATTATATGTTCTAATACGATAAAGTGCAACTATTAGGAAAAAATAGATGAAGAGAGTATATTATGAAAATAATTTTGGAGTGCCTGGGTGGCTCAGTCATTTGAGTATCTAACTCCTGAGTTCAGTTCAGGGCATGATCCCAGAGTCATGGGATTGAGCTCATCATCGGGTTATGCACTGAACATAGAGCCTGCTTATGATTTTCTCTCTCTCCCTCCCTCTGCCCCTCTCCCCCATCTGTGTTCTCTCTAAATAAATTAATAAATAAATAAATAAATAAATAAATAAATAAATAAATTTAATGGGTCTTGTAATAAATTGGTGTTATTGGGATTGTTATTCTTTGTCCTGAATATGTCACCAAAATAATAATAATAAGTCTGATAACAGATTAATTATACCATTCTTTTGTCATTGAGAAGCAGAATTCCTTGTGAGAAAGAATCCTTTCTTCCCGGAGTGGAAAAAAGGAGACAGATATAGTGAAATTACTATAAATTACTGAATTACTGAAAATTGAATTGCTGAAAGTGAATTACTGAAATTGTAATTGTAAATATTGATATGAACCTATAATACAGTTTATTTTATATTTTGTGTGTGTGTGCATGTATGTGTGTATCAGTCCATTAGTAATGAACATCCATAGTGTCCTACTGTGGTCTTGAGATACCATTTCTCACTAAAAGAAATTATCAGGGATTGTTGGAGAAACATCTGATTCCGCACTCTGAAACAGCAAATGTACAAGATGAGTTTTATATACCCTATAATACTAAAGGTTAAGTAAACTATCAAACACTACAAAGGTCAGGTTTAAAGGACCCAAATACCACCTGAAGAGTCTCAACTGGCCAAATATGGTATAATGTATGTTCCAATAATTGTAACATTCTCGAGGGGATAAAATCCATCATATATTTTTAGATCCATGATTTCATAATTATATTCTAAAAACTGGTCACCTTCATATGATCAGAAAGTAATTCATTATAATAGAAACTGGTAAACAGGAAATAACCTGCTATTCTGTATTTTCTATACAATCTTGCAGCACTGGGTACCAATTAAATAATGAAGGGACTTGCCACTTTTATATAAAAGTATCACAACTTATAAACAAAAACATACACAATAAAATTAGGATATAACCTGTTTGCAACTCTCATTTAATAAATAATATAAGCAGTAATGATCAATGGTTGCTAAGATCGTAAAAACAACCAAACATCACGTACTTCATATAGGCTCACCAAACACTGCCAATAGTCTTGCAAAAGGGACTGGAGTTTTGTCTGACCTAATATCTGAATACACCTACCAATTTGCAGCAACTATAGAAGGACCACTGAACTTGTTGAACTGCACCATTTGTGTGCAATTGGCAATATTTTGACTGGGGGAAATTTTACAGGGCCAATGGTTCAGGTTATTCCACAAATGAAAGGGATAGTAGGGAAATCTATACAAAACAAACTTTATTTAAAAAAAAATTACTAAAAAAAAAAAGTATGTGTAACATAAACTATAGTGTCTGCTAATGCACATTTGGGTTATAAAACTACGAACAATGCAAGCAAAATACTACTATAAACGTCAAGCAAATAGTTACTCATAGAGCAGTGAGGACAATTAAATTGGAAACAAACACATGACACATGGCAGGTACTTCTGGGGTAGCTGGCAAGATTATAATTCTTAACCAGACAGGGGCTTACTTTATAATAGTACACTAAGTCACATTTTGAGGGTTTGTTTTATTTTGTTTTATTTTTTTTTTTTATTTTATAATAAAAAGGTTTTGGGTGTTTTTTGTTTGTTTTGTTTATCACTGTTTTTTTGGTTTTTGGTTTTTGTATTTTTTTAGATTTTTGAGATTTTAATTTCTTTCGATTATGTCACTTTTTGCAAGGTAGGAAACATAATCAAAGGAAGACAGTCTAGTCCTCTAGGGATCCAGGGTGAGTCTCTTAATGTTCAGCAGGATGAAATCATAATACCAGATGCCAATATGGAGGTTATAAACTCTAAATAATAACCAATTCTCTACATTTTTCCTTAAGAAACTGCCAAAAGTTCAATCCTTAAGGTATGATATAGAGAACACCCTGATCTACAAAAGACAGAATAACCCAGATGAAATGCTGGTGAACCTATTGGTGAATCAGAGCAGAGCTAGTCAAGGACCAATGAAGAGAGAAAGTGTTTACTTTTGAAAACTTCCTCTGAGGTTTTAAAATTTCCTGGTTGCTGTTAATAACACAAATAAAAAGTATTACAAATGCACCCACGCTGATATTTTATTGCAACATCTTCCACTACAACAGAGTTAGAGGTGAGTGCAGGGGACAAAATACTTAGATACTTTCACAATAAATTACTTAATGATAAGAAATCTGACATATTGCCTTCTTCCATCTACCACAAGAACAAATTGGCAAGGATGATTTTTCGAAAACAATGTTCAACTCTAAAAAGATAGCAACATTTTCCACTACAGAATAATCTCTCACTTTCCCATACAATTAACATTGCCACTCTTCCGTGATACATAGTCATGTGGAAAAAACTTACCAGGAGCTTTAGCCAGGGTCAGGGGTTGAAAAAGAGCACGTGCTAATTAGCTCATTTGTAAGCTCAGTTAACATCTTTAGGATGGACGCATAAAATCTGGCCATTGTTCTATTAAACAAATGCCAAGTGCAGAATTCCTTAGCCCTTACCTAAGTTTCTCCTGGTGGTCTTACAGCTGGGTTCGGTGGCATCTGTGACTCCATTCCCCGGGCTGAGGCAGCAGCTACGCGTCAAAGTCTGGAATGGCACTGGAAGAGTATCCCCGGCAGCCTCTGCATGCCTATTTGGCAATGCTCGCTTGGTAAAATCCCGGCGGAATTGCCAAGGACCGGGACAGGTGCAGCCCAGTCTCTGCCTGCCTTTGCAGATACAGCCGCCGGCAGGGAGGAGCCTACGAAAATGAGCAAGGCGCCAATCCAAAGCAGGCCTCCGGCAGGCACAATGGCCTTACTGGTATAGAAGGCAGTGGAACAGACGTGCACAACCACAGGAGCAGCGCGGGCTGAAAGGACGTACAGTTCGCTCAAGGTTGGCAGCGGACACGCCTGAGCCTGCACGGCGAGCCTCAACTAGCCTCGGTCCCAGCAGCCAGCTGGGCGCCGGAAATGGTACGCCGGAAGGCGACGCTGCAGAGTGGCGTCACCAGGCCTTTTTGGCGTGTTCTTGCGTGTTTGATGATTTCAAAGTATTTCTGTTCAGAGGGAAAAATCCAAATTTCGCATTCTGTGCAATGAAAAAAAGTGTCCATTTTAAACCGGTTATATTGAATGTAGAGGCATTTAATAAACATTTTATAAACTGTTGGGGGTGCCTCGGTGGCTCAGTGGGTTGAGCATCGTACTTTGGCTCAGGTCACGATCTCACAGTTCGGGAGTTCGAGCCCCACGCGGGGCTCTGTGCTGACAGCTCAGAGCCTGGAACCTGCTTCGGATTCTGTGTCTCCCTCTCCTCTGCTCCACCCCCGCTTGTTTTCTCTCTCTCTCTCTCTCTCTCTCTCTCTCTCTCTCTCTCTCTCTCTCAAAAATAAATAAACATTAATTTTTTTAATTTAAAAATTTTTTATAAATTTTGTAAACTTGTGAGCACTTACTATGTGCCAAGCGCTGTACTAAGCTTTGGTGTGTTATGTTTATTTCATATTCTCAGCACTGTTAGACTCTGCACTTTATACATATAGATACAGAAACCACGTGTACGGAGGCCAGATGACTTAACCCTGATCTCATGAGTTAATCTATAGGGGCAAGACTTATCCCATTTGTTGAATTGCAGACCCTATGTCATGATCTACTGCACATTACAAGCCTTTCTTTGGGATCACAGGAAGCCTATACTGATACAGGGTATAGATTTAGGGTAAGATTACCAGAAATGTTCATTCAACACACTTGAATATACCCCATGCATAGACAGTGTTGCCTCTCATTTACATCTCTTCACAGCTTCAGTTGTCCATCTTTAAGGAACCCAAAAAACCGAATGGTACATACAAAATGAATTTTAAATCATGTAGCAATGGAAATATCTGTGGATTATTTGGAGAGAATTAATGATTTTCTCAAGTCCATGTTTCAGAAAATGGTTATATTTGTGTTTGGTTTGACATAACTGTAGATTTTTCACCTGCTTTATCATGAAGTCTGGACAGGAGGGGAAAAAAAAAACCATACATTTTATCAAAGTGACAAGACAATGATCCACCATGTATCTTGGTCACAAAAAATATGTTATTAGATTCAATTTATCATGAAAAATTGCTAGATTGTGAGAAGGCTGAAATGGCAGCATGGCAAGAGTGCAGCTCTTTGGTACTAATTATCTTAAGAGTTGACCTTCCAGGTCACCCCAAACCCTGTATTAATTCAGGAGGAGAGCTTAGATGGCCAACTCGGAGACACCAGAAAATTCCAACAGAAAAGTGTTCAGCTTAACTCTTGCGAGGCTGCATGAGCAGACACACATTACAATGATATCTGAAGTCCTGACAGTCTCATCTCATGCTATCTTTCCAACCTTGCTTGTCACTCCTCTCTGTGCAGATTCCCTTATATTAAAAATATACTCACTATTCCTGGAAGAAGTCATTCTTTCTTTCTGTCCCTTGCCTTCACTGAAGCTGTCCCAGACCTCTCAAAAGCCCTCTCCTTCTTAACTACTTTCTGAGTTAATAATCATTCTTCCAGGTCAACCTCATTCTAGGATCTTTCTTATAAGATATCTCTATCAAATTATCTATAAATTCAACTGAACAAAATAATTTTATCCCCTAAAATGCTACAGTACTCACTGTCCGTGTCACGTGTTGAACAGTTAATGTAATCTTGAATGTGCCAGCTGAACTTATCCATCTTCTCCATCTAATCAACTAATTAATAGCTTGATTTACCCCTGCCCAGAGTAGGAATTTTTATATGGAAGTAAGTATGGGTGAAATACTTTCTGATTCTCTTATTGATTGTTACCCAAATGCCTTTGTGTTTTTCCTTCTTTGCTGCCTATTAGCCACATTGCTTCCAATTTAAGTCATAGAGTGGGCCATAGAGCCCATAGCAAACATTGGGTATGATGAGCTGAACTGTGTTCTCCCAGGATTTACATGTTGAAGCCCTAATCACAGTACCTCAGAATGTGACTGTCTTTAGAGATACGGCCTTTGAAGAGATGACTAAATTAAAATGAGACTGCTAGGGTGAGCTCTGATCCAATTGAACTGGTGTCCTTATAACACAAGGAAATTTGGACATAAAAAGAGACTTCAAGGATGTGTGTGCACAGAGAAAAGACCACATGAGGACACCATGAGAAGGCAGCCATCTACAAACTAAGGAGAGGAGCCTCGGGGGGCAAAAAGGATTTTGCTAACACTTTGATCTTGGGCTTCCAATCTTTAGAACTGTGATTAAATTAATTTCTGTTATTTATGCCACCCACTCTGTGCTAATTTGTTATGGGGGCCCTACCAAACTAAGACATCAAGGAATCTATTTTATTTGCTGAAGTTATAATATTTGGCTTTGATACTAAGGTGGCACATATGATATCTAGGGACAACACCTTTTCATCTATTTGGTTTGTTTTGTTTTAATCAATGTGAATCAAGAGGAAGATGAAAGAAAGTTTAGAGAAAGAGAGAGAGAGAGAAATTAATTAGGCATTTAGAGAGAAGCAGAAATAAGTGATAATGAGGCCTGGAAAGAAGCTCCTTGGTTCCACACCTTAGTGAATTGTGGTCGAAGTTCCTTACTCTGGGTTCAATGACAGACTGGTTAACTCAGGAAATCTCCTTTCCATGGGAGCTAATTTAAGTTTTGTTTTTTGTTTTTGTTTTTGTTTTTCTTTCCGTAATTACAACAAATAAGCTGGACTTAAAAATCCATGGAGGGAAGAGGTAGCAGAAAAATTAACACTGATATGTGCCATGAACCTTCGGTACTTGCTTAATCTGCAATCTACCATATGGTTTAACCCTAAAAATTGTTATTATCCTTAAACTCCAAATACTCATGGAAGAGTAACTTTCTCATACCAAATATCACTAAACCATCTTGGTGCTAACAAGTATCACGTAGTCAGTAAGCCCTATATCGCTTGTTGCTGCCCATAGGTTCCATATTTACCTTTACCTTTCTGTCTTTGCACATGCTTTTTTCTACCAGGGAAACATTCTTCTCTGCCATCCTTGTGCAGACAATGCAGAAGTTATCTTCATGATTGGAAGATGTGTCTCATACCCAATGGTGTCATGAAATCAACCCATAATGGTTCATTAGAGCCAATTGTTACATCCTTGGAAATTTATGCCTACTAAGCCATTGTTAAGCACAACCACTATTAAAAATCAACTTAGCATTAAATAAACTTTATTTTAAACCATAGTGTTAAATATGCAAACTCATAATTTTCTAAATATTTTACTACATTTCACCATTACCTATGCTCTGGGTTTATTGACCTCTATTATATGTGTTTGTTGTAAATAACAACGTGCTAGTGTGCATCTCTTCCCAACTCTGCATTCAGTGATGTCATGTTGGAAACTTGAAAATAGTCAAGGCGAAACACATTGACAAATACTAAAAACCAGGGCTTGGTTTATTATTTTGTGATTGTCTGTAGTAAGAACTAATTGAGAAAATGGTAATAGTACAGAATAAACTTCAAAGTGTGCCATGTCTGTGATTACCACACAAAACTGAAAAAAAAACTAAAAGCTTTCAGTGTTATTCTGTTCTTCAATTTGGCAAAGACCCTTCTGGCACATTGATGAATAAGTAAGGTTTATAGACATACAAGTTTTTGTTTCACTTTCATCTTACTCATTAATGTAAATAAAAATACCAAACAACATTCGTATCCTAACTACACTAGTTCATCAATTGTTTCTATATAGATGCTAAGAATACACGAGGCAGCAAAAATCAATAGCAGGATTTTCTGAGAATTGTAGGAGAAGAAAAATAATTTTCCTTCTATACTTCTAAGATCTTGGCTAAGGACTTCCCGTCCCACCCCCTAATAAAAAAGACCCAGGACCAGGAGAAAAACAAACTGAATTTCAATAACATGTATACTCCCTTTCTTAGGAGATACCCAGGAAAACTGTGTAACTCCTTAAATGGTCCAAGTCACACCTTAAATACCATCTCAAGCTAAAGACAAAAGAAAGATGCTGGTCAGGACTGGGAGCCAATTATGGTAGGTTACCAGGAAAAGCACAGTAAACAAGGATAAGGTTGTTATGCAAAGTTGTCATTAACTTATCTACTGATAAGAGTTTCTAGAGATTTAATCATCCTCTTTCTGGTACAGAGAGGAAAATCCCCTTACAAATAGACATTTATTATAAATGTAAATATCCCATAGAAAAAGGAAACTTTTACTCAGTTGTTTTCAAAGCTTCTGTTATATCTGCTGTTTCTTAAAAGCCAGCTCAGATAACCCGTATGCCAAAGAGGCATATTTTGGAGTGGCAAATTTTGCTACCCTTCAGAATCAATGGGCTGTATGGAATTTTTGTTAAATATTGTATATTTTGGTAGCTTTTGAATTAAAAAAAAGAAGATTGACTACTGATTCTATCTTCAGAAAATCCACAGGATGTGTACCTGTGATCAGGATATCTGTTCTCCTGTTGGCTTCTCAAGCAATTGCTTAAAACAATTGCCATTTTGTCAGTCCAAAGATTTTGGCCCAGTTCAAATAAAGTCAAGTAAGACACTCTCTCTGCATTGGCCACTACATCTTTCTTTTTAAATGGCTCCAGACATGTGAATTTTTCACACTCCCCTACAGCATGACGGAGAATGAGTGGCATTTGGTAATCCTGAAGACACAGGGTCATTAACTTGACCTTGTGGTTGCTTTTTGAAAGGGAGTCTGAACGAGTGGGAAGGAAGGATCTTATGAATCTTATTTTATTTAATTTATTTATTACTATACTTTTTATTTTTATGTGCTTATTTATTTCTTACTTCTTTGTCCCCTTCCTCCCCCATACATCCTGCCAGAAGAGTAATCAGCAGCCCACTCAGCCACAGGAAATTTTGATGAACAACAGATTCAAGGGAGAAACTTCAGGTAACACAAAGCCAGAGGAGCTGCACATTTTCCTTCTTTGATAATCAAGTCTTTTGTTTTGTTTTGTTTTGTTTTGTTTTGTACTCTTAAGAACTATCTGCCTATATGGAATTCAATATACAGTTTAGTTTTCTTATCTGGTCTCCCTTCACTCCACTAGCTTCCATTTCCTGCCCTATTTGAAATCCCCTTATAATACAAATGGCAGCAGTCTGTTTTCAAAGACGAATCCTACTGATAACTCAGAAGGAAGAGAGATTTTGGTTTTCTAATTCATCCTTTCACCCCTCATTACCACCACCTGCCTCTAGCCCCCAGTTTCAGTCTAGATCTCAAGTAGGCACTTTCTTTCTGGATCTTAATTCTGAAGGAGGTCGTTTATTTCATGTGCATCACCCCACCCGATCAGCTGAACTCTCCGTTGCCCTCCTCTAATTAATTACTGTTTGTAAAGAGTTCAGAAGATGAATAGTGCTATATAAGTGCTAAGTATCATGATTTCATTGTCCTATTTCAGTTCTTATTGGAATGAAGTATCATTATAATAATCAGCTTGTTGCATTTACAACTCAGGAGGGGGAGAATCAAAGCAGAAATACCTTTACTACTGCCATTTCTAAATCTCTAGAATAGTCACCAAAGCCTGCAGTGACCCCTGAGATCATCCTTAGACTTCATACAGTGACTATCTCATAGAAAACCAACTACTTGAACATAAATCAAGTACAAAAGGAAGAGGGGTTTCAATGGTAGATTTGAGTGTGTATGGAATTTTTATTCAAGTGGCTTAGGTTTCAGCTCTAATTCAATGATTGTATACACTCATCTCATCTAATAATAAAAATGTAAACCATATATAAACTTTCATAATGACTTCTAGGCCTATTTTCATCTCTGCAACCTTTTGTTCCTATCACCTCATTTCTTGGACTGTTTTGACAATTGAATGTGTCAAATTTTATTACTGTACTCTGGCCTCTCCAGTGTGTTAGCATTTGGAATTTTGTTATTGTAGTTTATAAAGAAGCACATAAAGTCCATAAAGTGCCATCTGACAACCATTACCCCCACCAACCCCAGAGCAAGTGAATGAGAAGCAGGCGAGATACCCTTGGAGTCTCTTCTAAAAAAAACAGACATTATTGTCTGCAATTATGATACCATTCAGACCCCATCAGTTCAATGCTCACCTAGGGAGCTGACTACAATTTCTTCACTTTTCAAAATTCCAAGAAAAAGCCAACCCAAGTTTGCATATCTGACTCTCAGACACCTAATGGGTAGAGGGAGACATGAAATGGGAGTGGATGTCTGTAGTCTGTATCCTCAAGTTTTGCCTAGAAATTAAATCTCCTGGACTCCACATGACCATATATTTTGTATGTGCCCAGTGTTCAATATGTTTTTTCACAGGTATTTATCATGCCAGGATTAAGTTGGGCACTGGGAACATAATCATAACCAAATAAATGGTACACTGATCTCATGGAGTCCACAATTGAATGGGGACTATGAACATAAAAAAGACAATCACAATAATGGGTAACAGGTGGTAATTTGAGATAAATACCAAACAATGTAGGGGTACATTGAAGGGGATTCTGTCTTAAGACTGAAGGTTTAGAGAAAGGTTTTCTGGAGGAATGATATCTAGACTGAGATTTAAAGTGGGAATGTTTGGAGTACATGGGTGGCTCAGTCAGTTGACCATTGAACTCCTGATTTGGGCTCAGGTCATGATCTCACAGTTGTGAGATGGAACCCCACATCAAGTTCTGCTCACTGATCTCAAAGACTGCTTAGGAATCTTTCTTTCCCTCTCTTTCTACCTCTCTCTCATATATACTTCAAAAAAATAAACTTCAAAACAAAATATGAATGCTAGACAGGGTGCCTGGTTGGCTCAGTTGATTGAGCATCTGACTCAGGTGATCTGATTTTGGCTCAGGTCATGATCCGAAGGTCATGGGATCCAGCCCTACATCAACATGAAGCCTGCTTGAGATTCTCTCTCTTTCCCTCTACCCCTGTCTCCTGCTCATGCACCCTCTCTCAAATTTAAATAAATAAATAAATAAATAAATAAATAAATAAATAAATAAATGTGAATGTTAACTACAAGAAAAAAAAATGAGAAAACATAAGTGTATTGAAGAACATGACTAGGCAAAAAGCATGGCCAGCCAGAGGGCCCTTGACTACAATTCCCTTAGGACTGCAGCGCGTTACCTGTTAACCAAGTCTGCTTTGGGGAAGGGTAGCTTTGCCCCATAATTCTTATCAGTAAAGACCTCCAAGTCTTGCTGGAAAAATTACACAAAAGTTTTTTGGTCAGGAGTTGGATGCTTCAAGTAATAGACCTGAATTATGGTAGCAGTGATGAGGATAGAGAGAGGTGATAGAGCTGGGAGTCAACCAGTGGATGAATGCAGTAAGACTCCGAAACCAAAATTGATTCGATATGAAGGTAATCGTAAAAAAAGAATAAGGATAAGATTAAAGTTAATGAATAGGGCACATAGAAGGATGATACTCCATTCACGAAGATAAGGAATATGATTTTTAAGGCAAGTTATCAGTTCATTTTTGCATATGTCAAATGCGAGTTGCCCAGAGAATATCCAGGTTATTCTAAGTAGTGTATAACCTGTACAGGTCTGATCTTGGGAGATAAATATAAACTAGAAATAGACAACACATCTACCCAATATACAGATGGTAATTGAAGACATGGTGGTCAATGAAACCTGGTAACCTGGTAGAATAAGAAGAGAAGAGAATCTAGGACAGAACCGTGAGGTGAAGTAGTGACATTGAAGGACATTGAAGAAGAGAAGCCAGAGACATGAAGGAGAGGAGTTAAGGGAGCACAGCGACTCTGAAGCCAAGTGAAAAGTGGGTTGCAAAAAAAAAAAAAAAAAAAGATGCAAATGCTAACTAAAATAGAAGTTGAGGAATGATCTTAGGATTTAGCAACAAGCTTATCACTGGTGATCTTGAGAAAAGCAGGGGTTTTTTAATTATTATTTTTTTTAAATTTGAGTATAGTTGACACACAATGTCTCATGTGTGCAACATAGTTATTCAACGTCTCTACACATTATATTACATTCACCACAGGTATAGCTGCCATCTGTCACCATACAACACTATTACAGTCTCATTGACTATATAACTTTAATCAGGTTTGAGAAAAATAATTGAAGCAACTCAGAATTACATAGGAGAGCCAGCTCTTGAGATGAATTCAGATTCACAGGCAGTATGGCACAGTGGAGCATGAGACCAAGGAGTCAAACCCGGAACGGGAATCAGAAGACCTACTTCTAGACCAGCCTATGCTAGTAACTCACAATGTAACCTTAAGCAAGTCACTAACATCACTGGGCCTTTGAATGCTCATCAGTCATTATGGGCAAGGCTTTGGCTGGACTACCAGGTAGGTACATGGCCAATAATGAGTGTTCTATGTTTATGTGAGTGAGCACTGCATTCTGGGAAGATGCTGGGGTGTAAGAAGAGTGTGGGGGTAAAGCTGATGAGGATGGAACAGAAGTTATATGAGAGGGTGTTATATGACCATAGGCCAAGAAGAGATAATGGAGAAACACACACATAAACACACACACATGCACACACGCACACACACACACACACACACACACACACACTAAAAATAACTAAAACTAAAATGCTGGAGAGTGAAGACATATACACATAGAAGGGGGTCCTCACTTGTGTTTGTGTTTCTACTTGGCTATATTGTAGGGATATTAGCAATGCCAAGGCTTGGCTAAGGTTAAGGACAAGGATGAAGAGTCAGATAATATAAGTAAGTTCTGAAAATAATTACAAATATTCAGTCTCTCTTCTGCAATTTGCTATCTATGTGACTTTATTTGACCTTCTTAATCTCACCAGGTATCAGTTTTCTCATCAAAAGTGTAAAATAACATGTCTCATTGGGCAGTTATGACATACATACATATGAGATCCATATGAGAATGAAATGAGATTCATTCACACGGATTATAGCACCTCATTTACCAAAAGTGTTAAGTAAATGGCATTAACTGTATCAATACCAGTTATCATCATATGTGATCTGGAGCCACTCACTTAAAAACAAAGTCTCAGTTTAAAAATGCTTTTAGCTATTATGAGTATCAAAATACATAGACACATGCATGTGCACAAACACACAAATGCATACCAGGTAGAGTACCTGACTTACAAGGCTTAACAAATAACAGTAACAATGTTAATAATTATCACTACATAATAAAACTATTGATAATCCTGGGGAGGGGGGGAAGCAGAAGAAAAGAAGTAACTGGGATAAGAGAGAAAAGTGGAGAAGGAGTAGGAAGAAGAAAAAGATGGCAATGTGGAGAAAGAAAGAAAACAAGCTTTCTGAGCATTCCCATAGAAAAGGAAGAGGAAGAAGAGATCAACATGCATGTACATCTCCAGCAATGAGAGGAATTATTTCATGTGAAGATTTGTGGGCAACAGTGACCCCAGAGATGAGAGCAGAGGCCTGGCAAGAGCTCACATCATGGGGGCCCTGGTTATTAATTCTGTTGGATATACCAAGGGACATATTTGCTGTAATTCAAAATCCAGGACGCAAGAAATTTGATATGAGCATTAGATGAGAAGATAAATTGAATTTATTATAGAGATGGTGTCAGAAGTAAAAAGGACCAATACCGTTCTGAGAACTTTGTGATGATTCCACTGAACAGGCCAAGGCTAAAGACCCCGTTCACTCACTTGAGGATGAAGCAGTGCCTCTGGGCACTTTTCGTTTAAGAACTGAGATGAGTTATAGCTGCACAGAGGACATCTAAAGATCAGCTACCGATGAAGCTCAGGAAATCATTTAAGTAAAAGGTACAATCAGGTAAAAGGTTTTAGGTCCAGAGAATAAGTACCATTTGTAAAGGGAACTCTGGATAGCTTCTGGGGACAAAAAGGACACATCTATCCAAACTGCACAAGAAAATGAAATAATAAAAGGGGACAAAGGACAACAGACAGACTCCAGGACTCTTGATGGGAGAGAAAAAAAAAAGGCATGGAGTTGGTAGCATCTGCTCAAATTAATGCAGGAAAATTTCTCAAAGTCTCGTTAACATATTCACTTACGTGTTCCTTTCTTTAATGGGCATTTTCAAGCTTCTGGCAGGTGTTGAGTTCTGCGATAGTCTCTAGGGACGCAAACTCTTTACCCTAAATAACAAAAAAGTAAGTAAATAAGATAGTCCCTGCATTTAAGGACCTTACAGTTCAGTAATAACATGCTACTAAAAACAGCTGATGAGAGTTTCAGAAAATAGAAGAGGAGGGGTGATGAGGATGAGTTTGAGAAGTGAAAGAAGAGAGAAAAGAGAGAGTAGTTAGAGACAAACAAATGTAAGAACCTGGAGAGAGCTGATGATGGAGAGAGAGTCCCGTCCTTTCCTTTCAAAGAGGTAGTTGGTCTGAACTTTAAGGATAAAGAAATAAGGGAAAATATTCATACAAATGAATGCATAGCAAATACAAAGAGAATAAAAACAACTGTACTAAAGTAGATTAAATAAGGACCCAGAAAGAAGAGGAGAGAAATGGGTTAGTAGCCGATAGTACACATGACAGGAGGAGATGGAAATACAGGATTTAACATGGCTTGCTTAAATAATCTGCATTAGGGGATATGATAACCAACAAATTAATTAATTAACTAGTTAATTAATTAAGGTGAGTGGACCAAGACAATTGATATCTGCAGTAGACCAAAGAAGAGCTTTCACATAGAAATAGGATAATTTTAGGTGATAGTTTCTTATACCACTCAGATACAATAATCTCACACATCATGAAGTCTAGAGCAGGTGACCTCTGGGTTGATCAGAAAGCATAACTTAATGGTAAGAATATAAAAGATGGAGCCAGCCAGTCAGGGACCCAATTCTAGCTGTGCCACTGACTAGCTGTGTGACCATGGGCAAACCACTTAACCCCTTTGTTCTTTGCTTTCTGCAGTTGCAAAAGGTGAAAAATAGCTCTGAAAGACACTTAGGGTTATGTAGACAATTCAATGATATGTGTAAAGGTTATAACATGCTTGGCATTTAGTAAACCTTCCAAAAATGTTGGCCGTTATTATTAGCATCATAGCTATCATCGTAAATTATTGGTTCTGAGGTCTAATGATGCCACTAAGGACCGAGTTTTTCACACCAATTTATTCTGCTCATCTGGAGTACTGATGACAAAATCTCCCTGTGACCATGGGAGCATCACTCCCAAGCTTCGTTCCTTCACAAGATGAAGTCCAGAATCAGAGGAGTGACACAGAGGATTTCCTCACAATCTCCCTCTTGTTAGAGAAGATGATCTTTGACAGAAACTTCTCAGATGACTCCCTATATCTTTCTTTGGCTAGAAATGACTTATGAAGCAGCCTTAGCTGCAAGGGAGATTGAAACAGCAAGCATTGGCATTTTCAGTACCATTTTAGAGACAGACGCTGCCATTAAGGAGGAAAAAAGATGGGAATGGTTTTTGAATCGACCAGCAACGATGTCCGAATTTTGTAATATAAAATGAAGCCATGGTATTTTATAATAGCTATTATTAATTTTTAAGAATTTTGAAAGATCCTGAAATAAGTTCAGGTTATATTTTAAAGAAACTTACAAAGGTGAGGGATTAGAGAAGAGATATTACTGAATCAAGTAAATATTCCAAGTTTTGGAATTATTACACAGAGAACAAAGGGGAAACATAGGTGAGGGTGGGAACAGGAAAAAGAAAAACAAAAAAATTGTGTAGATAGGGTCAAGATTTTTTTAGAAAAAGAAAGGAAAGGAAAGGAAAGGAAAGGAAAGGAAAGGAAAGGAAAGGAAAGGAAAGGAAAGAAAAGGAAAGGAAAGGAAAGGAAAGGAAAGGAAAGGAAAGGAAAGGAAAGGAAAGGAAAGGAAAGGAAAAGCAAAGCCACTGTAAGTGAAAAGCTTAGAGAATGCAACCATGGTAGGACAAAGGATTGTTGGATGAAAGATAAGAAACTGCTAGGTTAAAATATTGCTGAAATTATTTATTTATATTAGGAAGAAAAGCTAGATGGAGAAGGATAAAATTGTGGATTCATACTAGAAAACCTACCTCAGAAATTTAAAAATCACCACTGAAAATCAAATGTTATGTTGTTGATGAAAGGAAAGTGTTGGTGATTTAATGGCATTGTAAAAATCTTTGAAAGAACATAGAGGAAGATTTTGAATGTCTCTTTGCAGCTGCAGGTGGGAAAAAAATGGAATAACCAGGACATCAAAATAAATAGATTAACAATTATATTTTATAGGGAAGAGAATATTAGAGATTGGAGACAACAAATACTGATAAAAATTCTGGAAATGCTGAGAAGGCCCAGTGGTAAGTCAAAAAGAGGTGGAAAACTTCAATTGGTCTCAAGGTAAATAATGGAAGACAATAAAAGAGGGAAGTGATGTGGGTATTTATTTAGAAAAGACAAGCATTTATATGGATAGATAATTTTTTCATTAAAACCTTCTAAATATATGCTGTGTCAGGTGTAAAATGTTTCATACTACAATCAGCAGTTGGCTAGGAAAGAGATTCAGTCACAAGAGGAATGAACCAGAGGTGAGCACGGTATCTTTACTTAAAAAAGATATTTATTCAGAATTATTATTATAAAGTCCTATGCTAGGTACCGAGCTAGATGATCAAAAGATAAAGGAGATCTCAAAGCACCAAGATCAAAGCATTCTTACCGTCTTGGAGACATGACAGGTTTATCCCCAAATAATACCAGCATATGAGTTTTCATAATTCAGAAGCAAGGGGAGTGCATCAGGATTAAACATGAATTTTCTAAACGGTACATTTTGCTCAGCACATTTATTTTGTGGCGTGGTAGGCCCTCTTTTATCTCCCACACCAATAAGTTGCCTGATCCCCATTCGAAAATGGTACTGGTATAAGTTCAGGACAGCAGACATGATATGTAAAAATAAAATCTTTATTTCAACCTGAACACTTTATGGGACTTTTTACTTCAGGTGTGGTCTATAGTAGATTCTCTCATCACAGAGATACCATATTTGACTTACATGGAAAAGTTTAAAAAGAACAGTGTGGTATTAGCTAGAACCAGCTGTGATTCATGTATAAGGCATTAGAACAGAGATGCCTGTGTGGCTCAGTCAGTTGAGCTCAGTTCAGGTCATGATCCCAGGGTTGTGGGATTGAGCCACACATCAGGCACTGAGCTTGGAGTCTGCTTGAGATTCGTCTCTCTCTCTCCCTCTGCTCCTCTCCCTTGCTCATGTTCTGTCTCACTAAAATATAAATAAATAAATAAATAAATAAATAAATAAACAAACAAACAAACAAATAAATATTTAAAAAAGACTTTAGAACAAGCAGTGGGGGTATAGCTAGATTTCTCAATCTTGGCACTATTGGATTTTGAACCGGGTAATTCTTCATTGTGGGGACTTTCTGATCATTATACAAGAGATTCCAGTAGCACCCCCTACTCTGTGTGACAACTACAAATGCCTTGATAACACCAAATTCCATTTTGGGGTAAAACTGCCCCCAGTTGAGAACTACTGGGGTAGAGGAAAAGAAACTATCACATAGCAATGATAAAGTGGTAAAGTAAACGCAGGGGTGAACGGGCAGAATTCCATATAGAAAAATTAATGGAAAAGAGGAGGAAATGCAAAAGAGAAAGAAAAGGAATAGGAAGAAGAAAGGAGAGAAGAGAAGAGAATGTCTTTCAGAGGAAATGTAAGACTTCAGGTAAAATAGAGTATGCACGGTAAATGAGAACTTCTAGGATACATTTTCAAATATGAAGTTGTAAAGAAAAATTGAGAAATGAAACTTAAAGAATAAAGCATAAAAAGTAAACCATATAGGATATTATATAATATCACTGTGTGTGGTAAGAATGGACTTTAGCTTTTAAAAAAATGCATATTATGATTTCCACCATTAGGTTTAGTGCAGGTCGTAAAGGGAACATATCCTATGTATGGAACACTAGGATCAATTTAGAAAACACTGTATGGGGCACCTGGGTGGCTCAGTTGGTTAAGTGATCAACTTCGGCTCAGGTCATGATCTCACAGTTTGTGAGTTCAAGCCCCACATGGGCTCTGTGCTGACAGCATAGAGCCTGGAGCCTGCTTCAGATTCTGTGTCTCCCTCTCTCTATGCCCCTCCCCTATTCATACTCTGTTTCTCTGTCTCTTAAAAATAAATAAAAACAGTAAAATAAAAAAGAAAACACTGTATGAATCACCTTTAGGAGAAAAATGAAAAAGCATAAGATCCAGTTAGTTAATATGTTGTGTTTTAACATGAAGGTTGTGAAGGATAGTATCTAGGATTTCCTCTGCTCCTGACAAAATGGACATGCCCACCCTCCCCCACCTCCCTGGGAGAAAAGATATTGAAAAATATAAAGTTCTTTATGGGTTGAAGAAAGCAGAAGAAATTGAACAAAGCAGAGCTACTATATCTAGCCAAGAGAAGTTCTGTGTCAGAAAAAAATTGTGCCTATCCATTAGAAGATAAATCCATACTTAGTCTCTGAGTGGTCCTCTGTTTTTTTTTGTTTGTTTTGTTTATTTGTTTTGTTTTTGTTTTAAGCTTAAAAATCAACTAGCAAAAAGTATTTTTAAAAAAGTGGTCAAAGTACTAGCAGAAAGAAAAGCTTTGTATTTCTCACTAACAGAGAAGACGAAGAAGCACCATCTTTGAGACAGATTATCTGAGAATCACTGATGCATGTATGTCAGTAAGAGTCAGAGGAAGGAGCCCGACTGGTGAACTATTATTGCAAAACAATAGGGGAGGTAGGTGAGGGGAAGCAATAATTTTGACAGTATTGGGTTATAAGAAATTGGTATGCAATGTCTGTGGAAGTTTTGTTGGTTTCGTTTGATGAGAGAAGAACTGTAAATATGAATAATATGTAAATATACTTTATGACAAAAATAAACTTATGAGGATCAAATGAGAGAAAGAATGTGGAAGTGTGCAGAATAAGTTAAATGCATGATTCATAAAGGGAATGCATTGTGATCGCAAACCCTAAACTCTCTTGTGGACCACTGCAACACTCCTTTTCACACCAGTGAGACCTATATGACACAGACATGTGCCCCAAGAGGCAGATAGGGACAAGAAGAACAAGGCCTAGACATGAAAGTGACCTGTCCACAAAGCCACACAAATAGGCACAAAAGAAGTGAAATGTGTAAAAATGTCCCCTCACCCATAAATCCCTGCACACATATAATAATTATCATTATTATGCACACATGTTATTATTAAGGATGGAACTAACAAACAGTATTAATCTCACGATCATCCACCAAGCAGGAGAATACCTCCTGGACATCACAGGTTAGTTTCTTGATGCCGCTAGTTCAACCTGTGTGTCAGAGGACAGTTATCCAAGGAAACACTAATGGAAAGACAAAGTTTCCCAGGGTACCTAGACTGTAAGCTGCCAGTGAATAGAAAACATAAAATTCATTTCAGGGTTACTGTTGCAGCCTTCCACTATACTAAGCATTTAGTAGTAATGAATAAAAAGGATTGAACTGAAATGGATGAAATTTTAAAAAATGAGAAACGGGTACGTGGGTGGCTCAGCCAGTTAAGCAGCTGCCTCTTGATTTTGGCTCCAGTCATGATCTCATGGTTCCTGAGGTTGAGCTCCACATAGGGCTCTGTGCTCACAGCGCTGAATAGACTTCACATCCTCTGTCTCCCTCTCTCTGCCCCTCCCCAACTTGCTTGCATTTTCGCTCTCTCTCTCTCTCTCTCAAAAATAAATAAATGTTGGGGTGCCTAGAAGGTTCAGTCAGTTAAGTGTCCAACTTCAGCTCAGGTCATGATCTCACGGTTCATGGGTCAAGCCCCACCACGGGCTCTGTGCTGACAGCTCAGAGCCTGGAGCCTGCTTCAGATTCTGTGTCTCCTTTTCTCTCTGTCCCTCCCCGGCTCACACTCTGTCTCTCTCTCTGAAAAATAAATAAACATTAAAACTAAATAAATAGGGGCTCCTGGGTGGCTCAGTCGGTTAAGTGTCCGACTTCGGCTCAGGTCATGATCTCACGGTTCTTAAGTTGGAGCCCCGCGTCCGGCTCTGTGCTGACAGCTCAGAGCCTGGAGCCCGCTTCAGATTCTGTGTCTCCCTCTGTCTGCCCCTCTGCTGCTTGTACTCTGTCTCTCGCATTGTCTCAAAAATAAATAAACATTAAAAAAATTTTTTTAAATAAATAAATGTTAAAAATAAAATTAAAAAAAATAAGAAACAAAGACACAAAATGAAAGTTGAAACTGTGTGTTGAGCCATAAGAATTGTAAATTTGCAGTGGCAATGTGTTAAAAATAATTAAGCATAAACTCTCATTATCCTCAACAATCCAGAGGAAGGTAAATAGAAAGTAATGACAGGGGAATACCACTGCTAAACTCCTTTCGCTGTCATTCAGTGCTCCACACAATGAGGTTCCAAACTTTCCTCTCAATATGATTTGCTTCACAATTGCAGTTGACCTCTTTACCAAAGTTCACCCTCTCCTCAAACATATTTTTGCATGAGTTTTTACTCACAAAAACTTTCTTGTGATGACTTTCTAAGTACCTGTACACAGATCCCCTTATGTTTCTAGGGCAGTTGATTTCTTTATCTAGGTTGTGTTTGCTTTTGTTTTTTAAACCTCCTTTGGTTCTTAGACGCTTATAGCATATAGGCATATATTCTTTAAAAATTTTAATGTTAATTTATTTTTGAGAGAGAGTGAGAAATAGCATGAGTGGGGGAGGGTCATAGAGAGAGGGAGAGCAGCAGGCTCCAGGCTCTGAGCTGACAGCACAGAGCCCAACGCGGGGCTCCAACTCAGGAACCAGGAGATCATGACCCAAGTCAAAGTATGATACTTAACTGACAGAGTCACCCAGATGCCCTTAGGCACACATTCTCTCAATATTGTGTTATCCCCTAGTATTCGCTATGTTTCAGTATGCCTTCCCTGCTCAACTGCAAGGTCTTTGAGGATGCGATATCTTTACTAAAGCACATGCATCCTAACTGCTTAATTAAAAATCTACTGGTGAACTGATGACTAGATCCGAATAATTTTTAGGAGAAGAAATAACATTTAGAAGAATTTTAATCACAGCACCTTATTTTTCAGATTAAATCTACTATCAGTTATCCAGGTAATTTAATCACAGGATGTGTATTTGTAGAAATGTTGACTCTGATATTTTGGTCCTGATATTTTAGAAAGATTCTAATTCCTTAACATAAGAAAAAATAAATAAAAAATAGTATGGGCAATCAAACTGTGTTTTGGGTCATCTTGCATTTCCTCACATGGAAACAGCTGTCTGGCAAAACTCAGAAACTTAAAGAGTCTGAGTATGACCTGAATCTAATCTAAAACCCACCCAAAGGATTCTTATGTTAAAATAGAGAGTATGAATAATAATAATAATAATAATAATAATAAATTATGAAAACACTGTGCTTCCACAGTCTATTATGAGCTCTTATGGTGGCTTGCTACATGAGTTGATTAGATATTGTCCTTAGAATGAACCAGGGACCTTGAAACAGGGAGCAGAAACCCATGAATCTAGCAGAATTATATTTGAAACCACTGGTCTTAGTCAACATAGCTTAGACATCCTCATGGTTGATACAAAACCAATTTTATCTGTCCACCCATCCATCCATCCATCCATCCATCCATCCATCCATCCATCCATCATCTATTTATCTAATCTGTCTTATTTTGGAAGTAGTATGTTAAAATAGTGGAGCAAAGACATCAAATGTAATTTTATTTAAACATCAAGATGTAATTCCAGTCCTGTGAAGAACTTGGCACTGAGTGCACTGCAATATTGTATCAATGGGAAGAGTCAAAGAAGGAAGTGTCAGTTTACTCTTATTTTCCTGTCTTCTGTCCCTATTTACTAGCTCATCACTAGTCTTCTTTACACTAGTGCTGAATCTATTGTAAAATTCAGTGCTAGCCTTAGTATTATCTCTGTCCCTCCTTCCTAGGCAAAGGTAAGGAAAAATTTGCTTCTGGATCAGATATAGCACCTTGTCATATTGTTACTTTGGCCTTACCCCCCAGATTTTGCATATTGTGGTCCCAAACTGCATAGAAAAAAAACCTCCCAACTCACTGCTCTTTGCTTGCAGGGGACGGTGCATACTGTTCATGGCCAAATTGAAGTTTTATTTGTTGCATTATTGGTAGTTTTGAAGTATGCTTTGGACAGAGCAAAGCATCCCTGGCTGTCTTCAACACACCAGGTAATCACACCATTGCTCAGTAGGCTAAATTATTTTAAACCTTTCAAAAAATAGCTTCTCTCTTTTCTGCAGGTTTTCCTAGGAACAATCTCCATGAAAACGACTCCTAATTTAAAGAAAACTAAGGCATTCCTCACCACTGACAAGGAAAATGGCTCTTTTTGGCCAAATCATAGAAATGAGCTTCCTTAAGTACATTGCACCTTTAAAAGCTGACATTATTGCCGCAAAGCCTGAATGGTACCTTGTCAGCATGGAATAACCAGACTGGGCCAAGTTGTCATTTCTGACAGGTCAGTGTAATGAGCAAAAGAACGCTGAGTTTGTCTAAAAGTTTTCACTCGAATCAGCAGGGTAGAGCTGTTTGGGGCGATAACAGCTCTACGTATGTGACTCATTAAATGTGTCACATTATCAAACATTGTGGCCCACACTATCGCAGCCACCACATTTATGCTTTGTTTCCTCCCCCAAATACCCCCCAAAAATCTTTATATTTCTAAGTTGAAAAGAGTACAGATTGCAGTGCTTTGAGGCACTGGATCTTAGCTGTGTTTGATTAGATGGATGCCAAATGTGTCTTTGCTCCTTTCAAAATACTGCACAGAGATAAATACTAACCTAAATCTATAACTCTATAAAGACTTCTCTCTGGGCATTGCCTTCCCCATATCTTAGGACTTTTCTCATAATATCTTTGCCATCATGAAAACGGAGATATAGAATAAATAAGGAAGCAAAGAAGAATTGGGTAAAATGGATATCAGATGGCCTTTCTGAATTTCTAGATGACATTCAGTGTCCAGAATCTTCCCTTATAAGTGCTGAGGAACCTGCACACAGATTTGCCATTTGGATACAAAGCACAAATGTAATGATGTGACATCACCTGGATCTAGATTTCTTAGTCCACAGATAGCAAAGCTTAAAGGTTCTGCCCCTTCGAGTTTACCAGCCAGCTGTGGGGCCCTCTCTTTAATCAGATGCACCAAACAACAGAAAACATTTTTTCCCTGCTTCAGAAAATTTCACTTAATGTTCGTGACTAATTAAATTCTCACTCTAGTCATGATTAATGTAACAAATAATTACAGCTTAGATCTAATATAGATACAACTAATTGTTCTGCCCACAGTGCATCGTGACTAACAATTAAACACTGCTTTTAAAGCAAAAGTAAGATCTGAGGAGTGACCTTCACCTGGTTTTGCTTTTGCCATTGTAGGAAATGCCCATAGCTTCTGTTTTCCTTTTCACTTCTTGTGATGGTGACAAAAGGTTTTATTTGTTTGTTTACATTTCTCTTTCATTAGGTGTTAGATAAGCGGACACCTTTACACTTGCCCTTCCAATCTGTGGGATGTTCCGGGTCATGAGCAAAGCACTAGGAGAGGGAAATGGAGGTTATGCTGACTGAATTTTCTTCAAAGCTCAAGTGCAAAACTGCCCTCCAAGTCGTCAATGTGAAAGATCATGGGGGACTGGCAACATTTGTGATCTGATGGAAGGGAACAGGACTGGCCTGTATGTCTCTCTGCTGTGGTAACCTCTAAACCCCATCCCAGTAGAAGAGGTTCTTTTGTTTGTGGTCCTGAAACAGAATGGACCGCCAATGAATTGAGAGAGGCACATTGGAATGGTCTCTGGAAATAAATTTCCAACCTGTGCAAACACTCACAAAACCTCTTGGGGATTCTCATAGCTGTGAATGAAAAATGTTCCTAGTTGTTTTCTGGGTTTTGGTGTTTTTTTTTTTTTAAGTACCCAGTGAAATAGACAATTGATAACTTACCCATATGCCTCATCTATCTTGGCAAATAGGAAACACACTGATCTCTCTACTAAAGAATTTGCTTATACAATTAGGACATTGAATCATGTCTCTATCAACTACTTTGCCCTCTCCCACAGTAACCAAATATTTCCTTTTTATCAGCACATAGTTACGCGTAAGTTATCTATATAAACTGAAACTCAAATAATTAGAATGTCCAAGGAATGGGACTTCTGGTTGATTACATTCAAACTATAACTATGCCTCAAACCAGAAAATTTTTTTTTGCTCTTTCGAATATTTCTAAAATTTTCAAAACCATTTTCCTGACTTACTAGAATTCAGTAGACAATGTTATTTTATTGTTTAATAAGTTCACAGCTTTTGGATGGATTTGGGGGCCAGAACTGGAAAAATTTCTTTGCACAACTTACATAATTAATCTGATACAATTCTTCTAAATACATTCACAACTATGCAATGATAATTTGTATTTATTTAACATGTACAATTTGACTAGGTTTGGGCTAGTGATAATGAGTCAACCTTTCCTACTTTTTCTACTTTTGCTGGATAAATTACATGCAATTTTTTTAGAGAACATTTAGTTAATCTAAATTCCAATACAGGCCATGCAGGGTAGAGTTACTCAACTACAGAACAAAGCTAACACTGGAGAACTCTTTCCTCTGTCACCAGGTGTTTTGTCTAGCACATCAAACTTTGCAATAAGTTGTTTTTGTTTGGCCAATAGTTTTAGGACTCATTCCATCCCAGGTTTTAGAAAAATGCTATCCCCAATAAGAAACAATTTTGGAGCAACAAACCAAAGGTCACAATCTAAGCAGTACGAGAGATGCTGTTGGTTAGATACAGATATGATATGTGAGTTCTAGGATGTGAGAATTCTTGGTTCTGTCTTTCTGATGAATCCCACATTTTTGACCCTCTGTAGAAGTTTCTATTCCAAATAGTTTCTTAGCCCCCATTTCCTTTAGGATTCAAATCCTGCTTTGCTTTAGTGAATTTTACCACCCTTAAGCTCTAGTAATTCATGTCAACAAGACTTGAAGAGTGTGATGTGTAAACTGAATGGGCAATATCAGGCTTCCAGAAGGCTTTGAACCCAAGGAGGGCCAATGTGTCTTGCAATCTTTGTACCCACAGGAGTCATAGCAGAGTGCTTATGATGGAGGATTGCTTAAAAAAGTATTCACAAGGAGGAGAGCCTGGGTGGCTCAGTTGGTTAAGCATCTGACTTGGGTTCAGCTCATGATCTCACATGTCCATGGGTTTAAATCCCACATCGGGCTCCATGCTGACAGCTCAGAGCCTGGAGCCTGCTTCGGGTTCTGTGTCTCCCTCTCTCTCTGCCCCTCCCCCACTGACAGTCTGTCTCTCTGTCTCTCTCTCAAAAATAAATACACGCTAAAAAAATTAAAGAAAAAATAATTAAATGAAAGTATTTATAAGGAATGGGTGGGTGGGTGAATGAGTGAGTACTGCAGAAGGGAGTTTGGGGGCATATATTTCCTATGGTTCTCACGGTGTCCATGAGTATCTTCTATTGTAAATATCCTATGACTCCATTATTCTGTGACTAGCACATAATTTCTTAGGAGCATTCATTTTTAGAAAATTTAGTAGATAGATTATTGGATTTGAAAGGATCAATGAGTTGTCATAAAGTTATCTCCCAATTTCTGAGAGGACCAAATTTAAAAACAGTGTCAGTATTCAATTTTTGTAATTCACCCATTTACATATAAAATTTTTCAAATAAATATGCATAGTTATAATCATTATCCAAACTTTTTAACTACCAAAAGACAAAAGACACCTTTCCTTATTTTATTTCCATATGACCCCATATATCTGAGATGTCGTCAGCAACTAACCAGATCTTCTATCAAGCTTAAAATACAACTTGCAATCACAATTCATTATTTTGTTGTTGAGAGCAATTGGCTTTAGATATATATGCATTTATCTGTGAACTCTCAAATTCATTACTTAGATAATGAAATGGTAAAATCTCAATCTAAAATAAAAGTAACTGAAATATGCTAATTCTGTTTAGCTGCATCATGAGTAAACATAAGATATCTGTTAAACTTCTTGAAAGTCATCCATGAGCAGGATCCTCCCCCTGTCAATTATGATAGCAATATCTTAAAGTCTCCAGGGGCCCTCACTTAGGACGAGAATCTGTAAGTGCACTCAACAACATAAGAGTGAATTTTTAATGTCAAATCATATATCCTTTCATTTTTATTCTGTGGAAGCTCCTTAGATTACTGAAATCCATGACAGAGAAAAAATTAGAGTTACTCTAATTTTAGAAATTACTGAAAAAAATTCTTGTAATCTTCACTTAATTTGAAGGCAAAAAAATAATGTTTATATCTTGACATATTTATCAGTCGTATGCTCCTTTCAAGCTGGTTTTCTGGGGAGTTTAATTTATAGCTCCTATTATTTTGTTTTTCTTTTTAGATCTCAAAATGAATGTCATGCCTATGAAAGGAGCCAGAGAGGAAACAAAAGTCCTGTGTTTATTCCAAGTTCGTAAGTCACCATGGGACTGGAGGAAAGTCATCCACAGGCTCCTGGCTCTGTCAAGAACACTGGAAGAAATGGAAATCATCTCCAATGGCAGAACAGTTGTCCCACAGCATTTCATAGCACAGGCCTTTGAGGACAGTTGTATTTTGGGTGTATTCTCCAAATGCTGTTTAAAAAATAACTCCCCGTACTGATGCATAGGGGCACTTGTACCCCAATGTTTATAGCAGCACTCTCAACAATAGCCAAATTATGGAAAGAACCTAAGTGTCCATCAACTGATGAATGGATAAAGAAATTGTGGTTTATATACACAATGGAATACTACGTGGCAATGAGAAAGAATGAAATATGGCCTTTTGTAGCAACGTGGATGGAACTGGAGAGTGTGATGCTAAGTGAAATAAGCCATACAGAGAAAGACAGATACCATATGGTTTCACTCTTATGTGGATCCTGAGAAACTTAACAGAAACCCATGGGGGAGGGGAAGGAAAAAAAAAAAGAGGTTAGAGTGGGAGAGAGCCAAAGCATAAGAGACTGTTAAAAACTGAGAACAAACTGAGGGTTGATGGGGGGTGGGAGGGAGGGGACGGTGGGTGATGGGTATTGAGGAGGGCACCTTTTGGGATGAGCACTGGGTGTTGTATGGAAACCAATTTGACAATAAATTTCATATATTGGAAAAAATAAAAAAAAAAACTCCCCTATTTACTCTTTAAAACCTATGTTTCTTCCCTGTGCTATGGTTCTCTTTTGGTCAGACCCACCAAAGTACTTCATCCTTCAAATGAATCTTATATGTTGCCAGATCTGTACCTTTGTTCAAAAGGCTTTATTCAGATTCCATCTTTTTTCTTTCTTTCCTGTTCTCTCTGTGACTTTCTAGACTTTGAAGGTTAGCTCAGTGTTCCTGGGATCTGGAACACCTTCCTCAACCATGTCCATTCACACTCCTGAGAATGTCCTGGCCTTTACCACGAGTCTCTGTCCAAGACTACAGATGAGAATCTCCTGACAAACGTGTAAAAAATAACCATGCTTAGGCCCCACCCACGTCAAATATGTTTGCCTGGAATATCAGTTTCAATATTTTAAATGTGCCATAATTGAGCATAATGGCTGAGGTTGAAAGCTACTGGTCCATACTAAGTTTTTGTACCCACCTATAAGTTGAGATAATTGTAATAATATATGTGTATATATTTAAAATGCACACACATACATACACTCATAGATATATTTAAACTTTATTTTTTCCCTGATCAGGAATCAATTTTTTATGCAGATTTCAGCAAGGAGGCTCTCTATAACCTAGAGCAAAGGAAATCTCATGTGGGTAAAACAGTGTAAAGGACATAGCATCTCACTGTCTTGCCTCTTTCCCTTTCCTCTTTTCTTTTTCTCCTCTGCCTCCTTTATTCTTTTCCAACACAGCTGATGCACCAATGAGGCCCTCAACCCCAACCTAAAGGTACCACAGAATAAATTTTTAAATTCAAGAATCTATAACATACTTCTCAATTTTGAAAGCCTGTGATTTAATTACATACCTGGTACTGTGATTACTACACACTAAAAGCTAACCGATCAATAAAAAGATAAAACACTGACTGGGAGCTGTGCTGACCCTTCTTCCCATAAAGGCCAGGTGATCTGGTGCATTCCACTGCATTTCCAATTATCACTCTTTGTTTATTTATATACGCACACAGTGCAATATTATTTATGTATATATAAATTTTATATGTATATAAAATATAAAAATATATATTTAAAATATAACATAAATAAATAAATACATACATACATACATACATAAATGTCACAATTTGTTTATCCATTCATACATTCATGGATATTTGAGCTATTTCCACCTTTTAGCTATTGTGAATAGTGCTATTATAAACATGCATATAAATGAATTTGTTTGAATATTTGTTTTTAATTCTTTCATGCACATGCCTAGGAGTAGAATTATGGGCTCACATGGTAATTCTATATTTCACTTTTTGAGAAACTGCCAAATTGTTTGCCACAGTGGCTGAACCATCTAATATTCTCATCAGCAAAGTACAACAATTCTCATTTCTTCACATCCTCTCCAATATTTGTGATTTATTTAAAACAAATATTACAGGGGTGCCTGGGTGGCTCAGTCCATGAAGCATCTGACATTTGATTTCGGCTCAGGTCATGCTCTCACATTTCCTTGAGTTCAGGTCCTGCATTAAGTTCTCTGCTGGTAGCATGGAGCCTGCTTGGGATCCTATCTCTCATCCTCTCTCTCTGCTCCTTCTCCATTTATGCTCTCTCTCTCTCTCTTTCTCAAACTTAAAAAAATATATATAGTATAGCCATCTTAATAGGTGTGAAGGGGTTTTGTTTTCCATTAACCAAATGACTAATGATGTTGGCATTTTTTTCATGTGCTTCTTGGCACTTTGTATATCTTTTTTTGGGTAAAGAAGTCCTTTGCCTTTTCAAGTTCTTTGCCTGTTTTAGTTGGGTTGTTTGCCATTTTGTCATTGAACTGTTGGGGCAATTGGCCATAGATACATGGGTGTATTTCTGAACTCTCATTTCTATTCCAATGGTCTGGTCTACATATCTATCCTAATGGCGGTACCACACTGTCCTGATTACTACAACCTGTGTTAAGTTTTGAAACAGGGAAGTGTGATTTGGTTCTTTTTTTTTTTTTCAATAATGTTTTGGCAATTCAGGGCACTTGCAATTCGATATGAATCTGAGGACTGGATTTTCCAATTCTGAAAAAAAAAAGAGGTTATTGCAATTTTGATAGGGATTGTTTCTAATCTATAGATCACTTTGAGGAGTTTTGACATCTTACTATTAAGTCTTCCAATCTGTGAATACAGGATCTCTTTCCATTGATTTACGTCTTCTTTACTTTCTGTCAGCAGTTTTCATTGTGCAAGTCTTTCCCCCACCTGGTTACATTTATTCTTAGGGATTTTATTATTTTGAATGCTATTATAAATGAAATAGTTTCCTTAAATTCCATTCAGATTGTTAATATTAGTACATATAGAAACATTACTCATTTGAGTGTGTTGGTCTTGTACCTTGAAACTGCTGAATTTGTAGTTTTTGTGTATGTATTCTTTAGGATTTTCTATATATAGAATCACGACATCTGGGAATATAGTTTTACCTCTTCCTTTCCAATTTGGATACCCTACATTTTTTTATGTTGCCTAATTGTTCTGGCTAGAACTTTCAGTACAATATTGAATAGCAGTGGTGAAATGAACATCACCGTCTTGCTCCTGATCTTAGTGGAAAATCTTTCCCTCTTTTACCATTGAAAATGATGTTAGCTATGAGATTTTCATAAATGGGCTTTATTACATTGAGAAAGTGTCCCTGCTTTTTGCATTTTAAAATGTCTGGGGGCACCTGGTGGCTCAGTCAGTTAAGCATCTGACTCTTGATTTCAGCTGATGTCATGATCCCCTCGGGTCATGGGATTGAGCCCTGTGTTGGACTCCACGCTGAGTGTGGAGCCTACTTGAGATTCTCTCTCTCCCTTTGCCCCTCTCGCCTGCTATGCTCCCTCTCTCTCTCTCTCTCTCTAAGATAAAAATAGTAAATAAATAAATAAATAAATACAAATAAAATGTCTGAAAAAGCAAAAGAACAATATTGTGTTTTGATATGGAAAGATCATATGAAATTAAATTCAATGTTAATAACTACCTTTTTATTGGAACCCAGCCACACTCATCCTTCCCACATTGTATAAAGCTGCTCTTTTACTTCAAGAGCAGAGTTGGGTTGTTGGGGCAGAAACCAGATGGTCCACAAAGCCAAAAATATTTATCTGGCCTTTTACAGAAAATGTTTACCAACTCCTGGTCTAGTCCTGACCATTAAGCTTTATTATGTTTCCTTTTTTTCCCACCACTCTATCTCTAGAACTTCCCACTCTTAACTGCCTAGTAAATGGCACACACTGAATAAAAATTTGTTGAAGTGATTAAATGATTTTAAAATCAACCAATCCAGGAAATTTTTAATCCTTTGTTTACCTACTAACTCAAATGATTACCTAAGGAAACAGCAAACAAGTAAAAACATCTAATTATCTCTTTATGGTGAATCAGTACAAAATTTCAAGGTGTGAAGATGACGAGTGTGACATATATTAAATGAAATAGCATGTATACATGTGCCTTTGTGTATAAAGAGATACACTTCCATATATAGTGCTTTCTACACAATAGGGGTTTGATTTCTTTTTCCTTCTAGACATTAGAAGAATTGAGTACAAATCCTAACACATGTACTACATCATGTCAAGTGGTCTTAGCTTTTTTGATTCTTGGTTTCCTCATGTGTAAAATGGTCATAACCATATCTGTCATGGGACTTTAGTGGTGATTATTTGAACATTATATGTATAGCACCTAGAGAAAGGCCTGGACAAAGTAACTTGTGGAGCTTTGCAAGATTGTTACAGTGAAAGAATACAACTGGCAGCTCAATGTTAGAAAGGAAGTATATGCCTATCTATAAATTAGCATAAGGATATGAGATAATCTAGGGTGGTAGACAGTATAAATTCACAAACGATCATAAAATCTATCACCACAAAATATCTTGGGGCTGGCCTTGCATGTTTTAAGTACATGTTTCAAGCTCACAGGAGATAAGAAATGAAATTTACCACATCCACTGTGGTCAGACTTGAGTGGTGAGTCCTTGTACTGAGGTCCAGCTTGTAAGAATTATTGCTCAACTAATATATAAAAAGCCTCTGGGATGTTTTTGTGTGTGTATGTGTGTGTGTGCATGCGTGTGTGTGCGCAAGTACATACCTGTGAGTGAGGGAATGGGAGAGAGAGAAAGAGGTGCTTGGCTCTTAAATAAAAGGCACAGTGGAACAGTGTTCTTGGCACTATATATCCAATGCAAAAATAATATGCATTTTGTCTCCATTTGGACTGTACTTCCAGGTAGAGGTTGTGCTCAATGAGAATCAAGTTGAAAATGTTTCTCTGGTCCCATTTAAAAGGTTATACATAATGAGATTTCTGCCGTGGTGGGAAAGTTAAGAATTCTGGGTGACTTGCCAAATCTTTTGATCACAAAGAGTGCTTTTAATACACATTGCAAAGCATTTGTCTTTGCAAGGTGTAAAATGCCAGAGCTCAGCTTCCTTTTTCAGGGTCTGTTACTCTCCATAGCATAATTTATCTTAAATTCTCCAGCAGTGTTAACTCTTTACACTCAGTAACATGGGAGCTGTGTATCAATGTATATGACTGTATATTCCCTGAGAGTCTACCTGTGCATTTTCATCCATCCTTGGGATTCTAGAATTCTGACAAACACTAAAACAATCTATCTTTTCAATTAATCAATACATATTTATTGAGTACCGTATATGTGCTCGGGCTCTTTTTAAGGAATATGACATATGATTGGTGCTCTCCAGAGCAGTTGTAAAATTTATGATATTTATAGAATTTCTCTGGAAGGGTACATAAGAAACTGGTGATAGTAGATACCTGTGAGGAGGCAAAGAGGAAGAAAGGAAGGATTACTTTTCACTCTTTACCTTTTGATACCATTTGAGTTTGCACGATGTGATTGGTTTACTTGTTTTAGAACAAAACTAAAAATCACAACTTAAACGATGGTTTGAGGGTAAAGTTTTACAGGCAGGAAACAATTGGGAGGGATCTCAGAGAGTGTGTCAAATGTCACGAGTGATATAGATTCTAGGCACTAGTCAAGGGAATGAAGAATGAGGACTGAAATAATTGGGAATGATTTATATGGGACTCATGAACTGCCACTGGATTATGAGTTAGATCATAGATACATGACCCACCATAATCAAAATGTTCTCCAGTCATTTTGGGGGGTCCCCAGAGATGACTGAGATATAGTCACAAGCTTCCCTCTCAAATCTCTGCCCGTGTGTCTTATGCCACATCTGCTAGCCCTCAATTGGGGGTGGAGCCTCAGTAGGGCTGCCTTCCCCTACCCTGTCCTGCCTGGGGTGCACCATTGCCTCCAACACTGTGGCAATTCACTCACTACTCATTCTGTAGCCATCACACCACAGACCCAGGGGCAGCGTAGCCTACTACAACAGCGACTTTATGCTACACCTTGTCACCTGGAGCCCCTCCAGTCTCACAATTTTCAAATAATTGAAAACTATTATTTTACCTGCTACTTACAGTTAATTATAGCTGGCCTGTTTTCTGCATAAGACTAGTCATAGACTGGATACTAGGCTGCCCTCACCACTGTTCGAACCTTCCTGGCTTTCCTCTTAGAGCCCACAGGTAACTTAGTGCCACGTATATCATCTCATGTAAACAGATGACTGGAAATAAAATGCCATCATACATGCATAACACACTTATATTCACATATAGGCTACACACATATGATATATATAGAACAATGCATATATTTTCACTCCCAAAAAAGTATACTGCCACATGCAGTGCCACATGCTTGTTAAATTCCCAGTGTTTACATTTGATTTTAAAACTTTTATAATAGGTATAGCTCTGGAGGATCCAACTCTGGAGAAAGGGCATATCACAAGAAGTTTATCAAATGGGCTTAATTCTCTTCAATGTTTAAGAACATAACAATTAATCTCAAGGAGACTGGATAACAAGTCTTAGGACACATACTCCAATTATTAGTACAACCTTTGCTTTGAACCTTCTGATCGAAAAGAACCCTTGGATATGATATTCCATACTTGTTTAATGGAAGAAACATTTATTTTCTAGCTTTGCAGACATTCTTAGGTGGATCTGAGTCCTAAACAGTTTTGTAAATTATGTAGTAAATGCTCCTTGCTGAAGTCTGTGCAAAGACCGAGTCAGGAAGTGTTGGGTATGAATGGGCAGAAGTTGCCATGAGAGATGTAAGCTGAAGATTTACAGAGAGAATGAAAATTTACATCCTTAGCGGGTGTTTTGTTGATGGCTTGTAATAGTCTCCTAGGAGGTTTACCTTGCATGTCTGGTATCTACAGAACAAATAGCCTCAGCTTGCACTGACCTTGGTATCATTATGAATTATTTTAACAGGGAGAAACTTGGGAAAACATCTCTAATGTATTAGATACCACCCTGCTAAATGCAGCATCTGGAATAAAGGTCTTCTCTACCTGTCTGTTTACTGTGTGCTGGAGACATGCCAGGCTATCAAAGCCAGCATGAATATGTAGATCGTTTTGCTTTCAAAAAGTTGGTACCCAAGTTTGGAATTCTTTTCCATTAATATTTGCAATAACCTGTAAATTTTAGAAGGATAAGAAGCAGAAAGTTATTCAAGTACTTGAGGTAATGTTACATATGGAATCATTAAAGGCAACTTCTTAAGGAAAACATACTTCAAAAGAAAATGACATCCAGTAATTTACAGGACCCAGCACTGTATCTGTTAGTTTTCATCTTGATTTGGTTATCTGATTAGCAGGTGACCTTGAAATAACCACTTAATGTCTGTTCTCCTCATTTGCAAAAGAAGTAAGTTGAACCAAATGGTGTATAGGTTCCTTTCAGCTTTAAAATTCCATGAGTTAATGAATGCAAATGAAAGTAAGACATATGAAATGCTAAAAGAACAAAAATCAGAAATCATGATTCATTAAGAAAATAGTAAATCAAGAATGTATGAGTAGCAGTTTGTGCTAAAGGAATGCAGAGCGGACACCTGTGGTTCCAAGAGAGAACAGGGCAATGATTAATTGACAGGGTAAAACAAATTTGTAACCTTATAAATAACTCTTTAAAAGGCTTGCTGAAAAATAATAAACTTGCTTTCCTCTGTACATATAAAGCTGGCTCATCTAGATTATGTTTGATCTGTAGTTCCTCTTCTATTACATTCGTAACAGGACAGATCCATGGACTGCTGGATGAGGTGGGAACTTGGGGGCAACTAGAATTAACTCCTTATCCAAAATGATTCAGTCTGAACTCTACCCTTATGAGAATGCATTGAAGACTCCCAGAATGCATTGTATGTGTTATTGCACTAATAAATCAGCATCGTTTACAAGAATATGTTTATCATATCGATTAGCTAGGGATGCAATAGGGTGGGACACAGGGAAGGGACATAATGATTCATGAAAACGGGGAAAATCTCCAACTCTGACTTACTTGCTGGAAGATGCCCATTTAAGTTACTAAACAAACTCACCAGAGGTGCTGAGAGTATCAGGTACAGTAGGAACACTAGGAGTGGTAGGGATTGTGCTGATGTGGGACAAAAAATATCAAAAAGAAAAGGAGAAAGCCAATACCATGTGACACAAACTTCACCATCTAAATCCACCAGTACCCTTAGGGGAGAGACCCATATATCTCCCCCGTAAGCCTCAGAATCTACTAGACTTACTCTCACTTTGCTCATTAAAAAAGCTTGATTATCTTGTTTCCACCCAGACTGTTCATGTGAAAGGGTGATGCTGAGGAAAGGTACAATAACACCTACAGGAAGAGGCTACTAGTAGAGAGGTCTGGAAAGAAAAAAAGACAGCATAGCTCCTAAATCCAGATGTGAACACTTGGGAAGTCAGTGGTGTGGGCCACTTTTTTATTCCATGTAAGTAATGTATGGTGAACCAGGACTATGAACCTTCCCTTCTCTGTTTTCACTACTGTAGAAGACCCGAAGCTTCCCTCTGCTCACTACTCCTTGGGATTCAAAGAGAGTGAGGCCATCTGAAAGGAAGACTTGTCTGATGAAGAGGAGTCTGATTAGAGCCAACTCTAAACCTACAATTCCTGCTTACCTGTGAGAATCCAAATGTCTTGTGAGAACATAATAAACAGTAACCAATTTAAAATGCTTTGGTATGGCCAAATCTTTACAGCACCCAAAAAGTTAACATCAGTGGAAAAGACCTATGATATAGTTTAATTGTTTTTTTACTTAACAGCCAGAAATTCATCTGTCATTTTGGTTCTAGGAAGACAAGCAAGAAATTATTTATTGAGTACCTATTGCATTCACATGAAAGTACTTGGGGTAAGAAATTCTAATGTATTCTATGCTAGAGTTCCTATGAAAAGAGCATAGCCTGGCCAGATAAGAAGTGCACTTAAATGTCATGTGAGGAATGAACAAACAAGTGTGATTGGATTTTTGGGGAGGGAGCAGTCATTTCCAGGTAGGACAAATAGTAAATTCTTCCTGGATATTCTGACACTTGAACTTGGCCTTGAAAGATTCGTAGTTAGGGGGATGAGGATAATACCATAATTTTAAATTAACGTATTGGGTTTTGACATTTCATATTATCCAAATTACATGTGCATGACTAATAAAAGTATACATTTAACTCAGTAAGTGCATTTCTATCTCCTATTAGCTTCAACAAGCTGTATTTAAATTTATTCAGTATTTAAATATCAATGATGTTTTAAAATTGAGGAAAACTGGTACGTTCATAGGCTGGTAGGGCAGAGATATTCTGGGGTCAACAAGGAATAATAAATATGCAAAAGTGTAAAGAGAGATTTGTTGGAAGGATGAATGACACATAGACGATTTTCTTTGCTGTGTGACTTGAGCTCAGTCATGAAACCTCTCTGTGCTTTGGGTTAATTATCCATGAGACAATGCTAGAAAGAAGAAAAAAGCATGATTGTAAATAGTTTGTTTGATATAAAATCCTATATAAATGAGTAACAAGCGTAAGGAGATATGTTTAATTAGATATTGATTAAGTTATAGAGCCTTTATCTGACCTTATAGAGTTGTGTATTTCTATTTGCAGTTAGCTCCAATTTGCCTTGTGAACATACACAAAGTTGTACCAGTAAATGAAAGTAAGAAGTCTAACCAGGAAGATGAAGAATGGATTAGCTGGAAAGCCAAGGTAAAAGTCATGAAGGCTCAGCCGAATGACAAAGTAAAGAATAACAGCTTCAACTTTCCTTGAAAAAGAGATAGTTACACAATGAATACGATGGCTATTTCCTCCTGGAGCCAGGCAGGAATTGGCAGGGCCATATTGTGATAAAATGTCTGTGGCTACCACTTGATAATGAGTTTATCCTGGGCTCTTTGAGGTGGAGAAAGAAAAGTGCTGGCTGAGATTAATGTGCAGGTAGCTGCCTCTAGCTATGGAATAGCCATGAATGCATGTGAGTCAAAGAAAGGAAATGGCGCTGTGGCATCAGGAAAAGTGTGAACCAAGGCGGGTCATAGTCTGAAATCCCTTCTCATACAGAAGAAAGATTCCTTAACTATTGTATTTACTATGATTTTTGCTCTACCTCCCATCAATCTAGAGTTGCATGCACATTTCTTCCATCAACTGAATCCATCCATGCATCTAGGTAAATGATAGAGAATCCATGCTGGCTCTTCTCACACTGCACTATTCTCTTTATTACACCAACCCAACAGTACATATATTCTACACACTTAGTGTGTCCTTATTATCTTCTGGCATTTATATATTGTTTTATTGTATTGTTATTTAAATCATTAACAAAGGAGCTTATAATCATAGGGGAGGTGAAAGAACCCTAGAAGGAACAGCATCTATTATTTATGTTTTTATATTCTCCACTGGAAACAGGGAAAGGATGTTGTTTCATAAATATCTCTTAAAAGACTAAAAGACTTAATGAAGAAATGAAAATATTTTATTCTTCCTATGGAGCAGGATGGTAAACTTCTATGTGCAATCAATTCCTGAGATAAGCTACATGGAAACAGTGAAGGGGGGTCTATACTCCCCAACTCTGCCGGAGCCATGCTTTGGACTAAGAACTTCATGTTGCAATTCTCTTAGTTATGCCTTTACAAAGAAGTTAGAAATATTTAAGCAATGTCTATATCAACTCCTTTGAATTCCACCTGTGAGATTGGTGATTGGGTATTACAATGCTCAAAATGTGCCCCCAAACAAAGGAGTCTGCTTTGGTTTAATGACTGTATTTGACTTATTCTTATATTGACTGTTTTATAGTCTTTTATTCTACATGTTTTTCTAGTATAAAATATTATATATATATGAATATATATACATATATACACATATAAATAATATACATCTATACACACACACACACACACACACACAATGTTGCATTTTACCTGGGTTCTGTGATTCACGAAAATAAGAAACGTTAAGAAATACACTCATCATTTTGTATTTCAGAAAAATGGCTTACTACAAAGTGCCCCCTTCCTTATATCACTTGATAAGACTCCTCAATGGCCCCACTTGCTAACCTATGACAAGGGCCGATACAGATCTTCCTAATTCCCATTCTTTGTTTCATAAAAGATTTAGCGGAACTGTTGTGCCCACTAATCATTCCGAACACAGTGTTTGTTAAGAAAGCTTTGGTTAAGATTTTCTCTTCCCCCAGTCCCTCGAACTTTAACGCCCCCTCACCTGGAGCAGCACATACAGCCTCTCCTGAGATATATATTCAAGGTGAAACATTCTCTGATCCACTGCCCAATCAAGCCACTTCCCCACATCCAGTTCTCTCTATCCTGTTTACACAGTTTTAAAAAAGGAAAACCGGGGCGCCTGGGTGGTTCAGTTGGCTAGGCCTCTGACTCTTGATTTTGGCTCCAGTCATGATCTCGCAGTACATGAGTTTGAGCCCCACATTTGGCTCTGTGCTGACAGTGTGGAGCCTGCTTGGGACTGTCTCTCTCTTTTTGCTCCTTTCCCCTCTCAAAATAAATAAATAAACTTAAAAAAATAAAAAAAGAAATCCTATCTTTGCCTAACCCTTAAGATCCGTTCAGATTTCATGATCAGAATTCTCTTCATTACCGTCTCTATCCCCTATTGGCTCCTCCACCAATAATCATTTTGAATACAATCTGTCCCTACAAAGTCCATGTTTTGTTTTTTGTGTTCTTTTAATTGAAGGATAGCTGGCATACAATGTTATATTACTTTCAGGTGAATGACATAGCGATTTGACAATTCTATACATTACTCAATGCTGATCACGGTAAGTGGAGTCACCATCTGTCACCGTACAATGTTACTATGATATTACTGACTATATTCCCTAGGCAAATTTGTTTTTTTATTTGACAATGCACATATACACACACATATCATGAATAAATATACACAAAAATACATATATACTAGAAATGTCAAATAATACAAAAATGAGAAATTTAAAGAAATGACAGAAATTGGCCTAAAAGTAACCACCTAACATGTGGAATGATGGAGGGAGGAAGACAGGGAGGGAGGAAGGAAGGGAGGAGGCAAGAGAGACAGAGACACAGAGAGAGAATGGATGAGAGAGTGCTGGCTTCATTAATCTGGATCCTTATAAAGACCTATAATTTTTTAAATGAAAAGTATTCAATCTTAATTTTCATTAATTTAGCTGAAGTAAAAAACAAATGTACAATTGAACTGCAAACATAGCTGAATTAAAAAAAAAACTTTGATGAAAAGATACTATTTTTCCAAAAAATGCTGTTAAGAAAGGTTAAGAAAAACAGATTTTTAAATTCCATATTTTAATTTATGATAGTATCGATTTGCTCCATGCCAACAAAGGAAAGGGCACTAACATTCTCATTTATCATACCTCCCCTCACCTGCTTCTGCACATTTATGTCATATTTTCATTTTGATAATTTTATATTTATTCAGATTTAGAGTCATTACTTTCTGTTTTTGAAAAAAATATTAATTCAAAAGCTCCTAGTATTATTTCTACATTTAAGTAACTTTAATGAAACCAGGATTCTTTCTAAAAGTCATGGCTACTATAAATACTGAATTATTGATCTCGATTTATCTCTTCTTGGAATTAATGTGTAGGATGTTTTGTTGTTAGTGGTGTCATTGTTTTGGTTTTTGAGAAGGGCTCATGAGTATTAACTTCCCCGAATTCCCTCATGTTTGAAAAACTGCCTATTGCTTTCTGACTTAAACCAAATCTTGGCATCTAATATTGCTTTCTTTCCTTTACATCTTGGAAGTGTTTTTTCACAGGCTTCTCATCTCAAATTTTTGACTGTAGAGCTGTGTGAAGCCAGCCCAACATTGCCTTCCTAGCCTGTAATTTGCTTCTCCACCCTGAATAGCTCAAATATCTTTACCTTTATCCTTGAATTTCAAAAATTATTAATCCAAGATATTTCTCAGTGTTGAATACTCTATTTTAATTCTTCTTACAATTCAGTGCCTATTTTGATTTGAAGATTTATTTATTAATTTCACTAAGGAAATAATTTGGGTGTCCTTTGTCATTTTTGTTGAGTCCCCTACTTCGAGTATACACAATATCCTTTTCTTTCTCACCTGTGTATCAAGCATTTCCTCTGTGTCTGCTGTAATCTCCTCATGTTTTGTTTTTCTTACTTGCCATCATCGGGAGACTCTCAATTTTTCTTTTGATGCCTGTAATTTGAACTTTAAAAATGCATATCCATCTCCTTACTGCTTTTGTACAGTTCTTAATTCCCAGGCTCCTTTTTCTTCTCCCTCTGTTCTTTTATAAGCTCTTATTTGGGCCACAGGTCCAGACTTCCTGATGTCTCTTACATGGTGTGTATGTATGTGCCTCTGTGTGTGACAGAAAGAAGGAGGAGATCCTTACTCCTTCCCATAAAATCTAAAACCTGGTTGTTTTCCTTTCTGAGCTATCATTTGAAATTTGGGTATTTATTTTCTTACATATGTTCTATATACCTTGAGGACATGTCTGGGGTTGGGCATAAGTTCAGATAAAATGGTATTCAGTACATTCTTCAGGGCACCAATATCTGGTTCCTATAGGTGGGAAAAATGTAAATTTTAACAGGAGTAAGCTGGCTAAGAATCTTTACTGAGATTTAATTCTAGCCCTAGCCCCATTCCAGGCAGTTGGGTTCAGGAGGTTTATCAAAATTCTCACATTCAACAACTCCTCTGACATTGACATACTATCATTTCTGACCCATCTTACATGGTCTACAGGCAGATTCACTTCACCTAGTTATTCGGGGCTCACCACTTCTGTAGACTGAGTTAGTTTCTCCCACTGAATGTTTGGAGCTAAAGCATCCATTTCCACCAGAAGCACAGCCCTATCATTGATGTTCTCTAATTTCCCTCCTAGCTGTTGCTACAACATCTCAGTTAAAAGAGGGAAAAGATTAGCTCCATAACTAAGGACATTTATGAGACTTCTCAAAGTTACGACTTCTACTTTATTCCAGAATCTTCTATTTCTTTCCTGGCCTCAACTTAGGAATTATATGACATTTGTCTGTGCCCCTTCTTTGGGGTTTCTGTGAAGGAATTTCTTTGCTGATTTTGAAAATATTTTTGGCCAGTGTTTTTTACCACCATTACCTTAAGTCTCCACAGTTGTCTCTGGAGCCCCAAGTGCGTCATGCATGTCCACATGAAAAGTTGTTTCATGATTTCATTTCGGGCGGTGCATGTTTCTTGATGGCCTCATGGGGGTAATGCCTTAGTGCTGCCACTGCAACCAGTCTTCCACTGTCAAAATGGTCCTCTTTACTGGGGGTGCCTTTCTCCCACAATTCTCAACATTTCTAGAAGTTCAAGCTGTGTAAAAGCATCATTGTGTTACAACCAATCCTGACAGTCACTCGAAATACTTGCTGGACTTTGTCTCCAGGGACCCAAAAGAGTGTAGTTTATAGTCAGGGTCTCACAAAATCCTTCCTCAAATCAATGTTTTGACATTTCTTTACAGACTACTTTCTCTCAGCCCTCCGACCTGGCCCACGAGGCCACACTCTCCAGCTCCTACCTCTCCGTGTCCTCAAAACCCCCGCAAAGCAGATGAAGAGCATCAGGAGCAGATGTCATTCTACCAGTTCCCTGGAAAGAGACCTGAATCTCAGCTTAAGCTTCTCTGAGCCACTCTGATGAATGCGTGAATGGCCTATATGTTAGAGTGTGTTTGTGTATATACGTTACAATAAGTATATATGATTAAATATCTGGATAAGCCCGTAATTATTTATATAGAATGAATTTCTTGAGTTGACAGGAATGTAAAATTCTAAGACTTCTCCTAAAAAGTTCTAAAGCATCATGCTGATAAAATGAGGGCCTGTATCATCACAGTCTTGCTACAGTAGTGTGTCTTCTTTATTGTGTTAACATTAACCAATTGGGTGGATTAAAAATTAGTATAGTTTACTTAACATTTCTTTGCTGACTAATGGCACTGAGTATTGTTACATATTTTTATTGGATAGTTGGATATCTGAACCTACTCCTGCTCAATTTATTTTGTTGGTATACTTTTCTTACTGATTTATGTTTATCTATCATAAAAAGATAACATATCTATCTATCTATCTATCTATCTATCTATCATCATCATCATTATCTATCTACTTATATCTATCAATCTTTTGCTCATGATATTCTTTAGGAATAAGGCAAGAACATATTTCGGTAGCTTTTAAAATGTAGACTAGTCTTCATATTCCACTTTTACATCATGCCTTCTCAATGGCCTCCGCCTTCTGTCTTTTTTGTCTCGATCTCCACTCTTAAATCTGTGACTCATCACTTTGAAACTTTGCTTTGCCTCTTGCCTGAAACATTGCTGATACATCCACTCTTGCTTCCATGTTCTGGTCAGAAGTCTTCATATTTATATTAATATCTCTGTTTCTAAATGACAGGTTTTGTTTTTCTCTCGATTGTTTTTGTCTGGGAAGATAACCTGTCTATTCTGTATCTTCTTCTACCTATGTAATTTCATCCAATACTAAACCTCACCCCACAGTACATTTCTTCTTTTCATTCTCTTAATTTCTAGACAGAATCTGACATATAACACCTATGTAAGCAAGTGAACTGGTTTAGCATATTGTGTTCTTTTCCTGTATATGTGAAGATTACAGAAACAACGAGATTGTCTTCTTTAAGCAATTTTAGGAATCATAGAACTATGGATGTTTGTAGACCTACATTATGATAATTTTTAAGAAGTGAATTCAAAGTTTTCTGTGATAAATTGATATTTTCTCTGGCCACGGTCACTCCTTACCATTTGAATATGCTGTGAAGCCAAGAGTCACCCCTTAAAAAATACTAGTCATAAGAGACACATTGTCTTCTATTGAATGTAATTATAATGAACTATTTTATATAATAACATTGGAAAATGATAAAATGTTGTATGGCCCCTGTCCCTGGTGCACTGCCCTATCCACATCCATATTGCCTTGTAATAAAATGGTAAATGGCTTATTTGCTTTTTGGTTTGTGTAGGTGCTGGCTGAGTTGACACACTCTTGAATTTCATCTATTTTCAATCAAATGCTCTACATAAACTTGGCTTCTCTCAGCTGCCTGAGCCCATTACTAAGTTATATATTCCCTTTTCATGGCTCCATCACAGTGCTGTAGATTTGAATGACACAAGTCATCTGTGGTTTCGCTTATGAAAGGCTCTATGGCAACTTAAGATATTGTTTTCAGATTGGACTGCATTGTGCAACTCATATCCTAGCTTTGCCTTGACTCCCAACAGGACTCCTTAGGTAGATAATAATATATTTGAATAGGAAACATCCAATCCAAAATATTTGCACACACAGTAATTGAATGACTGCAAGTAGAAGATAATTTTCTTATTATTAATCCTGAACAGTTTAGTTCTACAGAATACCTGTACATTTCCAATATGCATTCAGTTTCATTGAATTTTTTTTTCTCCCTGACATCTGGTTATTTAATCTTCTGCCAACATTGTGTCTGTGAAGCATATTTTTTCCAGCTATGCCCACTCAGCTTTTAGACTATTGATGTTTTCATAGAGAACGGTGTATGTGTGTCAAATTATAGCTATTGATCTATGTTTGTTTGTTAATACATACAGTTGTTTAGATAGTGTTATGGCTTGTCTGATTGTGGATATATAAATAAAAGGAGGAAAAGAGAAAAAATGCACTTCTTTTTTATATGAATTTCATTGTTGAGTGAAGACTGTTTATTTGAATTGAAAATGCACTGGAATCAATGTTTCTTTAGATATGAGTTATCTTTTTCCATTTTTCAGTATCAAATGGAAATAATAGGATGTACAGCTATAATATAGAGAGAATTCTATTTTTTAGCAAAAATCAATCTTTTAAAACTATATTGTGTCAAATTTCCTTTGTCTTTAAAAAATGCCTTTCTATATTCTCCAACATATTTCTCCCTATTAAATGAATACTGTCAAAACAAGACTTAATTTTTTTCAGTTCCCACCTATTAGATATTCTTTGTTAAAAGTTTTCAAATAAAACATCTTGCCTGACTAATTTTGTTTCTTGCCATTTTCTAATATTGATTGTCTCCACTTATACTGTGTAATGTTTAGGATGGATACATAATTTGAATGACTTTAATAATATTAATATCAGTCTTTATTTTCACCAAAACTGTCAAGAAGTAATGTACATGAACATTACATTATCTTCACACAATTTCAGTGTGTGGCACGCTAGGGAGCAGATGTAGAGAGACGTAAAGTATGAATCATTTGGAAGAATGCAAGAATCAATTCCCATATTTAGGAAAGACCATCTTCAAACACAGCAGGTTGCAATTAAAACCTCTCACCTCATATCTGTGTGCTTTGGACGCTTCATGGAGCTTCTGGACCCAATACCTCAAGTAGCATGCAGCTGACAAGATATGTGTGTCTGTGCTGGAGAAACGTGGCTGTCAGATCTGGGAAGGAGTCTTATAAGAGGGAAACAGAAATTTCCTGAAGATCACATAGGGGGCTGATCAGATCAGGAAAAGGCCTGAAGAGTCCCACCTCCAGACCGCATTGGTAAAGCCTCAAGCATGCAGTGTGTCCCAGCACAGTGTAGGAAAAACTTTAGGTTCCCAAAGGTCTGGGTTTGAATGTGGCCCTTCCATTTACCAAAGGTATGATATGTAACATATGATATGATATGTCACTTATTCTCTCTGGGCCTCATGCTCTTCATGTGTTAAAAAAAAATCCTCCTTCCTTAAGATTGTTTTGAAGATTAAATAAGAAACTATTAGGAGCATAGGTATTTTGCTAAGAACTGAGAATATATCAATGAATAAGATATGATTCTCACCTTCCAGAAGATTGCATTTTGGGGGAAGAGTAAGAAAAATATACTGACATCAATTGACTTTGTTGATCTGTGAAAGAGAGAAACACATGTGTAATGAGAGCACAAAGAGGGGCACTGGCCAGCATCAGGGCTGGTGAAGCCAAGGGAGAGAGAAGGCTTCCTGGGGAGATGATGCTTGCCTTGGTCTTGACAGATATACAGATGCCATTGAGGAAAGGGAGAGGTGGTTCTAGGCTGAGAAACCAGCAAGTACAAGACAAGAAGGCAAAGAAACCATGGTGATTTGCAGCAGCTGCAGGTGACTCCATGCAAAGGAAAACCTATGTCCCTCAGTTCTGGGACATTTTATTTTATTACAACTTTGATAACTCCTTCTTCCCACCACTCTTCACTTTCTCTTTCCTCTCTTCCTGTATTTCCATTGAATTCTGGGCCTTCTGGTTTGAGTCTTAATTATCTTATATTTTCTTCTCCATGTTCTCTCTCTTTATAATTTTCTTTTTTAATTTTTTAAATATTTATTTTTTAGAGACAGACAGAACACAAGCAGGGGATGGGGAGAGAGAGAGAGAGGGAGACACAGAATTGGAAGCAGGCTCCTGGCTCTGAGCTGTCAGCACAGAGCCCAACGTGGGGCTCAAACTCACGAACCATGACATCATGACCTGAGCCGAAGTCAGGCGCTTAACCAACTGAGCTACCCAGGCACCCCTCTCTCTTTATAATTTTCGAGGGCCTAAGAAATTTTCTGAACTTCAGTTCCAACTCTTCTATTCATTGTTAATTTTATTATGCATTTCCAAATGTATTTTCAAAATAACTTGATTATTTTCTAAATATTCCTGTTTATAATATACTATTTTTGTTTTCGTGGGTAAAATATTTTTTCTTATCCACAAAGTATAAAGTCCAGAAAGACAAAGGGCTCTTCATCCACATATCCCAAGTACCTGGGACAATGACAGGCATAGATGTCTTATGCTTCTGCTTAATGAATATTTACTAAATCAATGAAGAAATGATGCTCCCTGAAGCACTCAGTTATAGTTTCATTAAAGTTTTCTTCTGATTTCTACTTTGTCTCTATTTGATTTAGTTTGTCATGTTGTTCGACTGTTTTGTCTCTGTGTTCTTGTCTTTCATGTAAAAACTTAAAAAATAAAATAAGTAAATGGTGGACCTTGGGTAATATCTATACTTAAGAGTGAGGCTCACATAAACTGACCAGAAACTATCTGTGGCATGGGCAGAGCTTCTTGAATGGTGAACCTTATCACAGAATATGGTATCATGGGGAGCTGTCTGTCTGTCTTCTTCTCTTTGTCTTTGTCAATATCTATAAATCTTTTCTCTTGGGCTGGGGAGTTTTCTCTGTAGAATAATATCCCAAAATGATGTTTTGGGGTGACAGTCCTGGCTTTCATAATTTGGGAAGCCTGTTAGGGGAAGAGGGTTGTAGAAGTGGGAAATTCCACTCTATATTTGGATTTAAAAAAAAACAAAACTTCTCCCATTTTCAGGATGGAATGTTATCCCATCCTTCAGCTTTGCTGCTGTCTCTGAGTCAAGTGTATTATTATGCATCTACTCTCAAGAATAAACTTTTTATTCTTATAGATGGACAAGGCCAGTTTTCTGGACATCATGGACTTTGAAATGGAAACTTGGTTTCTAACTGTCCATTTTATGAATTCCAGAAAAATCCACTCAGTTTTCATACCCAACCTGAAATCCTCAGCCTTAAAAGTATCTGGCAACCCCCAACTTCTAACTGGGTTTTGCAGAGTGGATCACATTTCTTTCTACATTTTCTCTCTATGCAAGCAATTATATTTGTATCATTCCTCAACCTATTAAATCAGTTATTCACCATCTATTCAGAAATTTTGTTAACAGCTCTAGTCTGATGCTTTATCCCTTTAATTTTCTACATTTTTTGTGGTTTTTTTTTCTTTAGTTGTCATTTCAAAGGAGTTTTGGGAAAGAGAAGAGATAAATGTTTTCTAGCTACTAATTTACACAGAAATTCTTATGAACAGAAAGGGAGAGAAAGAGAGATTCTGAAATGCCACAGTTTCTTAGAACGCTGCTATTGCAGACAATGAACATACCTGTGAATAATTTTTCTGTAGAAGAGTCATTTACTATCACAGCCTATTTCAGGTTACTTCTTTAGTACTACAAATGGGACCCTAGTGAGTTGAAAGAGTGATTGCGGCATGCAAAGGGAATTGTTTCCTCTGTAAACCTTTGCATGTGCTATGTCCACTTGAAAATTTCTGCTGCTTTTTTTCTTGCTTTAACTTGAGAGACTTTCTTATATACTTTGACTATATTAAAGACATAATTGTATTACACAAATGGAACATTGATGAGATACCTTTAGGTATCATCATAGAATGCCTAAATGTAACTTTTGCAAAAGTCTTCCCAAGTCACCAAGGCATTCTGTCCACTCCAATTCACTTTTCTAAATCCTAACCCCCTAATTCCACAACTCATGTTTTTGTGCACTTTAGGAATTATTTAACTCTACTTTATACATATGTTAAATGTATTTATGAAGGTTGAGTGATGGAGACTGAAATCAGATAGACTGAGATTTGAATTTAGCCTCACCTACCAGCCATATGACTTTGAACCAGTAACCTGGTTCTACAGTCCTTAAAATAGGAATAAAATAGCACCTATCTTACTAGGCAACCATGCCCCATAAAATATTTGATAAATAAATGCAGTAGCCTGTTTTCTATGCATTAATTTGCAAGGATGGACAAATGGGTAGATTGATAGATAATAATAAATGATAGACAAAAGGTAGAAAAGAGATCTTTTGTTGAAATTTTAGGATTCAATTATATCTATCTATCTATCTATCTCATCTCTATCTATATACATATAGATTTTTAACTCATGTAATAGATATAGCTGACTTTGAAATCTCTAGGGAGAAAAACAAGATAATTAGCAGAGAAACAGAATGAAAAGGATTTGAACTTGTTAGGTCTGATTGGGAAGGCTCATTTGACAAGTATCTTCTACTGACTCCTGTCTTTTTTTTATTTTATTTTCTCTTGGTACAGACCACAAATTTCTCCTAATCTGAATTTGGTTGCTTTTCACAATAATATCCAGTCCCCTGAGAGATGCATCAAAAACTATTAACAACAATTTTGTCAATCTCTATCCAGCACCTTATGTCATGTACCTTTTAGAAGCACAGAAATAAAACGTAAATATAAGTATTAAGGAATAACATCATGCAGTGTCTAGAGCTGGAACACTTTGGTCAATGCATTGTTCTAGGGGTTCAGAGGAAGAAGAGAAGGACATAAAGGCAAAGTTGGTGAGCTTACAGGTAGGTGGTGGCCTGAGTCAGGCCTAGAAACAAACCCACTTTTTGATAGACTTGAGGGGATGTGGGAAGCATTAGAGAAGAATAATGTGAGTTAAGACCCAGAGACAGGCATAAGCATAGAAATGCAGGAGACTGACTGGTGTTGGAGAGAACCACCAGTCATGGAGAACTACTGGAGTGGGTATAAAAATGTCCAAAGGATTTGAGGATATAAAATCACTTCAGGGAAGTAAAGTGGCTTTTTTTGAGGTCCCAGGGTCAATTAGTAGCAAAGTCATAAATATATCCTTTAGTCCAGGCCTATTTGTAATTCTTTATGCTACTGATGACTCCAAGGTCCTCACAGCATTTGGGTCAGCATTCCAGGTGTCAGTGCAAGTAAATAGAAACAACCAAACTTAATTAATAGGAATAAGAAATTCAGAAGCCCATCCATGGTCAATATTGGTAATTATTACCTGGCCCCAATTATTACCTTGGTGATTATTACTCTGGCTGACATAACAGCCAGAGTTGTTTCTGCAGCCTGAAGATAAGCCTGTTTCAGATCTGGGGTTTTCTATTCACAGAGCTTATACATCCCACTTCTGAAAGACCCCCATGCAATATACAGAGGAGTTGCACATGAAATATCGCATACTGCTTATGACACTTCTCGCTCAGACTCTGTTTTTCACAACATTATTCTGCACATCTCTTAGGCACATGGCAAATCTCATGGATGTTTTTCTCCCTGGTCTATCCACTGTTCCATTTTGCTCTTAATAGGGTGAAGTACCCTAACACATTTTCTCATCTATTTATTCCTGTTTCTGGATTCCATTTGTTGCTTATAATCCCCATTAAGATAAAGATCAGAAGAGGGAACATCCCCAAAGAGTGGGGAGAGGCTTGATATCAGGGTCTGTATTCCATACCCCAAATTAAGCACAAATCACTGACTACCTTCTCCTTTCGGTTTCCCTAAAATTAGTAATCATTTTGCCCACCTCCCAGGTAGCTCCCTGTGTGCAGAGACTGTGGTAAATTTATGCTTTTTCCCCGCCCCAGGTAAACACAGACTGCCCAGACTAGAATTCGGGGCATGCAGGGTCTGATAACTTTGATTGATGGATGGATCAATTGAAAGCAAAATGGATATAACTGGCCATGTAATTTTGCTGATGGATGAAGGGAAAGATAATAAAACTCATTAATACAAGTATTATCACAGACTTCTCGTTAGCAATTTCTCCATCTGTGCACCCCCACCTCTTGTGGAATGGCTTGCTTGGTTATCCAAGAGAAACTTCTCTACGCCCTTCTCACCCTTACATAAACTCTCGCCCCTCTTCTTTCTACTGGTGCCTCCTGTATCTTCTTGGGGTTTGAATTCTTAAAAGAGAGCATGTAAACATTCTCCTGCAGCCTGCTGCCTGCCAGAGCCAAACGCGTTGTCAGCGATGAGCCAGCAGCGGCAGTGCAGTGCTGGGCTGTGTTTTTGCAAGTACAAGACAGAAAATCCATGTAATTACCTCTGAAGCCCGAGAAGCTGTGCCGCCTGACAGAACAGCATGTGTAGGAAGCACTTTGTCAGGCCTCCGCTGACTAATTCCCCACTCCACCTGGGGTTGTGTGTGGAAGTGTGTGTGTAGGCGTGAGTGTGTATGTGCACTCCTGCGTCTGTAAGTCCTGCCAGCAGGCTTAACAATATTTAAAGACAAGACTCAAACCCCACCCTGATTTACCGGCAATTTCGGTTCTGCTTCACCCCAATTCAGAGGACATCTGAGCTTTGGAAGGCACTCAAGGTAGCCTTACAGCATGGCAGGACATAATCTTTCCTTTCCCCTGGCATGGTAGTCACTCAGTCAGACAGCACTGCTGCTCAGAAGTGGAGGAAAACACAGTCCCTGCAACAAATCATCTATAAAAAAGTTCAAGTCTGGGGCATCCATTCAGGTGGGGAAATCAGACCCCTCCAAAGAAGGCTCCCTGCGTTACTCCAAGAAACCGGAGGACTCAGAACATCTCAACACATGCTTTTTGACCTTAGGCTACCTTCATTTCAGAGCGCTGCTAGTTAGCCTGAATATCTAGAACATCTTCTAGAGGAATCTCAAACTGAAAGGAAACACCTACAGAATTAGAGAAAGCAGATGGATATAGTTTTTCCCTGTATTGCTTTAGTATAACTATGAACCTTGAGCTTTTCTAAAAAATAAACTTCTTTATCCTTCAGTGATTGATAACCATATATAATGAGGGGGATGTGGGTGACAGACTGGGTTCAAAGCAAAGCCACTGACTATAATTGGTGGCTTTCCTCATAATATGTACGTTTCTAAAGGCAGAGGGATCCCCCTCCTCTTCCCTCGCCCCTTCTTTTTCCACTAGTGTATCTGTAGCATATGTAACAGCGCCTGGTATACAGTAAGAGAACAATAAATATTTGTCAACTGAATGAATGAATCAATCAATCAATCAAGACAGGCTTTCTGAGTCTGTTTCCTCTGATGAGTTTCATAATGTGTTACCCAAAATATGTCACCTTGGCATATTGAAGATGAAGGAGTTTGAGAAAACATTAGATGCAGGAAGATAACTATTACTATCTATTCCCCCTGACCCTGGTTGCCTTTCTTTCCTGAAACATGTTATGAGACATTCTCGTGAGATGTGTCCTTCCTATACACAGAGGAAGGGAACATCCTTATCTCTGAAAACAATGAAACAACACGAAGCCTCCTAAAAAACAGGTGCTCCCCAGTTCACTACACTAACTTCATACTCTCTAACCTATCATGTTCCTGCACAACTGCCCGCTCGTCATCTAACCCAGCACCAAATGCTCAGTTCTAACTGTCCCTTTGGGTCTTCATTTCCTTTTGAAGGCTCTCTTATCACGTAAAACTTATCTTCTGTTACTCTATTTTTTCGCCTTAATTTTCAGATTCATACAGGGGTCGTAAAGGTCAGGACAATGGTTTCTTCTCCTATACCTCATACGTAAAAAGAGTTCAATAACATTTAATTTACATGGTTTTTGTGTAGTTGAATGGAATAAAACAGGCCTGAAGCTCTATAAATAGGCACTACCCTCTTTCTCTGTCTTCTAAAATAAAAGGACTGAGAAACATTTTTTCCCCAATTAATGGTACCCCGGAAATGGTTTTAGAGTTTTGGCATAGAGAAAGAGATAACCATAAGGTCAAGCTTACACTATTGTGTAGAAACTTGCTTCTCCCTGTAGCCTAACAGATCAGTTCCAAAATCTGTAAGAATCCCAGTGGAACACCAGGAGACAGACACAGAGCAGCGGGCAGCCAGCATCGGACTTCCTGCCTGCCCAGCGATTCTGGATCCCTTGGTTGCCAACCACTCTCCCCCAAGCAGAGAGACTCTGCTCTCAATCCACTCCCTTTCTAGTTGGCTTGGAGAGAATAATCTAATGAGCAGACTTATCATAAGGGGCCAGGGGCTGGGATATAACCCCTTACTTAAATATTTGCATTTTTATGAGGTTAGCCCAAAATTCAAAAAATTTGGTCAGTATTAGTGACATTTAGGATATTAGTAGAAGAGATGATTTTATTTTTTAATTTTTATTTAAAATTTTTAAAAATATTTATTTATTTCTGAGAGAGAGAGAGAGAGAGAGAGAGAGAGAGAGAGAGAGAGAGAGAGAGATTGAGAGCAGGGGAGGGGCAGAGAGAGAGACACACACAGAATCTGAAGCAGGCTCCAGACTCAGAGCTGTCAGCACAGAGCCTGGTGCAGGGCTCAAACTCACAAATGGTGAAATCATGATCTGAGCCAAATTTGGATACTTAACCGACTGAGCCACCCAGGTGCCCTGGAAGAGATGATTGTATACCACATGTCTCTGACTGCTGAAGAGGTCACAATAAATGGCCTATCATCCTATTACACCATAGCCACCCCTATCACTGTGCCCACTGCACTATGGACTGTGGATGAACAGTGGGTGTTATTGGTACTCATGAAGCTGGCCCTGCTCAGATACCACATTCTTTGAATGAGAACACTCATTAGCTTCAAGCTATTGCTTTGATACATTACACTTTCTTGGAAACTTTGTGTTTGAAAATTGCAAACCAAGTATGTGTACACAAAATCACTGGAAGTAGAACTGAGGCAACTATAATCAGCCAAACCAGGCCCCCAGCAATTCCCCATGGTATGCCTGCTAATGTTTTGTCAGCTGAGTTTTATATGACTTAAGCAAAAAGACAGGGCCTCCTGAGCAGCGTGGCTGGAATTACAAGAGCTAATAATGATAATGATGAATAATTCATAAATGATAAATCTGTGTTGTTTTGTTCGTAGAGCTTTCTCTAAAGGACTTGAACAAAGAAGCACACTTCCTAAGTGTGCAAGGGTTCATGAAGGACTAGGAAGACTGACCAGAACTCTTCCCTTTGCTGGCTCAGGATTTAATGCCGAGAGGAAAGGGCTTTGCTGGTCCCTCATAACCCTGACCCCGAGCTGATCATCTTAATTAGTACACCAAGTCATTTTTGCTTCTTTGTGCTATTGTTCATGCTACCAACTATCCATTTGGAAAACATAACCTGAACAAAACTTTCCATTTGTAATAAGTTCCCAGATCCTTAGTAAAAATAAAAGTTCTTTAGTAGGAGAACCAGAACAAGCAAACAAACAAAAAAACCCAAACTGTAGCCAAAAATTTTCAGGTTTTTTTTGTTTTGTTTGTTTTTTTCCCCCAACATTAACCTCTACAAACAATTTCTATTTTACTTTATTTTACTTGTTACAGTTAGAAGTCTTGACCAACATATTAATTCCTTTTTAATCCTTTCTAAGATACCAATTCAGCCTTATTCCAGGAAATTATTTTGTCTCTCTTTCTCTAGCTTTTGTGAGAGTTTTCTTTAATTTATTTTAAACAAATCAAGAAACAGATGCTTAACTCCAGAGAATAAACTGGTATTTACCAGAGGGGGTAGGAAATGGGTGAAAGAGGTGATAGGGATTAAAGAATACACATATCATGATGAGCAGTGAGTAATATATAGAATTGCTGAATCACTATATCATATCTTAGCTATACTGGAATTAAAATAAAATACTTAATGGTTTTTATTTTTTTAATGAAATGTGAGATACAAATTAAACCCACAGATGTAAATGTTAATTACTTTGCATGAAAAGTAAAAACCAGTTTGGGAATACATGGGGAGAGAATGATGCAAGGGAGAGCTTAAGGCTATAGAAAGCATTCATAAACTATCCAGGTAGATACTGGAAAAATCAGTGTCCACATCAACAAAACTTCCTTGCCCATCTATTGAAAGTAAAAGGAAAATGCATTGGGGCTCACTGGAATATTTTACAATAGTATATTCACTGTCCTATCTTCAAGGAATAGAAAACTGAATTGATGATGTAGGATGTCAAAAAACCCCAAACCAAACAAAAGGAATTGCATAACCATAAAAGAGGCAATATGTAACATGTTGGGGGAAACAGACAACTCATTGCTAAATGAGAAGTAGTGATGAGTGCTATACGTTTAAAGACCCAGAAAGGCCTCAGGAAACTCAAATCAGATGCCATCTCTGTTAATAGTCTCTAAATACTTGGCCTCATGCAAATACAGTGAGAATGCGCAGCAGCAAAAAAGCAAAGCTGGTGCAAGTTAGGTAGTATATGCCAGTCAGAGTTCATTTCATGTAGCTAGTCAGTCTCCCGAGACTGTACGGGAACATGAATATGAGAAATCACCAGTAACACCAGCTCACTGAACTGATTTTTCTGAGTGTACTTCACTTCCAAACAGGACCAGAAATTTATGGAGATACACTAGAGATGTGGATGTGAGTATTGTTCTCTGTCACCTGCAAGCTGTGATAGCATTTAGAATAATCAAAGGTCCGGTGAACGATTATGTGAGATGGTATGTATAAAAGCACTTTAAATGATTAAGTACAATGCAATATTAAGGTATTAAAAGCTTTATGAAATTAAGAGAAAATAAACTCAGCATATTTAAAAAGCATAATTTGATAAGTTGGACATATAACCCTGAAACCATCAACCCAGTCAAGGTAGTGAACATATTTACTGTTTCCCAAGGTTTCCTTGTGCCCCTTTGTAATTCCTCCTTCCTGTCTTTTCCTTCACACATCTTCACAGGCAACCATTAATCTGCTTTCTGTCAGTATAGATTAGTTTTCTTTTTCTAGAGTTATCTATAAATGGAATCACACAGCATATACTCATTTGTTTTTGGTCTAGCTTATTTCATTCGGTATAATTATTTGAAGATTCTTCCATGTTGTTGTGTGTTCATTAATTTTTCGTTAATTCATTTTTATTGCTAAGAAGTAGTCTGTACTCTACAAATTGTTTATCCATTCATCTTTTGAAGAATATTTGGATCGTTTCCAGGTTTTAGCTATTATAAATGAAACTATCATGAATACTTGTGTGCAAGTGTGACTGTATACAAGTTAGTGCATTAGCTTTTGTTTTTCTTGGGTAAATACCTATGAGTAGAACTGTGGAATCACATAATTGATACACGTTTAACTTTTTAAGAATCTGTCAAACTATTTTCTAACAGGGTTGTTCCACTTTACATTCCCACTACTAGTGTTAGAAAGTTTTCCTTCCTTCAAATCTTTACCAAAACTAGATATGGTCAATCTTTTTAATTCTAGTCATTCCATAGATATATGGTGTTACCTTATCATAGTTTCAATTTGCATTTCTTTAGTGATAAATGATGTTGAACATCTCTTCATGTGCTCATAGGCCATAGCTTCTCTGTTGAACCTTTTGCCCACTTTTTTTATTGAGTTGTTTTTTTAGTATTATCATTGAGTTTTAAAATTTCTGAATACAACTGCTTTCTCAGAAATGTGATTTACAAATACTTACTCCTCACCTGTGACTTGTCTTCTTATTCCCTTAACGGTTCTTGTGAAGAATAGGTTTTAATTTTAATCAAGTCCAGTTTGTCAGTTTGTTCCTGTACAGATCATGCTTTCGTGTCCTGTGTAAGAAATTTTACCAAGCCCTAAGTCACAAAGATTTTCTCTTCTTTTAAACCAGTTTAATAATTCTAGGCTTTATATTTAAATCTATAATATATTTTGAATTAATTTTTGCCTATGGTGTGAGATGTGAATTTAAGTTCCTTGTTTTGCAAATGGATATCAGGTTGTTCTAGTAACATTTGTCAAAAAAAACTATGCTTTCTCCACCGTACTGCCTTTGTACCTTTGTAAAAAAAAATAGGTGACAAGATATATACATATATGTTGTTACATATAATGTATATCTTAGAGACACCCATGTACACACACACAAACATATATCTATTTGTGAACTCTCTACTGTTCCATTGATTGATTTATCTCTTTTTGATGATACCACACACACACACACACACACTGTTTTGATTACTATAGCTTTATGCTAAATCTTAAAATCATGTATTTTTAGTCAATTGACTTTCCATTTTTCATAGTTGATTTGACTATTCAATGCTTTATATTTCAATATTAATTTCAGTTGTTAAGTTTTTTTTTTAATTTTTAGATAGAGAGACAGTGAGCGCAGTGGGGGAGGGGCAGAGAGAGAGGGAGACACAGAATTGGAAGCAGGCTCCAGGCTCTGAGCTGTCAGCACAGAGCCCAACACGGAGCTCAAACCCATGAACTGTGAGATCGTGACCTGAGCCAAAGCCGGATGCTTAACCAACTGAGCCACCCAGGAGCCACATGAATTTTATTTTTTACATGTTTATTTATTTATGTTGAGAGAGACAGAGCATGCATGCGAGTGGGGGATGGACAGAAAGAGAGAGGGAGGGAGGGAGAGAATTCCAAGCAGGCTCCACGCTCAGCATGGAACCCTAAACGGGGGTCACTCTCATGACTGCTAGATCACAACCTGAGCCAATGTCAAGTTAAGTTGGATGCTCAGCCAACTGAACCACCCAGGCACCCCTCCATATGAATTTTAAAATCAGCTTGTCATTTGGAAATAATTGACATCTCAACAATAGTGAATTTTCAGGCCTAAGAACAAAATATACCTCTTGTTTAATTAGTTCTTTTATTTCTCTCAACAATTTCTTTTTAGTTTTTTAAGTAGAGTGTTATCACATCTCTTGCCAGATTTATCCCTGAAGATTTCTCATTGTAATGCCCTTCCAAATGGTATTGTTTCTCAATTTCTGATTCTTCATTTCTTGTATATATAAATGCAATTGATTTTTGTATGATTCTGTATCCTACACCCTTGCTAACCTCAGTAACATTTTTAAGTTTCCATCAGATTTTTTTCCATAGATATTTATGTCTACATCTTCTTTTCCACTATGATGTTTTATTTTTCTTGCCTGATTGCATAGGTCAGAGCCTCTAATTTAATGTTGAATAGAAGTGACATGTCTTGTTCCTGCTACTGGGGGGAAAATTCAGGTTCACTAAAGTGTATGATGTTAGTTCCAGGTTTTTTGATAGATGTCCCTACCAGATTGAGGAAATTCCCTTCTATTCTTAGCATACTGAGGTTTTTTTTTTATCATTATTTTATTTTTTTCTCTGTTAGAGACTTATTAGGAATAACTTTTCTTATTGTCATTTTTGTTGTTGCTTGAGAGTTTATAGCACATACCTTTAGTTTATCACTGCCTAACTTCAAATGAGAATATATCACTGCAGGGCTAGTATAAAAACCTTAAACATTACACTTTCATTCCTCCCCTTACAGCCTTTGTGCTCTTGTTGCCACACATTTCACTTTTCTATATGCTATAAACCACAACTACATGGTTATACTTTTTGTTTAACCAATCGTTTTTGAAGAGATTTAAATAACAAAAATATGTTATTAACATGGAGTTATTGTTTCTGGGGCTTTTTATCTTTTGTGTAGATCTGTATTTCTATATAGTATTTTTCTATTTTCTTGAAGAATTTCCTTTAATATGTCTTGTGATATGGGTCTACTGCTAATGAATCATTTAAGCATTTTTATATCTTAAAAAACCTTTATTCCACTTCAATTTTTTGAAGGTGTTTTCACTTGTTATAGAATTCAAAGTTGATAATTTTTTTCTTTTAATGATTGAATGACTTTTATCCAACATCTCTTCCACAGCATTGTTTTTTTGTTTTGTTTTGTTTTGTTTTTTTGAAGAGATATCTGCTGCCATCTTATCTTTTTATTTCGTACGTAACATATCTTCTTTCTCTGGGTAAATATTTTATCTTCATCTCTGATTTTGAGCAGCTTGCTTATGATGTGGTTTGGTGTTGTTTTCTTCATGTTTCTTTTGCCTGGGATTTGTTAAGCTTCCATGGGTTTATCATTTCTATCAGCTCTGGAAATTCAGGTCTTGCTTCTATAGTTTGTTAGATGGGTCTGGAGTAGTTCCATATAGAGCTAATTATTTCCTACTACTGAGACATGATCTTTATGAGTATTTTCCTTAATGCTCCATGAATTATGAATTTTTCCTCTCTAACTGGTGGAAACAGACTATTGTCTGCCCTGAGTGAGTGCTGGGCTTGCTGATTCTTTTGGATGATTTTTCCCCCCTTGTCTCAGGTAGTTTCTCCACACACATCTGCTGATCAGTACTCAGTTGAATACTTGAGGGTGATTCTTTGCAGATCTCCAGGATTCTCTCTCTGCCCATCTGTGTCCTTTTCAGTACTCTGTTCTATGAAGTCTAGTTACCTTGGCTTCCTCAGATTCTCAACTCTGTCTGCACAATTCTGTGATCTGCCTCATTTTACTTCCTCTGGAATTGTGCTCTGAAAACTCTCTCAAAGCAGTAAGGTAGGGCAATTATAGGGCTCACCTTTATGTTTCCAATTTACCAGGGATCACTATTCTTCATTGCTGAATGTCCAATGACTTAAAAATTATTTTTGCATGTATTTTGGTTTGGGGTTTGTGTCATGCATTAGGTTAAATCCAGTTTGTTACTGCACCTACACAAAAGAAGTCCCTAAGGTTCTATATTATTATTAGAAATTTATTATTGTTTAAAAATGTAAAGATCTTCTAAAACTCATGATAGTAGAAAGATGGATGGATATACGGAAAGATACATAAATGAAAGTAAATATTTCATTTTAAAAACACCACAATCCATCTAAAGCAACCATGAGACAGGGAAGATGTGCATGAGTAGAAAAGGGTTTTGTGTTTTTAATATTCCTTCAGCCTAACCCCTGTTATGTTTCTTGTTATCATTTTTATTTACTAAAACAAATCAAATAATTATTTTGACCAAAAAAAAGTTCCACTAGCTGAAATGATTTGAAAATAACTGGATTTTTTAGTGTGATATTAACTTCCTTTAATTATCTTTCTCTAGTTGATTTTGGAAGTTTGAGCAAATCACAGACTTCAGCTATCCTGAACACTTGCAATATTCCTGATACATTGGTGTTCCAGGCTTCTTTGCTTCTGCTTGGGAGATACTTTTCTGTGAGATGTATTTTGCAGTCCTTTTCTCCTATCTTTTCTATTTCTATTGAAATGCTACCCATTTGACCATCCTAAAGTTTCTATGGCCGTTACTGTCATCAACCTCCTGTAAGCCATAATGATCTGTGTGAACTTCTTTACGCTTGCCCTGTACCCGCTACCTACTACTTTCACAGATCTTAAACAGTGCATTGTAGTTATAGCCTCTTTACTACACAATGACTCTGTCAGATTTATTTTTATAGTCCAAGTATTTCTGGCACGTTATCTGATGCATAGTAAATATCAACAAAATTCTCTTGAATGAAAGAATGCATGAGTAAATAGTAGCAAGTATGTGAGAGCTTGTATGCACCACAGTCTGAAAGATACAAAGCCATGCTGTATCTTCTTTCCAACATAGGTTCTATTTTCACCTATACCTATGATCAAAGCCTCCAAAATAAGAGTGCTAAATTCATGATCAACTCCACAGTTTCTGTTCTTTTATTTGTCTGTTTATTGTTTGTTTATTTGCCATGATATGTTGGTTTACTCTTGGATATTCATGGTATCAGTGGTAATCTCCTGCTCTTTTGAGGTTTTATTTTCTCCTTCTCTGTTAGTGAAGAATTCAATAAAGCATTAATTAATTTTGCCAAGTGGTAGAACTGGGTGGGCGAATCAATGAGAAAGACTATGCCCTCAGATGGAGGAATGGAGGCAATGCCACCCTCCAGTATCCCTGCATATTTTTGCCTGAGGGCCTTTTAAATCTCAGGCTGCCAGGCAGTTGTAAGTGGTCTCAATTAATCGAGATTTCTGAAGCTAAAAGTCAATTTCTTTTTTTTAATTTGCATTAAAGATCAAGATTATTTTATTATTACATAGAATGAGTTTAGCAAATAGAACCCTGTTCACTCACCCTGCAGAAGGAGAACTTGAAGTAAGAACAAGGAAAAACTAATGGAGATATGATTTAACTATGCCAGTACCATCAGTGAGAAGTAGGTGGTGCAGATTTACTTATGCTTTCCTGGCCGCTTCAGTTGCCTTTCCTTCCCTCCTTGTGTAACTAAATTCTACCCACCTTAGGTAAACTCTCTCCTCCAAGAAGACTTCCATTTTTGTTCCTTTGTGCCCTTTTAACCTACTTCAGCACTTCAAATCTGAAATACTCATCTTAGTTCTAAATTACAATACCTTATGTTGTTTTGTAGCATCCTGTCATATACTATGATATCTCTTCTTAGGAAGGAATTTTATACTTTTCTTCAGTGATTTACATAGTGACTAGCAAAGAATGGAGCAAACAGCAGGTGTGTCAGTGAAGATTCATTAATGGATGGTTGGTAGCTTTGGTAATTGGGCATGGACATCTCTTCCTCTACCCATGCTCTCAATGGTCATATGCGTGTAGAAGCCAGAGAAGGGGACTTTGAAGACATGTGTCCCCTAATTTTGAGGAATGTGCTGATAATCACCCAGGCAGACTACAAAGTGTGTACTCTCACTCTCTTCCCACTAACAGGTTCCATATTGAACCCCTGAGCATGCCGTCAGCCAGTCTCTCAAAACAGCAAGCAATCAAGCTTGCTGTTTGTTACGCTAGTATAAGAGCTTTTATCTTAATGTAAACCACCAGGCAATCAAATATAGTTTGAGAAAATATCACAGTTAATCACCTCTGGTGACCTTTTTTATGTTCCTGAATTTTATTGAGCAATTTATAGGAGGAAGGGGAAAAACCCATCAGAACTGGTGAAGAACAGTTCTGTCCACAGGCAGGCTATTTATCCAGAATATTGAAGGAACAACAAAAATATGTAGGAAGCAATAGGCCAACTAATTGGGGGGAAGAAGTGAGTAAGCAATTCATACCAGGAAATAATTACAGTCCAACAATTGTGTTGTAAACAAAAATCATTGTCATTAATAACAGCAATCTAGTTCCAAGAGAAGCTGCTCATTGAAGATGGAAAAGTTTGTAGCTAACATTCACTCTCTCTTAGTCACTCTCAGGAGGATTTGGACCAGGGCTACACTCCACATTTAGAATCAGAAAAATTTATATGAGATGTTCTTTCAACGAGAAATTTGTTTGCCTTATAGAATTATCTTTTCTCTGGGAACTTAGGCAAATTTTTTTCTATAGCAGTATCTATGCTAACCTTTTATGCAAATGGACTACACAAGCGAAATTTTGTTTTGTAGTCAGTCTACTCTGATAAATGGTTGACATTTCATGTCAAACATTTCTGCCCAGGTCACAGACCTCTATTCTTACACTGAGTTCCATAGTGCTGGCTCTCTCTGATAGTCATATGCTGATCCCTGCACTATTGCTACCATTGCCCCCATCATCACAAATTATAACACATCACCATGGGAAATAGTAAATGTCTACAGAGGAATGTGAGGGGTAGGCACCATTACAGGATTCACACACATACCTTTAGACATAGACACTCATGGTACTATGCTCTTGATATCTACAGATGAAGTAGCCATTCCACAATCATGTGAGCTTCTTACAAGTTTCTTCCATGTTTTGATGAAGGATGTGCACATATTCACCCACATTCCTATGCTCCCTTGTCTTTGTGAGGTAATTGTCAATACTTTCCTATCAGGAACTAGAATTAAGAAATGGGGTATGAACCTTAGGTTGACACAATTTATAAAGTGCTACTGGAGTATGCCTTAAGCTGTGGGAATATAATACTTATGCTCTCATTCTATTAACTGAAAGGCTTTCTTGGAGTCACATTTGGAACCTTACCCCACTAGGGTAGTGGTCACCCCATTTGGCTTAGTACCCAGTGAGGTCTGATGTTGTCAACTCACAGCTCTGGGACAGAAGATAGGTTATCAAATAACCTCTGATAGATATGCCAATAAACTGGCTGAATTTGATAAGGAGCAATTAAGGGAAATGTTCTGTGTTCCTTACGTACAGTGTGCTGTTGGATTCAGAAGCATGTTATTGGGGAACTGTATGTCTCACTCATGTCTCAGTGAGTTGGATCTGTAGAATGAACCTCTCGCCTCTAACTCCTCAGAAGCTGCTTTGTTCTTACTCCCTTGGGTTAGTCAACCAGACTGGAAACAAATTAATGAAGAGACCTCCTCCATTAGAGAAAAGCTGAAGGATCGAGTTGCTAATCTTAAATTCCAATTTTATTTTCCTTTTATTCACTAACCCTCTTGCTCATTTTTTTCCTTAAATAATATTTGGTTTCCCATTTTCTTCTCTCATTTTCTAATTTCCAGTGAGTGTTACATGAGGGCAGAAGATGTAGCCACCCATATGATATGATTTCTTAGTACCACACACCCCTCTTCCGATACCATGTCTTAAAAACTTGTCTTCAATTGCTCAACCTATTTTCCCCATTAGAAATTCATTAGAAATTTATTCCATTCAGAATGAAAACATCAAACAGCAAAGAAATAGATTTATACTTCTGGATCTAAAAGATTCATAAGAAGTTAGGAAGGCAAATTTTGGTTAAATAAATGCAAGATTTGTCTATAGACAGCTACAGCTAAACCCAACAGGAATAGTGAGTAGTCCAATAGGGTCCTTTTAACACAGATTTAATGAAGTCCTGTGATACTTCCCAGGCTAGTGGAAAAGCGAATGTTGGGTGACCTGTTGAGGTTCCTGACTCATTTTTCTACCTCAAATGAAGCAATTATGAATTTGTCTGCCTTAAAAAATTGGCTTTAATTTACATTTTCTCCTGATGCAACGGTTCCATTGCTAAATAATACTTGGAAAAAAACTTTTTTTTTCCTTATTGATTTTAATAGTGCTGTGTCCTTAGGAAGGGGAATGTTTAAGTTGTTATTAGTATTCTGGTTGTTACTAAAGCAAAGGCAATGTGGTGGGGTTTCTATTTGTTGCTTAAGTTTTGTTATTAAGGTCAAATAAGATTGCATTTTTCATGAACACAGTTATTTCTCTCCCTATGACCAAATTCACGTTATAGAATAAACTCTTCGCTTATTCAAGCATCTTGGCAAGAAAAGTGAGGTAGAATTTCATTGTTTTGAAGATGTGTGTTTATATTGTTCGTGCATGCTGAATCCTAACAGAATATTATTTGACTAAGAGTAATAAAAGATCTAGGAGAAAGCAAAACACTTGAATGGTTTTTACAAGAGCATGTTATTATAGAAATTCTACCCATGGATACCACCATTTTGAGTCTCTAAATGCCCTAGCTACCCTAGAAAACCCAATACTGGGCATGCTACCAGACTTTTAACACACATTCACTGTACACATGTTGGCTGAATGGATGATTATTGCTGCCAAGTCACTGATTTCTGGTCCTGATGAGGTACTCTGGATGCACAGAGGGTCAGCAATATGACTGTTTTCTCATCTGGACCTCTGTCCCCATTAATGACCTCTTTGTGAAAGATGGTTTAGAAACAACTTTTCCTGAATAAAAGGCACAAGCATAAGGAATATAGTCAGTGATACTGTAATAGTGTTGTATGGTGACAGATGGTAGCTACACTTGTGGTGAGCATAACATAATGTATAAACTTGTCCAATCACTATGTTGTACACCTGCAATTAATGTAACATTGTGTATCAACTATACTCAAATTAAAAAAAGTAAAAAACTTTTCTAAATAATAATATTGTGTTAAAGCACATTGGTACTGGCCACTTGGATGTTCATTACATTATCTTTTTTTTTACACATACATATATAATTATGTAAACATTTTTGGTAACAGTGACATATTTCATAACACACACACACACACACACACAGATTCTATACTTACTAAAACATAAAAGAGTTGGCATATAGTAGTCAGCCTAGGTTCACTTTGTGTTAAATGGAGACAAGGATTCTGGCTCAAATAAGATGACTAGGAGTATCCTAGTATCACAATTGGCATGTTTTTTGTTGTTGTTTTTGTTGTTAGTTAGTTAGTTTGTTTTTCTTTTGGACTTATGTAGCAGTATTGGTGTGAACCTATTAGAAACGTAATGGGACCCCTGACCTGAGTACTCTGCTACAAGGGTTTTCTGCCTCCCCAACTATAATAACCTATTGGAAGTGTCTGTTCAAAGACAAATATTTACCCTAAGTATAGTTCTCTAACTCTATTTTCTGCTCTCATACTTCTATTATGTTGCTCTAGCAATATGAACCACCTCTTCTCCAAGATCATGACATTTTCCTTCCTGATTTTCTGCACATGACATTGCTTCCTTTGAGGATCCTTTTGTGAACTTGTTCACCTGGAAAACCATGCTATTGGTCCAAGTGTCACTTCTGCACAGCCCCCCTTGGCTTCCCATGTAGCGTTAGATCTGCTTCCTGGCTGCCACTATTGCTCTTATCACCTGGTCTGTCATACAGTCTGATGCTCTGAGCCACCTCTACCTCTCCACTGGACTGCCATTTCCTCAAAGATGAAGCTCAGAATCTTCTCACTTTCCCACCAGAGTGACCAGTCCCATATAGCACCTTGCTCGAAGATAGTCAATGTATGTTTGCAGAAGACAGGGGGTGAAAAAAAAGAAAGAAAAATCCATTCAACTGTTGTCATTGTGCTGTGAATGAGTCATATCAAAGCACATTTCTGAATTTACCAGAAAGTGGTGGAGTTTTCTTTTTTTTTTTTTAATTTTTTTTTTAAGTTTATTTATTTTTGAAACAGAGAGAGACAGAGCATGAACGGGGGTGGGTCAGAGAGAGAGGGAGACACAGATTCGGAAGCAGGCTCCAGGCTCTGAGCTGTTAGCACAGAGCCCGACGCGGGGCTCGAACTCATGGACCACGAGATCGTGACCTGAGCTGAAGTCGGACGCTTAACCGACTGAGCCACCCAGGCGCCCCTGGAGCTTTTTCCGATATACAGGAAGGAAAAGAGAAAGAGCTAAAAGATAACACATCGTCTGAATTCATGATCCCGAATAATTAGATAATGAGGGGCAGGACATTAGAATCTATGACTGCGGTGGAGTGGATAACGCTCCTCCCCCACCGTGCTGCTCAGGATGGGATTCTCTCTCCCCATATGCCTTCAGCTGTCTCTGAATTCCACCTCAAACCTGAAGTAGGATGAGAATTACCTAACTTCAGCCAGCAGCATGGGGAATGCAAGAGACAAATGTCTCCAACTGGTGAACACCCCATTATTTTGATAGACACACAAAAACATTAAGGATTTTAAGAACAATGTGATTATGAGGTGAATTTTCCATTTATTTTCCAGATTTGGGGTGTCAGATTGACACAGCTGCAGGAAAGCAGAGCTGTCAGTGTAATGCACTCACATCACAGGCGTCCTATGAGTGTATAAGCATGGAGTATTATCAGGGGCCCAAAAAGAAGAGTCCTACCCCAAATCACAGAAACACACCCTTATACAAGGGTCCTTGCCAGCTTTCTTATACCTAGAGTTCCTGTAAAATCGTTGTCTGTGTTTTTCTTTCTTATTACACCGAGAGAGTAAAAAGGCAGAGAACCCAGTGGGAAGGAACATGGTGCCTGAGATTCATCTCACGTGGAACGACTCAAGGTCACATACTTCCCTTAATCCAGAGGCTGGGGACATCAAAGTTGAGCACCACCAACTCAGCAATGCTGCTGGCCATTCAGCATCATATCAATCTGCAGAACTGGTGTGAGATCACAACGATGGCAGAGTAAAAGCTGAAAGGAGTTCCAGATCCAAAGCCCTTCTTCACACAGGGAATTTGAAGCTGAGAGAAGAAACATGGTATGGTTTGCCCTGGCCATATTTGATTGGTGACCCCTAAAACTAGGTTTCTTGTTTTATGACTCCTAGTTCATTTCTCTTTGCTTTAATCATGATCACTTCCTTAGAAGTATCTGTAATCTAGAATTGAAACTTGAGAGATGAACATAAAAGTTCTGACAATTCTAACTTTTATGATTGTTTTCCTCATTTAAGAAATTTAGAAAAAAACCCAAAATATACAACATGAGACCATATATACAATATAAATAATGAATTAACAGTTTTATTTATGAACAACTTTTAACTCATGTCCCATAGAAAGGAGGAAAAAATGTAAGAGAAAAATCCCACAAGATTAATTAAGAACATAAGAGAAGTTTTTACTTGTCTTTTTTTGGAATTTTATTGTTTCTGGGTCAGGTTGCCTGATTTGGAAATCTCCCTGCCTTGCTAGCACAGGACATTCATGCTGATGTAAATTGATCATTTAAAAGCCTTATATAATTTTTCTCAGGAAGGATAAATGAATATAGGCAGGAAGAGGGGGCTTTAAAGCACGACTTGTTTTTAAAAGACCTGCATACAATATTAGATCATCTCCATTCAACAAAGTATACTGGTCTGAAAAGACATACATTTGCACATGGTAGATCCAACTGAAAGAAACTAATCAGAAATCAATTGGACAAACAGGAGAAGGCATTTCTTTTTGTCTGACTCAATTACTTGGGAGGGAAAAGACAAACTATGGAAGTGGGATGGGGATAAAATATCCATGCAAATTAATAGACTAATACCTATGTCCTATGTGGGTCATGATTTCCCTCTTCTTGAACCTATTATATATATACAGGCAATAATATTATTTTGTATATATGATTATTTATATACATGATTTCCCTCTTCTTGATATGTATATATATATACATATATATATATATATATATATATAGAGAGAGAGAGAGAGAGAGAGAGAGAGAGAGAGAGAGAGAGAGCGCGCAAATGAAGTTTGATCTCCATGTTATAATTACTGGTTCCACTTTGAACACAAAGAAGATCTATTTGTAAATGTCTGCAGCTATGTTGAAGGTTGGTATCTATGCCTGGGTCACAAAATTTAGTTCCCAACTTTTTATATTAATCAATCAAGTCTACTAAAATTTATTACTTTGGTAAGGATTATCATGATCCAGCAGTAACTAATCCTATTTAAGATGTTCCCCAGATCAGAAGGGCCCAAGAGGGGCGCCTGGGTGGCTCAGTCAGTTAAGCGTCCGACTTCAGCTCAGGTCACGATCTTGCGGTCCATGAGTTCGAGCCCCACGTCAGGCTCTGGGCTGATGGTCCAGAGCCTGGAGCCTGCTTCCGATTCTGTGTCTCCCTCTCTCTCTGCCCCTCCCCCGTTCATGCTCTGTCTCTCTCTGTCTCAAAAATAAATAAATGTTAAAAAAAAAAATTAAAAAAAAAGAAGGGCCCAAGAGTCAGAGGCAATACCTTCAAATAGAACCATGATGTGTTATATCTAAAGAAGATTCTAAGTATCTTCTCTGGCACTAGTTGATGGGAGGGAGATGCTGGTGGTTAAAAAATGCTGGGTGAGATGAGGAAATCTTGGCCATGAAGAAAAGAACAGTCATTGGCTGAAACTAACTGATGCTTTCTAGGTTCCAGATGGAATGGTAAATGGAGTATGTGTGAAACATTAGGAGTTCTTCCAATAACAGTGATACTCTTGTGCCCTTACGTTGGTTTCTTATTGACAGTCCAGTAGAACAAAACAGAGAAGATCTTTTCTGATTTATGCCAAACTAAATCTCATGAAAAAGGACCATAGAAGTACTTTGCAACTATGAAAATTTTAATCAAATTATTAATACTTCATGCTCCATAAGAAAGTAAAATCAATATACCCAATAGAGGTTTAGATTTCATGTTAAAGAAATCTCAAGGTGCCGAATCTCACATCTTCCAGCTACCATGGCCTGTAGAAGATCACCTGAGATTACACATGTTCACTTGGAGAAGCATCAAAACTGAGGACTGTTGTTGAATGTCTCATACTGTCAGTTGTGTAAAAATTACTGCAGTATTTGCTGTATATTACTTTGTGAAATATAAATACATAGCCTGTTAATATAAATAATTCACAATATAGGGATGTATCTTTTGTTCACATACACCCATTAATCACCTTTCCCTAAAAACTGAAAATATTTGACTATGATCATTTAATGAGAATACAGCAATCATGAGCTATAGCATAGTTTAATAAGCCCTATGCAGTTCTTATGAGCTAGAGGAAGAGTCAAAGAAAGATATGTTAAGCAGAGGGAATATTGTGAACAAAGCAAGAAGGATAAGAAGAGGAGGAGCTGAAAGTGTTTGTATGAGACTGAGTTAAGAAGTTTGCTGGATGGGGCGCCTGGGTGGCGCAGTCGGTTAAGCGTCCGACTTCAGCCAGGTCATGATCTCGCGGTCCGTGAGTTCGAGCCCCGCGTCAGGCTCTGAGCTGATGGCTCGGAGCCTGGAGCCTGTTTCCGATTCTGTGTCTCCCTCTCTCTCTGCCCCTCCCCCGTTCATGCTCTGTCTCTCTCTGTCCCAAAAAATAAATTAAAAAAAAAAAAACAAAAAAAAAACGTTGAAAAAAAAAAAAAGAAGTTTGCTGGAGCAGAAAAGTAGATATAATGAAGCCAGTCCATAAAAGACTTTGAATGCCACCTGATTTAACAGGTCTTGTGTCTCTCAGGCTCTCCAGGAAACAGAAAACTTATGTGCAGACAGTGCGCGTAGTTATATTGAGAACACCTATGAAAGAATGAAAGAAGCTAGACAAGTGAGAGCTGGACAATATCTTCTTCAAACTTTAAAAGTGCTTATTGGCACACTGGGTTCTGTGTTTGTTTTCTATAACCTCCTCAAATGAATCCATGTTGTATCACACAAACACAGCACTGCCTAAATAAAAACAAGTAAGCTACAAAGTTTTATCAGAAGAAATAATTTCTGTTTCCTTAGTAAGTTAGGAAAAAATATTTTGTCCTTGTTAAAAATATCTCAGATTCTAGCTTTCTTTAAATGTTCATGCAGGGATTTTAAAAAAAAAACATAATGCATTTTCAAACAACCCATCTTAAAAAAAATTTAAAAACATCCTTCACTGCACCGAGTCATAACGAAGCATACCCGGCAAATGCTGCACAGTTAATGTTGCTCATGGACCCCTGTTGAGCGGAAGGATTTTACTAGAACTGTATGAAGTGCCTTGAAATTAATTTTCCTATAATAGAAACTACTTAAAAGAATTATCTTGCTGTGCAGCAAATCAGTTCATGTGGCAGATTTATGCTTTCATCTGGAATTTTCTTAAAGGGGGCAAAGGCAACAAAGAGATGGTTTGGATGAACTTAAAATCAGAGTCTGCCCAAGCCCTGAGCTTTGTTCTTGGGTTAAAAAGACTTGAGAAGATGTTAAGACCCGAATAAATGCAAGATTGTTTTTGGATAAGCATCAAGCAATATTCCAAAGAAAATTTCAAGCTAAAGGAACTTTTAACCCTAGCATTATCTTACAGATGAAGATACTGAAACTGTGGGGAGAGGTCAAAGAGTTGGTCAGTGGCATGCAAGCAATCACATACATGTGCAAAGACACATCTATTTATCTATACATAGACACATCTCATGTTTAGGAATACTTCCCAGTTCCCAACCATACAGTTTAAGATCCATATTATTGAGGTTGGGCTAGGCTTTTCCGTGACATAAGTCAGCACAAACTTAACACAGTCAAAGCTCATTTCTCACTTACTTCACATGTATATGCAGTTTGGAGGCCCTCCAAAACCTGGGTGGTTTGTTCCCCAGATACTGACTCTGAGAAGCACCATGAGGTTCTATCATCTCAGAGTTCCATGCTTCCAGTATACTAACAGTGGGAAGAGACTCTACTAAACTGTATTTTTTTTCCTTTTTTAATATTTTCAGAATATCACTTGGCCTGGTGAATGGAGAGGGTATTAGACTATCAACAGCAAAGCTTTTAGACCAGTATTCTCAGCCCCCCTCCCCCATCCTGAATGGCAGTTATCATCGTAAGCTAAGAAAGTTCTAGGATGATTAACTTTGGAAACAAGTATTTGTTAGCTACCTGCAGTGAAACACACTCCTCATTCCCCACTGTAGGAGAGTCACAATAGTCTTAAAAAATTTGGGAAGAGTCTTTAAAAAGTCATGGAAACTAAATCCATGAACTGATAGCATCCAACCATGGAATATGGGAATTTAGAAAAGAGAAAATTTGAGAGAACATGTAGAAATAGTGAATAAATCAACATGGGGAGAGAAATATAAGAAAAAGACACAGGGGGGCACCTGGGTGGCTAAGTTGATTAAGCGTTCGACTCTTGATTTCAGCTCAGGTCATGATGTCATGACTGAGATCGAGCGCCATGTCAGACTCTCCACAGACAGCATTGAGTCTGCTTGGGATTCTCTCTCCCTCTCTCTCTCTCTCTCTCTCTCTCTCTCTCTTTCTTCTTCTTCTTCTTCTTCTTCTTCTTCTTCTTCTTCTTCTTCTTCTTCTTCTCTCTCTATGCCCTTCCTCCACTTGCACTCTCTCTTTCTCTCTCTCTCCCTCTCTCAATAAATAAACATTAAGAAAAAGAAAGACCAGAGATTTAGGAAGAAGTTCTTTGAGCTACAGAGTAGAAATGATGGAAAACAAAGTTTTTCAACTTTTCAGACTATGGTTTAGAGAATATAAGTACTGAGGACTTGTAAGCAAACAGCCCTGGAACCCATGGAGTGTCAGGAAAAGTCATAGGTTAACAGAGATTGTTCTTTCTTGGCCTCAACTCATCACTGACTAATCATGAAGGAAATTAGGTGATCACATGTCAATTATGAGGTGTGATTTTCAGGTCCTGATGAAGCACCATATCTGAGAAGGAAGGGGACCAACAGCTTTGTGTTTTTAATTTTTTTTTCTTTTTGAGAATTTTAAAATCAAAGTCTTAGACAAGTGTCCTTGGTTGAAGTGCAAAGTTGAGCTGAAATTTCATAACAGGTGAAATCTGTTGCACTTCTGGTAACAGCCTTAAGAAAACAAACAAGCAACAGCAAAGGCAGTAGAGGAGAAGCATTCCTCAGAGTCAAGCTCAGTCATATACACTACCCTTGTTTATCACCCAGCAACATCTCCTCAACTCTTGTTTGAGACAGATATTTTGCTCTCTAGGTTATTCCTTCCTCTATAATGAACTAGTTCCAAGAAAGTTTTAAGAAAAAACTCAGTAATTAAAATACATAATGATATTTCTTCTTTCTTTGTTTTAATTACAGTCCTTACAGTGTGAGAATGTTCAGTATCAGGTTGTCGTATATTAAGTCTGTGACCATTAATTCTAAGTTTAGTCTGCAAAGCATTTTGCTTTTGCTGAGAGAGGTAGCCCTCATTCTTAATTCAGTTTTATTCCAGGCTGACTCTCTCTCTCTCTATGGTATATGTAAGTAGGATATTTTAGCTCATTCTGGAATCTAACCCTGGAAAATTCATCTCACTCCCCTGATCAAGAGTAAAATATATCTTGCTAGTTCTGGTAGCCAATTTCTTCTTGACTCTGTAGAAAGACATGCTCTAAGGGGCTGAGTAACAATCCTTTAACTCCTATGTGCCTGGATTCCTAGCCAGAATCTCTTTGCAGTGACTCTGTTCTTTAAAACATGTTCATGCAGTCTTCTACTTCTAAATCCCTCTTTTCCAGATGTACATTTCCTATTTGCAATTACTTCTTTCTTGTCAAAAACATTTTAGTATGGGTCCCTTATGTCCAACATAAAGGGATGATATATTTGAAATAATTATCTTTGATTTGTTAAGAAGATTAAGAAAAAGTGGAGATGTTTTCATGAACTTTCCCCCGCCCCACTCCCCACAAAATGTAGGTGATATGCTTATTTTACAGTTAGCAACCCAATGCTGGTCCTTATAAATTCTAGTGAAGAACAATGATAAACTCTATTACTTAGTTTCTGTGTAAACCTTTATTCTCTAAGCTTATTGTATTTCTAGTCAACTAAAACCTTCTGCCTGATTTAAGGAGTTAGCATGTGAAAATATTTGCTGAACCTGATTCCCTGATGGGAAATACAATCCACTAGAATCAAATGTATTTGTGAAACACAAACACATTTTCATTATCTGTAGCTTATAATCAAAGCAAAGTTTCTTGCTTTGACAAACATCCTATTCACTTTGGAAATAGCAGTGAAGCACAAATTTTGCATTTATTAATTGTGCATCCCTGCTGTAAACATTAGCTAACCATTTGCTGTTGAATCTTAAGTAAATCTCTAGCCCTAAAAGGCACCACTCAGCTACCAAACTCTCAGGCTCCACATTTTGAGTAGGTTATAATCTTGGCAAGATGCATTTTCCCCATCAACATCCATAATGTCTCCCCAGGGAGGAATTTGTCAAAGGAGGAATTTGTAAAGTCACCATCTTCACAGAGGCCCTGGAGAACGAATTTAGCTGATGTGTGTAAAGACCTCCAGAGGTGAAAAATGGGGCAAGATAGTCACTGGTGCCAGAGGGACTTTTTTTGGCAGTGTTGGGGAATCTTCCATGAATTAAACAGGAGCATTTCTTATATGACCAAGAGAGGAGGAGGTTTTCTAAGAGAATTACATGGAATCGTATGTGATCTTCAAGCAGTTGCTCAGATTAGATACGTCTGGAATGGCCCATATTTATTCATTTGAAATTTCAAAATGCTTTAAAAGAAGAGGAAGATCAGAAAACTTGAAACAAACTGAAATAATTAAAAAGCTCAATGGAAGATATTGCAGGCCTTTGAATAAATGTGTACATAGTCCCTCAATTCTAGAGAGAGGTAAGGAATGTTTGAAGTCCTGAAATTCAGGTGATCTCATCTATAGAAAGCTTTTTCAGTCCTAGAAACCTTATTCTGTTACACGGTTGGAAAAAGAAAATTCTCCCCAACATAGCGCCTATGTTTTGATCCTTTTTTGTATATACAGACAATGGGTAAATAGATAATCCTTTCCTTCTGTGAAAAAATATATATACAAATATGTGTGTGTGTACATATGTGTACATATATACATATGTGTATTGTAGGTGTATGTGTGTGTGTGTGTGTGTGTGTGTATGAAAGAGAGAGAAATTATGAATTTCCAAAGACTAAGCTTAGTCATTAGTCAATGGGAAAACTGAGATTTGATGGGGAAATGTTTATATTTTGGCTTCATATATTGGTACCATGATATATTCTAATGGGAAAAATGTCAATAAACCAGTAATTAATAAAGAAGCAAACAGGGGTGACTGGATGGCTCAGTGGGTTAAGCCTCCAACTTGGTTTTAGCTCAGATCATGGTCTCATGATTAATGGAATCAAGTGTGGGGTGCTCTGCCTCTGCAGAGCCCGCTTGGGATTCTCTCTCTCTCCCTTTCTCTCTGTCCCTCCCCCGCTTGTGCTCTCTGTCTCAAAATAAATGTTTGTTTTTAATAAAGAAGCAAAAAATAAACATCGTCTTATTATTTTCCCTTTAATATCAATTTGGGACATTTGATGCCTTGACCTAACTAAACTCCTGGAGTCTCCAAGCCCAGTTCCTCCCTCCGTGTCGCGCAGTAGTTCTTTTCTTTTGTCGCTGCCACAAATTCACTGTAGGCTTCCATCATCCCATTCAGCACTACAGCAACAGTCCCCCATCCCCTTTCCTTCAGTCTCTTCCTTATCAAATTAATTAAATCTGCAGCAAGCTAAGTCTTTTGAATATAACACTTTAATTCTGGTTGCAAAACTCTCAGTTTCTTTTCATTTCCTAGAGGATAAACCCTTAAATTCTTCGCATGCTATTCAGACCTTCTACAATCCAACCAATCCATCTTCCCTTTTACTCTTCTGTGCCCTTTGCTGCTAGCAAGTCAATCTAGATTTGGGGCTCCAACAATCCCTGCATTATCTTACTTCCCTTCCTTTCTTCATACTTACCTCTCTTACCGAAATGCATTTGCTCTCATTTCAAACAATCCTTCAAGGCCCAGATAAGGAGCTCCCTTTTCTAAGCAGCTGCCTCAGTTCATTCATGATAAATATAGTTTCTCCTTCCTATGAAACTGTATGGGCCATTGTTCCTACCAATGGAACACACCTTGCCTTGTGCCATTGTATACAGAATCAATTATTATTTAATGAACCTATGTTTATAGCTTGTTTGTCCAATGTGATTGTGATTAACAATGAAGAATTATTACTTCTTCTTTTCTTCCAGTCCCTCCTCCTTCTTCATTCACAACTACAAACAAAGGACTTTGTACAAATCAACACTCAGGAAATATTTGACAATTCATTAAGAAGTGTTATGGGTCCATGTTCCCATCATGATTTCATTTGGGTCATTTCCATACAAATCCTAAGGAGACTCACAGAATTTTTGAGTGAGCCCAATTCGATAATTTATTTGTTGCCATGGTTGTTGTTGTTGTTGTTGTTGTTGTGTGTGTGTACTTATGAGTTTTAAAGGCAGCCTTTGAAAGTTATTGCTGATTACAATGTGATTTTGAATAAAGCAAATTGTCTACGGTTGTTTCAACCCCTAAACATAATATATATATACCATTGCTTACCAAGTCAAGTTTGAAGGATTCAAACATTAGGGTTGTAAACCCACTTCTTGCTAGAACAGTTATCTTACAACACATAACAATAATTTAACAGATCTCACCAGATGACATCTCCCAATGTTCTAGTTATATTTTATCTGGCTTAGTTTTATTCAGTTAAAGCTCTCCATGCTCTTCCTTTCTTGATGTCTAGCTCCTTCAACTGCCAATAGTAAGAGTTTGCAGGATCATGGTTCTACAGAATCTCATATGAAATTTCTGTATGTGCCATGTCAACTTTACACTGAATCCATGGAGCATCTTTTTATTCTCAATGGGGGAACCAGAGTAGTTACATTTAGTTAGGTTTTCAGTGTGGTGCAATGCCAGTGAAATAAGAACCTGAGGGGGACAAGTTGTTCCTCTAGCTGACTTCCTCCCAACCTTAATTTTACAGGTTGAAGACACATAACCACTAGACGTGCAATACCTCACTACATTGACTACATTGACCTAATAGTAAACAAGTGTAATACACCACATAAATGTTTGATATTCAATCCTAAATGAAAAAATATGTATTCTATAATGAATACTTAATTAGGACTGCAAACTGAATATAAGGAATGGATCCCCTACTGCTTCTGAGACAAAGCAGAGTAAAATGAATTACCATCATGCAGGGAATGATATTAATAGTGTCCAGCTTTATAAATGAATCCAATTTTAAGCCACTTTAGTTGCTATCATACTGAGAAAGAGTGCAACATGTCTAACATATCATTTCCTTTCTGGCAAATGACAAGACTTAAGCAGAAAACAATTTTAACTTGCTGATGTTTGCTTGCATTAAATATTTCTAATTATTGAGTACTCAAAGTCAAACATCATTCAGAAAACAAAAGTCAGTGCTCTTTTCAGCATCAGCCTATTGAGGGGAGCCATGTTGTTTGTTTATTGTGTGTGTGTGTGTGTGTGTGTGTGTGTGTGTGTTTCCTTTACAAAAGAATAAAGTAGTTTGAAGTATTGTTTGGGTGACTTTATAGCTTCAGTAATTGTTGGTTCACTCCCTTGAGTCTATCTTATAGAAAACAGTTGGTGGTTTACTATGTGCGATAGCTTAGGTTTATGTGATGTATTTGTTATTCAGAATGTTTGCAGGTGAATGAAGTCACCAGGAAGTGATGTAGCAATCAAAAAGCACTAGGAAAAAAAATCACAAAGAAAGAAAATCACAAAACTCCATTTCCACATGCAAGGAAGAGAGGCTGTTGTGGTGATTCTTATGGTAATAAGGATGGTAATTAGACCATATAAATTGGACTTAAGATAAAGAATCAGTAGACTCTTCTGATTTCCAGAAGTTCTGATTTCAATATTCAATCTATTCACCTACCACTGAATAATTCTTTACTATATTCTCAGTTTGTGATAGTTACTAGATTAAATGTAAAACTAGGAAACAGTGGCATTCCAACTTTGGGATTTATAGTCTTGATGGGCAGGGGAGACCAACATACATTAAGAGTACTAGTCAATTTAGAGTGGTATAGAAATCCTAAATATGGTGATTTAGAATACCATGTAAGGAAAGGAGGTTGAGTGTCAGCTAATAAATGTCTGTCATACTGCTGAGACAGAGTGATAGCTCATCCTTAGAAAGTCTTCCACTGTGTTGAATCAGAGAGGAGAGGTTTTGTTTACTTTGGAGAGCATCTCCTTCCACCCCTCCTCCCCCCAAGTAGTATTACACGATTATTTCTAGGCAATAGACACATTGCCAAAGGCTTTGTTTGAAAAGAGGACAGCAAAGAGGAGACAGGACAAAACTCTGGGATCTGTGCAGGAACTTAAGCTTAGAATGGTGCTCAATGTCCTCTTTCTGCAACATGCACAACTAGAGAAAATATGCCCCACTGCCTTTATCCAGCTGGCCCCCTTGATAATCTCATGATTACATTCTTATATATACACACACATACATTATATGATTACATTACATGATTACATTCTTATATATACACACATACATATATACTATAGAATAATATAGTATAATATAGAATACAAGTTCAGGCCAGATGCCCACACAAGCATCAGGCATCTGAGTGAAGAATTTCTGCCTTTGGGCACAAGCTAAACCTCACCTTTTCCCTTAAGCCTTCACAATGAAGAAGAAAAAGATCTATCATCAGCCCAAGGAAACAAGAAGTCCTCAAGCACATTCAATTAGACTAAGAAACTCAAAGACAGCAAGACAGTTGGTGGATAAATAAATGGATGGATAAATAGACAGCTGGATGGATAAATAGATGGATGGATGGATGGATGAATGGAAGGGAAAAAAAAGACTGAATGGATCAACTTATTCTTGGGTTGTCTCTTTCTGAGCTTCACTTTCTGTCCTCTAGGTAATATGTAAAGGTGAGTCCTGAAGTAGCTTTTGCTTAAGAAGCTCCTTAACTATTAAAAGAATAATTACTTAACTTAAAAACTTTACCAAGAGTATCTTAGACCAAGTCCTAGGAAAGAAAAGATGATAATGACAACAATTACTTGTATTGAAGACAATGCAATCTCCAGGCTCTAGACTAAGGGTTTCATTTGTATTTATCCATTTATTCTTCATAATAATTCCATGTAGTAAGCACTATCTTCATATAATCCCTATTAAAGCAAAGATATGTTGGTAACTTGCCTGAGTCACACAGCCAGGAAGTGGTTATCAAGAGTTAATCAAGGGTTAATCAAGAAAAGTATGAGTTGAGAACATGCTCTTACACATTTCTCTGCACTCAGGAATTAGACCCTTTGAGATGTTAACAAGAAGCTAAAAACAAAGCAGTTAGAAGGACCTTATATAGTCTCAATTCTATATCTCTTTCATTGTTTCTCAAAGAATGCTCCCCAAAACTTCTCTCTACAAAATGCTGACTGACTCTCCCCCTCACTGCAGATGAGCTCTGGAGGAAGCAAGCCAGCCTGGATAAGATGATAATCGCACAGATATGTCTTGTTTGGGGAAAAGGCACAGTGTCAGGAGAGGAGAATGGATGCTCTCCGTCCATGGGCGACACCCCTTCCACTCTATGATATACGGACACCAAAGACACCGTACATCATGGTGACATGCACTTAAACTTAAAGCTGGTCCAAGCGCTTCTCTGTTCCCCAGGGGAGCTGCCATAAGCTGTGATCTATGGAGAGGGCCCAGGGCTGCTCTCTGCTTGGGTTTGTTCTGTTTAGAGTAATCCTCTAAATACAATTATTGCCTTCACTGCAAAGAGGCATTTCTTGGAAAAAAGTTAGTGATATGCATCAGAAGAATTGGGATAGGAAAACAAAAATAATCTGGTTTTGGTAGCAGAAGTTGTCTAGACTAAAGCAACATATTGTTATACAAAAGCGTTAAATTGGGAAACAAAATACATGGCTTCTAGCACTGGCTTCTCCCAAAACAGCCTCTGTGACCCTGAGCAAGTCATTTGACACTCTGGATCTCTGTTCTTTCTTTCTGGATCTCTGTATAAAGTAGGGTGGTAAAATTAGACATGTTCCTTAAGGTCTTTTAAAGTTGTTTAAAAATAGAAATTCACTGTTTCTAAAATTGAGAGTCCATATTTGACTGGTCTCCGTGCCTTTCCTATCTAGTACAAGACAGGCAGAGAGGTGCTCAGGAAATATGTGTTGAATTAGGAGACAGGGAAGTTTGCTTATAGAGTTGCACAGAAAACAAGAGACATAGAATCCTGACCTTCAGTCTGATGTATACATTTGATGAATCTGCCTCAATTTTTCATTAGGCTTACAGGAGTAATTTCTATAAAAAGCCGACAAACAAACAAAATCCCCTGTATTGTGTTTAAACATAGTTATAAAAATGAGGTTCTTGCCATTCCCCAGTGATGGCCTGGAGCCATTGTTATATTCATCAGGGATTGATCATTATTGCTCTGCCCAAGATATTCCTGCAAAAAGCAAAAACATCATTTTTCACTAGTCAGACCAATAAAAATGCTAGAGCAATAGCTTTTAAAAAATATATATTTTTAAGTCCTGTATTTCACTGGAGCAGAATGCAATTAAAATAGCTGTTCATCTTACCAGTTCTATTTTATAAAGTAAAAATAATGATGCAATTTAAAATATAATTTTAAGTTCTATTATTAAAAAAAAAGAGTAGTTCAATTCTCCAAGGCAGCACACTTACTCTTTTTATAAAATTTAAAATTTCACCCAATATGTAAAAATGTCCCACATCATGCCATATCTCATGACAAAACGGCTTTTTGAAATGGCTCTTTTGGTAATTTTACATAGTTTCTTTTTACTACTAAAGTATCCTTATTCTCTAATCCCCCAGATCTATCTGCAATGTTCTTAAAGCAGCTGGTGATTTGGGGCTGCATCTCTGACCTTTGTATCTCACTTGTAAGAAGACTTCCTTATTAAGGACATTTGTACTATCAAAGCTTTGTCATATTTTGGATGTTTTATATCAGTTCTGCTCAAGAGGAATATAATGTCAGCCAAAATTTTTCTCATAGTCACATTTAGAAATTGAAAAACAAAGCAAAAAAAAAAAACCCTAGTAAATGAATTTGAACATATTTTTAGCCCAATATATCTAAACTATTTGAATTTCAACAAGTAATTAATATATAAAATATCAGTGAAATACATTGCATTCTTTTTTTCATGCAAAGTCTTCAAACTCCAGTGTCCTTTTATACTTAACACTTAACAGCAATCTTGTGTACCTGCCTCATTCTGTGTGTTCCATGGCCTCTTGGGGCTTGTTGCTGCTGTACTGGACAGCACAGCTTCAGATGACAGCTTCTACTGGAAGTCTAATTTGTTTGCTTATTTGTTAAGTTTTTTTTTTTTTAATGTGTTTTCTTTAACCTACTTGTTTTACATATTGGACCAATTCTGAGTTTCATCAGTACTCACAGGTTTCAGTTATTTTTCCTTTTGTATGAATATCCCTGTAACCAACCGTCTCTTTTACATTCCTTCCCATTCCCACTTTAACCAAGGGTTCTCAACAATAGCAAGTATTAAAGGTTCCCAAATTGGAAGAAAAGCAAAGGACAAAGGGGCTTCCACCATATTGAACAATAAACCTCTCTGTCTTTCTCCCTCTATCTCTCTGTCTCTGTCTCACCCACCTCCCTCACACACACACTTCTCTTCCTCCTCTTCCTCCTGTTCTTCCTCCTCCTCCTCCTCCTCCTCTTCCTCCTCCTCCTCCTCCTCCTCCTCTTCCTCCTCCTCCTCCTCCTCCTCCTCAACAATTCTCCCATGAACGGTGGAGAGGTTTAAAAGTATTATAAATCCATGGACTTCTCTCCGTTCAAGATACCATGAGGCATCAACAAATGTTTTTTGAATGTCTACTACATGCATGGCCTTGTGCAGATGGCAAGCGCAAGAGGAGTTACTAAGAAGCAAGAAGAGGAGTTAGTAAGATACTTTTAGTTGGTCCATTGGAGACAGAATATTTGCTAGATCCTTGGTGAGAAAAGAGATAGTAACATTCAGTGCTTATAAGTACAAAAACAGGAGCTGTATATTCATTGGGAATTGGGGAATTCCAGGCCGCTAAGAAGGCTGACCTAATATTTTGTAACCGTATGTCCTTTCAGCTTTGTGTGACACTACCAATCAAATGAGCTGCGGGATCCTGATAACATTCATTTTTATATAAGCATGGTGGGACCTATTATGCCTATTGACAAATGTGGGGACTAGAGTTCAAAGAACTTTAGTGATTTACTCAAGGGAGGGAGTATGTGGGACTAGAATCCTGCGGACTTTGTTTCTGCCTCTTGATTTTTTTTTTTAATTTTTTTTTTAATGTTCATTTATTTTTTTGAGAGAGAGAGAGAGAGACAGAGAGAGAGAGCAAGCAGGGAAGGAGCAGAGAGAGAGGGAGACACAGAATTGGAAGTAGGCTCCAGCTGTAAGCACAGAGCCTGATGTGGGGCTTGAACTCATGAACCGTGAGATCATGACCTGAGCTGAAGCCGGACACTTAACTGACTGAGCCACCCAGGCGCCCCATTGATTTTTCTTTTTTAATGCTGCATTTTTGTGAACCATATTTGAAATAATTGTGAGTGGGGAAGGACTTAACATTTTAATGAAATTTAATGAGTCAACACATATAAGAAAACACAATTTGTTTTATCCTCCATTTCTCCAATATCCACTCTTAAGTGAATCTTCTCTGAGCATCCATCTCCCATTGAAGGTTTGCTCTCCTTTGGCAGGCTTTCCATTAACCACTTCCCCGGTAGAGAGGCTCTAGTAACATTTGATCCAGGAATTCATGCATGCATAGTCCCTACATGTCAGGTAACCGTGGCCTTCTCTCATCCATTGGTTTGAGGGTAGGTGCTGAGAACGAGCCTTTTTTTTTTTCCTCCAGCGCCATACTCACAGTGCTCATGCACAGCAAAGTTCAGTCCCGGTGTGGTTTGACTGACACTGATTAGGAGTCTGGGGAAATGAGACTCCCACTCTCCAGTGACCTTCCAGTGGACTCAGCATGAACTCCCCTGTTCACTGCCCGTCGATTTACAGCCCCAATATACTTGTATTCAGTTCCTAGAAGGGTGTCTCATGGAACTTGCTGCTTCTCCTGTTCTCAGAGCAGCAGGAACATGTATTATCACGCTTGATTCAGTTTCAGACCCACCCACACCTCTCCAACTTTCCTGTCATTTTGTCTTTGCCATGAGAATCCTATTTCAGCCCCAAATACTATCCTATGATAGGGTTTTTGACATAGATATTAGACAGGTATATCAAAAGTGGGCTGCCCTAAAAAACACAGTAGCTGGATTTCAACAACTTATTTGGCTTCACTTCGTACATTATTTTGTATAAATATGAACTGGCTTGTAGCTAGCTAGATGACCACACATAAGGGCAGCTAATCAACAGATCGGCATTAACCTGAAGATAGATCTCTAGTGGCCTGACAATGAGTTCTGCCCTTGGCCTTGACCTGTTCAGCATCCTTATCACTTGATCATTTGCAGATTGAATTGTCCTTTGAAGTGTGTTTCAAAAGGTCATAGCCCCGGAGTGCCAGCATTGCTTGGAGTTGTATAGTAGCAGTCAGGAGCAGAAATGGCACCAGAAGCACATTTTCTGAATCAGGAAATGGAAATTTCAGTGATTACTAACTGAATGAGACTTGTCCCTGCTGAGTATATCAGCTCAGACATGAGAAAGTAAACAGACTGCCCAGCAGGCAGATGTGCCTGGATATTCTTCAGATGGACAATACCAATCCCTTTCATGTGCATGCCCTGGAACTGACTTCTTCTTCTGCTTTCCACGTTTCAGTCGATAGTACTATCTTTTATAGTGCACCTGAGTCAGACACCTGAGTGCTACCTTCATTTCTTTCTCTCTCCCTTTTCCCCACACTCAACTGACCACCTGTCCTGGTGATGTGAACCTTCCAGTATCTTACTAACCGATTTTCTACAACAAACAAGGGGAAACGACAATTGGGGCAAAAGTGAAGTTGGAAAAGGCTCCACATATGATTATGATAACTCACCCAACCCCCTTAAATAGGTTCAGAAATGCTGCATTATAGAATGTTATCTCTACGGGGACCGCGGAGACAGTTGGCCTTTGCAAACACATTAGGGTTCTGTAATAATACAAGTAAAAACAGAGACTTGAGGATCAACTTAAAATCTAACACGTATTTCTATCGCCTCTGAGATTTGTAAAAATGTTTGTAAACAGGAAATTATATAAGGGATTTTGAACCCTCAACCCAATTAAAGGTTAGTGTGAGTTCCCTGCATCTCAGAGGTGATGGAGTTTGGGAGTTCCTATCACAGTAAGAAACACCAAATGGAGCTTTTGCTTTCTGGTTATTATTCACTTGTTGAGTTCTAATGTAACACTTGGGGCTGAGGAGAATGCACAACAATGCAGATAGCCCTCGAGGCCAACAACAGTTGAACTGCATAGGCTTTACAACAACTCAGATATCCAAAGAACAGGGGGAAAAAAAAGGATGGCCCAAAGAAATGACATTAGATGAACTCTGGAGCCCACAGACAGTAGAAAGGGATTTGGGCAGCGCCCCCACCTCCTGCCACCAAGCCAAGCTTTCTAAGGTGCTCACTTCTGTCACCCACACCATGGGCTTTGGATAGGCACAGCCATTCTTTATGCCACACAGTGGGCAGTGTAGGCTGAGGGACAGCTAGCAGAACCTTGGCAGAGGCTTTGATGCTGTCTTTACAAATTGTCACTGAAGGCTTAGGTCAGATCTTAAATCTGTTGTTCTGACTCCTGAAAGACAAATGAACTTGACACACATCCAGTTTCCCTCCACATAGGGAGTTAGTTACACGATGAGACCAGAGCCCATAGTCCACTGGACAATCTACTTCCACAAAGCAGTAGAGATCCTAGTCTCTTAAGGTCAGAGAAATCAAGCAATGATAAGACTTCATTTTACTTTTGGGAAGTGCCCCTAAAGAATTAGAATTATAGCTGATTCCTGTATGCCTTGTGGAACACAGCTCACAGTCCTATCCACCAGGAAATTTCCAACACTGGGATTCACCAGCTCCACTGGGATCAGAAACCAAGGCCCCCTACTGCCTGTACTCCATTTCATGCAGCAGCTTCCATGAAAGAGCTAATAGGGCAGGCCCCAAAGCAGGAAGGCCCAGCTGGAGTTTCAACATTCACCTCACTGGCAGTCTTTTGACCTCTTTTCAAAATAATACTTCAAAATATCTGAAAAAAGTTCTTGGAATTGGCAAGAAAATCTAGTATTTTTAAATGTTAGTTTTATCAATTTTACCCAACCCTGTTTATCCTTGTGTGGATGGATGCTGATGATGGATGGACCCCCATGTAGGAGTCAGTAACCAATAGCACCACCCATCTTTAGTTTTGTAGATAGGACTGTACCAATTTGTTGGTATTATCTAATACTTTGCTCATACTGAAACTAGTTCCTGGTTTTCCTTTCTTGGGAACTGTGACCTTATAATTGCTCGTAAAACCAAAAGTCCTTTTCTAAAGAAACAAACAAACAAACAAACAAAAAACCCCAACAACAACCCTGCCAACCCTCTGTTATTTTTTGTTTGTTTGTTTGTTTTACGTTTTATATATTTCCTGATGTGACAGTAAAGTCACTCGAAGCAAATAGGAATCATAAAAACCTTCCTTCACCTTAGGAGAGGTAATTTCATTTCCCTAAAATAAAAGTCAGTTCCTTTACTGTAAAGCCCAGCACACCACACGTTTTCCTGAATTCAGGCTTTGTTATATGTTGGAATACTCTAAGGGAGCAGTCATCTTCAAAGCCATAAACAAACTCACTGAACACAGAGGATAAGCTTTTGTTATTCTTTTTTTCTGCAGGTTTGGCTATTGAATTGCAATGACCACTGCATTTTTTTGTTTGTTTCTTTTGCTTTGCTTTGTTTTAATGCACTTTATGCTGCTTCCCATTACAGCTTATTTTTATCATCCCTTTTCATTGATAGAAGCTTCCAATGTCACTGTTTTGGCCCTTTCCTCAATTCTCTCTCCCACAGTGAAACATGGTGATTTCTCACAGTACCTGGTCAGAGACTTGGAAGAAAGAGCTATTATAGCTTCAATTGGAAACTGTGGAAAAATCAGAAGAAGTCATTCTCAGATAGTTAACGGCATTTGGTCTGAGATTAAACTGCATGAAATGGAACATTTGGGTCATTGGATAGATATGACAAATAGCAAAATATAATAAACAGACTCCAGTCTTCCCATCCAAGACTTTCCAAAACAAAATAAATGCTTTCCATAGCTGCTGCAGATACTCAGATAGGCTTTTTATTTCAAAATATCCTGATTAATCTTTCAAATGCCCAGAGCTTGGGGATGCCCCCAAACATCACTGCCCAGTGAACTTCTATAAACTTGCATCTTTGTTAGGGGCAATATAATCTATACATTGCAGATTCATTTACCCTTTACCCATCAAATTGTTGTTTAGTGGAAGCCGTTCAGGGCCCCTGAAGCTTTGTGTTATTTTAACAAGCCATTTAAAGCTTCTGTTTCTCTGTGCAAACAGAAGAATGCATTTGACTACAGGATATTTTCTTACATGCCAGCTAATCTGGGTCTTGTTATAGATGCAAAGACTGCACAGGACAGGTCATAGGCTAACTCTTTCCTTAGTTTTCTGCATCACTCCATACCTGAAAAGAAGAAATGAGACACCACTTCTACATAGCATAGTAAGTAGTAGCAAGTGACATGAACTTTGCTTTTCAGGACCAGGCCCTGAACAGATGTATATTTGGATTGGCCCCTTGATGAGGGAGTTTGAGTACCCAGGACTCTCTGATGCTCAGCTTCTACACCCCACGCCACTCCTGCCAGGTCAGAGGCTTCCTTTGATATAATGCCTGCCCCCACCCCCAACCAAGAATCAGTTACAAAGGATCCCTTTTGTTCCATCAAGAAATTTCTTAGGATGACCTCTTAGTCCTACCAATATTTCTTGCTGTAAACAAGTCAAGCCCATAGAAAACCTAAGAGTGCCTGCTCCTCCAGCCCCAACCAACATAAGTGGCATTTATGTGTGAATCTTGAGGATGGGTCCTGTCTTGTGCGACCATGAGTTGCACAACCAGGAAAGACCAGTTGCAGAGCCGCACCAGACCAAGGACAAGTGTGTGGGTCTTGTGCAGACATAGCCTAGAGAAAAGACACTGGCCTTATCCCTGTAGCCCACCTACCCCCACCACAGTCTGCAGAGAAAAGGATCAGCTTTGGACATCTCTTTATTCATCGAGGGGACAAAGAAGATAAAGACAAGGGGGAAAATGCTATGAAAATGACCTTCATTAAGAATCTTTTCCCCAAAGTTGTTTTGATCATTTGTTTGGCTGTTCTTTTAGCTATTTTTCTAAAATTTCTCAGGACCAAACAACTATGCTTATGTGGCTGCATTCTAGTCTCCTCGTGGTTCTTGAGGTCTGAAGTCAGTTATATTTTGATAAATAATAAATGCCACATTTTTGCCTGAGAGGAGTTGCTTGTGTACCCTAGAACACTTTCCAGGCAAGAAAGGCTCTGAGATGGTCATCGTGATCCAAATCACAGGAGGAAAACAGAGAAGGAAAAATACAGCTCATCCACCTGAAGAGTACCTGTGTTTCCCTGGAGCAGAGTGAAAAGATCCAGAGGCACCTTGAGTATTTAAGGAGATGGAAGATAATACGTGCAGGAGACTGATGCAGATGGAACTTCACCTTCTGGGAATTCTAATGGATCCAATAAGGCAGTGCTGGAGAAAACTTGGGCACACTAAAACCCATGTTTGGTACTCCCTTCTCTTCCCTTTCTGGACGTAGAACTCCCCAGTGTCTTCCATCCAGGCTCCATTTCCTGGTTGTGCCCTCTCTTCAATACCAGCTTACACAGTTGGCTCATGTTCATTACCTACTACACTGTGCCCACTACGTGACTTACTGGATATGCAATAGGTCAGGACAGAGTCCTTGCTCCGTCACATACCAGATGTGATGTCGCGCTGTTCTTTAACCACAGGGAGGGGATTCCCTTTTCCTTGTCTATAAAGTAGGGTGATAGTTATACCTACCTCATAATGAGACTACTGTAAGGATTAAAAGAGATATTACTAATGCTTATAAGCATTTCTTGCACATTTTAAACCCAATAATAAATGTTACCAGCATCATTATTTTTATTAAATGCTATGGTATAAAATGTGACATCTCCCAAGAGAATTTAAAAGGATTTCAGTTCTTGAACCTAAAAGTACTGGATTTTAATGGTCGAATTCCAAACATCTTAAGAGGCCTATGGAGTTGGGAGAGCAAAGGCTTTTTTGTGGCCACCCAATTATAACTATTCTGTCGATGTTTAATTTTATTAATGGATCTGGTGTCTCAGATCGATTTATTTTTTCATCCGTCTTTAAAGACAGCTCCTAGTTTTGAATGTGACTTGAGAAAGTGGGGGCTTGGAAAGCATAGCCTCATCCCAGCTTGGAGCAGCCTCAGACTATAAACAAATGCACTGAGGCATGTTATGGAAGGCAGGCTCCACATTGCAGAAAGGGGCACTAATTCATTCTTATGCAAGGAAGTTCTTTTAGCATTATTAATGAATATTTTTAATCCTGAAAATATCGCTCAGACTTAGTCACACATGATTGCACCCATTTTGTTTCAAAATTTAAAGAAATCATTTTGACTGAGGTTAATCTTTGCTTTTGGATTTTTTTTTGTCTGAAACAAGGAAAGTATAGTATTCTTCACAGAGACTGCTGTAAAACTTTGCAGCAAATATCTTTTTTAATGTTTTAGTGTTTGTCTCTCTCTAAAAAATAAATAAATAAACAGAAAAATAAATAAACATTAAACAATTTTTAAAAAGAAAGTCAAGAAACTATAAGCAAAAAGAAAAAGATATTGGGCTATATGACAATTAAAACTCTTTTGTGTTCAAAGATACTTTGTGTTTTTTAAAATTTTTTAAATGTTTTTGTTTATTTTTGAGAGAGAGAGAGAGAGAGAGCGCCAGCAGGGGAGGTGCAGAGAGCGCCAGCAGGGGAAGGGAAGAGAGAGAGTGGGAGACACAGAATTCAAAGCAGGCAGGCTCCAGGCTCTGAGCTGTGAGCACAGAGCCCAATGCAGGGCTTGAAGGCACGAACTGTGAGATTATGACCTGAGCTGAAGTCAGATGTTTAACCAACTGAGCCACTCAGGTGCCCCCAAAGATACTTTAAATGATAGCAAATCACAAATAACAGATAAGAAAAAATGCAGATGACAAACAGATTAATATTTTAAGTGTTCATGAAGTTCCCATAAACCTATGAGAGAGAGAAAATATCTATTCAAAGGACTACTCCAATGTTGTTTTGAAAATATTTGCATCCATGTGATAAGATGACTCTGTTATTTCCAGCCATTGGCCCAGCCAGAGTGTTTGAGATGATAAAGATACCATGGGGATATGGTGGAGGAATAAAATATGATCAAGCTAAGTGCTCAAGAGCTGCGTCTGTTGATTTGTCTTCAAAATTACTGATTTGTGCAGTTTGGGGAAAATATTTATTTCTTTAACCTCCACCAAATCAGAAATTTCATCCTTTCATGATTTTTTACATAAATATTGTAACATTGCCCAAGCCAGCACCAAGTCAGGCTTCACATGGAGGGAAAGACGTGGAGATGTCAAATAAACTCCCTCATGAGAAAATTCCCCTCTTCCTAAAAGTATACATTTTACCCCTTCTGCCAGCCTAAAGTATGAATTAGAAATGTGCTTGTTTTACTAGGCTCACTTTTAAGTTATTAGCCCTATATGCTGATGCAGGGCTTCTATTAGTCACTCTAAACATACCAGGGATCCATTTCTGGTGAATTGGGAAAGAGACTTCACTCTGAAGCCTGTGACACTTTCGGACGCTACTCAAATAGGCCCGGGTGAAGTGTCATGGAGGGAATCTTCCTGCAGATCAACAGAATTTAACATCAGAGAACTGAAGGGGCGGGGGAGACATGTTGGCAATATAAGAGGAGTGCTAAAAATGAGATATAGGAGAGGCAAAAGCAAATTGCACAACTTTGTTCTATGCTGTAAGACTTGCCCTTCCCCAAATCTGACTTCTGTTACCCCTATCACAAAGTTCTAACAGCTCTCTGAGGAATGGTGACTTATGGCCAAGGAGAAAGTAAGTGTCAATGCCGTTCTGGGTTTTGGAAAACATAAAAATTCTCCTTGTATTTGTGTAGTCATCATTTTCCAATTTCCTCTGATCCAAGTTATTTATGAGCTTTTTAGTGTGGCCGGCACGGGGCTGAATGCAGCCCCTAGAAAAATGTGGTTATAGACCTTGATGCCTGCTGGTTAAAAGTACACGGGACTCTTATAAATACACAGACACTGCCTCTGGTCACTCACAGGGCTATTATCCAGACGTGTCCCTGCCTTACCTTGAGGATGTTGTTCTCAGATTACAGACTCGACTGTCCTTTCTCTGACCGCGTAGGAAAAGCAAGAAAAAGGCACAAAGAAATAAAAAGTAGGATACCAAGCATTAGCCTCACACAGTTCATGACAGGCAAAGACAAAACAGTGTTCAGAAGGAGTAAAAGGTGGGGCCAGAAAGACCAAGGTTGAGGGAGGAGTCTGGAAAGAGATGAAGAGAATGAAGCAGAATGGGCAGCTCTGGTGACATAATGGCTGAAAATAGAAGCACATCTGGAGGGGGGAGAGTGAGCCAATCACAGCAAATGTGGCTATGTGTGACACACTGCCATTTCCCATCCTCTCCCTGAAATGCATTTGAATTTCCCCTCATTTTATACTCACAGTCATTTTGAAGAGTCCATCTTAAGGTGAATTCATGGAAAACCGATTTTCATTAGGATTGTGGACACTAAGGTTTTAGCATTTATAGGAAGTGGCAGCACCAAGGTCTGGCCTTATATGTGCATGTAGGAGTCATGTATATGGAGATGGGGTTCCAGAACACTGCCTTTATCCAGAACAGCCAGGAGCCACTGAGCATGGTGCAGCCCCAGTCCAGGTTATGAATTTCAGCAACCATTGCCTAAGTGGCATTCCTCTTAAAACGAGCAGTTTACAAAGGAGTACACACTATTTGGGGAAAGACGAAGCAACAGAAGTTCTTAATTATGTGCTCACTATATTCTGGGTGTTGTCCTGAACACCGAAGATGAACTGCTGCGAACATCAAGCAGACGCAACACCTGCCCTCACGTGGTCTATACTTTAATGGGGAAGACAACAGATGAAAGCTGATAATAAACACTATAAAGAAATCACTGCAAGGTGATCCGATAAGGGCTGCTGAGGGTGGTCAGGAAAGTCCCTTCAGAAGAGGTGATATTTGAGCAGGGAGCTGTAAAAAGGAGGACACAAACATCTGGTATCCAAAAGAGCCCTACAAACAGGACTTCTCTCCCCATCCAAGTTTGGAGCAGATTAAAAGGGGTACAGTGTGTGAGTCAGCAATGTGGCAGGAAGGCTGCGGCATTCTTCAAGGGGTACTCAAAGCTAGCTTAATGAAGAAGTTATTAACAAAGGTGCAGAATGGATTAAAGATAATCCAAGTGTTGACCACCACAGAACCAGCAACAGTGTGAAACCACACCACTCTTGAGTCTGTAGGCTCTGTCTGGGACAGGGAAGCAGCTATTAGAAGTGGGCAAGAGAGGACTGCTGGATGGGAGCTGTGGCCTTCAGTACAGTGATTTTACTATTGCCATCTGGTAGTCCAGCAGGCAGCAGGGGATCAAATACCTATCCTCTCCTTTCTCCTACTCTCTAATCTTATGCTGATGCCCCCCCAGCCCCCTGGTCTAGCCCAACTGGAAACCAATAGGCAAGGGAGACCTAGACAGAGAGCAAAGATGAAAGTTAGGGAGAAGGCAAGAAGGGCAAACGGAAGATATCCAAGTACAAACATGGAACAAAGCATGTAGCATGCAAAATACCACGTCTGATACTTATAACGCTGGTATTAAAGAATGTGTAACGGGAGGGATGTGGATTTTGATGGAGAAGAGCAAAGAGAATCTAGCATCACGGGAAGAAGGGAGCTAGTGCTCAAAGGGAGCAATGAGGCCGAGTACAGAAAGAATAGAAACAGAAACCAAAAGCAAACGTCATTTTCTCTTGCTCACAATGTTTTCTAGAGCTGGCTGGCTGAGGTGAGGGGAAAGTGGATAGAGACCATGACACTATAAGCTGTGTTATTTCCAGCTGCCTCTGAAGCTTTGGGTTTTATCTCTGATCGGCAGCGTGCTGTCATGTTCTGCGATTGTAATAATAGCGGCAGAGATAAGCACTTTTGAAAGAGATCGCTGTGGAGATGAATAGATCAGCTGGTTTCATAGCATCTTTCCCAGTTATGCCTTTCATGTTAACTGCCTTTCCTAATGCAAAATCCCCTTTATTTAAAGCATTGAGATACCAAAAATAAGAAAAAAAAATCGTTCTTACTTGGACTTTGATTAAAGTAATGAGTATGTTTTAATCTATTTCTGCTGGTTAAAACAATTACATTTTAAAAAGAAACTTAGTTACCCCAAATTAAATGACTCTCTCTAATTGAAGCATATGGGCACAGTTCAAGTCAGCCCCATAGCAATGACCTCAAACAGAACTCTTAATCCTTTCTCCTATTGCCTTACATAAAAATGTTGCATCTAAGTAGTAACATAAATGGACCTACCTAGGAAGCACATGTGTTTTAGTGAATGAAGAGTGACTCATATAACCCAGGCAGGCCTCAGACTCTCACTTTGCCAGATGGGATAATAACTCAATCCTAGACATTTATCAAATACTTACTGTGCATCAGGAGAAGAAAGTAAAACTCGAGGAGTTTAACACTAAGTGACTCAAGTGATAGCAACCAGGGACAAGAACTTGGAGGCTTTATGTCTTGGACTCACACTCTTTTATTTTTTTATGTTTATTTATTTGGAGAGAGAAAGAAAGAGAAAGCATGAGCCAGGGAGAGGCAGAGAGAAAGGAAGAAAGAGAGAGTCAAGCGGGTCCCGTGCTGTCAGTGCAGAGCCTGATGCAGGGCTCGGTCTCAGGAAATGTGAGATCATGACTTGGGCCAAGATCAAGAGTCGGATGCTTAGCCGACTCAGCCACCCAGGTGCCCCTTGGACTCACATTCTTATTATTGCACTGAACCACTTCAGATTTCACAAATGACTTCCATTCCTGAATGGATTCGTGGAACACCAGCATTTGCCCAAGGGGCCAGCCAGGTGCTATAGATGTGTCTCTCAAAAGATAAACAATAGGAATGGTGGGGCCTGTGACAAACGTTTTAGTATGGACATTCAATTACAAATATGAAAACAATAAAAACCCACTTTGTTGGTCAAAGCATGTCTGTGGGCTGGATTCAGTCTGAGGTCTGCTAATTTGTATACCTCAGAATGCAGGAAATAGTTCTTTTTCCCTACAATTGTGCATGATTCTAAGTGAAAACTTTGTCTTTTTCCTCCCTGTCTTCTTCTATTCTTTCTCTCATTTATTTAAATATTTCTCTCTACTGAAATTCTTTGTTGATGGTAGTAACTTTTAAGCATAATTCATTTTCAAAATGTGTGCCCACATACTGACAGAAAGAAAAAAGGAGAATTGATTATAAGTATTTACATGGGGTTCCAGGGTTCTTGAAGTTTACAACAAATTTGAATATATAGAAGGGTGGAGCCCAGGGGAAAACGTGCTCCTTCCTGGAGCATAAAATTCAGCAAAAATCCAATAGTGCGGTCAAGTGCCAAATACGCACGTTGACGTGTTAAACAGAAAGGAGTAGTAGCAACTCCAGGAAAGAAACCAAGCCAAATCTTATAGACATGCTGAAATATAAATCCTAATGATTTCACACCTCTGTACTTAACCTGTCTACACTAGAGTACTATGACTGGGAAAAACAGCTAAAGTATGTTATGAATGAATACAAGTTTTAAAAATAATTAATAATCATTGACTTTACCTTTACCTCAGTGATCTAAACTGAAATAATGATATTATTAACAGTAATTATTGATAATGACATATATAAGCACCTATATCTTCTCAAAGGGTTTTCAGGGTGTCATCTAAATAAACCTTGAGGGGGACCTGGGTGGCTTAGTTGGTTGAGCGTCCGAGTTCTGCTCAGGTCATGACCTCACAGCTCATGAGTTCGAGCCCCACATCAGGTTCTCCGTTGTCAGCACAGAGCCCACTTCAGTTCCTCCATCCCCCTCTCTCTGCCCCTTCCTCTCTCTCTTTCAAAAATAAATAAACACTTAAAAAATAAACAAATAAATAAACCTTGAGAAGGAGGATAACCTGTTTGGGTTCAAGAGAAAATAAAGAGAAATGAGGGAAAAAAAAAAAAAACATCTTTCAAGGACACCTGGGTAGGCTTAATCGGTTAAGTGTCTGACTCTTGACTTCGGCTCAGGTCATGATCTCATGGTTCATGGGATCAAACCCCATGCTGGGCTCTACACTGAAAACGCAGAGCCTGCTAGGGATTCTCTCTCTCTCTCTCTCTCCCTCTCTCTCTGCCCTTCCCCCTCCCCATGCTATCTCTCCCTCTCTCTTAAAATAAGCAAATAAACCTTAAATAAACAAATAATAAACATTAAAAAACTAATTAAAATAAATAAACATTAAATAAATAAATTGATAGATCGATCGATCGATAAATAAATAAATAAGCAGATTTGGGACCAAGAACAGATGGGCAAACTCTAAGTCTAATACTCTACTTGGAGAGGAAAACAAAAAACTACATGGTAAGAAAGTGTGTCAAAAGAAGCATATGCTTTTATTACCATCGTTAATTAAGAAATATATATTTCAGAGTTCAAACCAAAATCCTTCATTTTGAGTATTTTTCATTCTCTCTACTTCATATGTAATTGCTATACCCTGAAGAGTCCGAGTATTACTTTCATCCTAGCAGCAGTCTAGCAGCAGGCACAAGTGCATTGTCCATTCTGGAAACCTCCATCCCAATCCCACCATTACATAACATCAGTTGGTTACTATGTCTCCTTGGGTTATGTGTATGGGGGAGAGAAGCAGTTTTACCAACCAGAAAAACCCCTCGATTCCTATCCTAGTTCTACCTGGCCTACAGTCTAAGACAATACTCCCCAAAACAATCCCACTAAGATAGTGAGAGGTGGAGATGGGAGAGAGTGTTCATGTAATGACATAACTAATCCTGTCCAAACTCTGCAACATGGTTGAGTCAGGGATTTATTGAGACATATGTGTGAAATCACATTAGAAATTTCAATATAGAAAGAATAATAGTACAAACTGGCAACACATACTCTTAGTTATCTCCAAGGAAATGAGAGGATGTTGATTTTTAAATAATATACTCAAAAGTGATATCACCACTCCTAGAGGGAAAATAAAACTAGTTTTAAAGAATCAAAGAGTCAAATTCTTCATAAAATAGAGCTTTCTTATTTTTACTATTTTATTGACAGGGGCAACATAAAAATCATACTAACAGGTGACTATATTTTAATCAAATATGATATATTCTGAGGAAAAAAACAATACTTGCATCTCTGGAGAATTAAAATCAGCCATTGTTGTTTCTGATGTAGAGACTGAACTGAAATTATAACACCTATCCCATGTTTATATGTAAGAATCTCAAGCATAAGGAGCCTCATTTCACAAGGATATAGAGCTTAATCTTCCAAATCTCTTCATTAGCATTTGACAAAAATTTGAGACCAAATGTATAAGAATCAAGGAGCTACCTAGGGACCAGCTTCCTCCTCTTCTGTGAGAAGATGCAGAATTTTCTTTTTTTTTTTAAGTTTATTTATTTTGAGAGAGACAGTGAGGGGCAGAGGGGCTGGGGAGAGAAACCCAAGCAGGCTCTGAAGTGATAGTGCAGAGCCTCATGTGGGGCTCCATCCCACGAACTGTGCGATCATGACCTGAGCAGAAATCAGGAGTAGGATGCTTAACCGACTGAGCCACCCAGGTGCCCCAGAGAAGGTGAAGAATTTTCTTAAGACAAGATTGTGTAGATTTAAAGAAAGGTCTATGTGCAAGAGGAAAAGAGAGAGAGAGAGAGAAATTGAAACAGGGTAAAGGAAGGAGACAGATGTAGTCCAAAAAAGAATAAATCCACCTGAATTTCTGCAGTCAGATAATTCCTAGTAGGCAGCCTTAGTAAGGTTGGATTTCCAGATTCCACCAGGAGTATTTCCCAAGCTACCAAGCTCAATGAGTTCCTTCTGAGACAGAAGAGGAGGGCTCTGCCACAATGAGGTCACATACCTAAAGATAAGTTATTGTGTCTATTTTTATTAAGAGCATTAATGATGACATTGTAATTTGCGAGCAGTGACGAGAGAACTGATAGGAAACTGAGATATCGTTCTTCAGTGAATGATTTGGTGGGTCTGTATTCTTGTTCTATACTCAAAAGACTAAAAAAAAAGGACACATCCAGAGATATCAAGCTATCAGGAACAGACTGTCATCAACTATTTTTACTGAAGAACAAAATGAGAAACAGAATTTTGAATTATATATTTTCAATACAAGATGTGTATTTAATGGAATTAAAAAATGAACTTATACATCTATTCATTCTCTTTTCAATGAAAATGCATATCACTGATATACTGAGATCCAGAAGACTCATCATGTTAAATAAAGTCAGAATGAAGAGATTCATGTACAATGAAGCACTACAAGATCAGACCTACCAAGGGTCATAGGAATAGTATAATTAACCCCGTGGGTGCTAGACACCAGTGGAAGGTCTTTCTATGAACTCTTTCACCTTTGACAAACAGCCTATTTGGGGATTCCATTGTTACCATCATTTTACACATGAGTAAATGAGGTACAGAGAGATTAGCTCACTTGCAGAATGAGAGACATAATAAGAGAATGAGCCTGTATTTAATGCAGATGGTCTGACTACCTAAAAATTGTCTGTGCACACGGATCTTTCTACTAACCACAAAACTGAGCCTCCACCTGACGGAATGAAACCTGAAACTCCACACATCTTAACATATTCCCCAGGTGGTTCTTGCAGAGCTAACACAATGATGTGTGTATTAATGTCCACTGAACCGGTGTCCATCGACCACTGCTGTCCAGTATAGGAAGCCTGGTTTCTGCATTTTGTATTTGTTTGTCCATCCCCTAACACAGGTAGGCCTTCAGCAAATATTTGCAATTTATGGAGTTAGTGAATCAGTAATGGCACTGATTGGATCAGATCAGTAAATGACTGGGGTTTATCTGAAGCTATTCCCTGAAGCCTCAGGGGTTGGGAAATGGGTTTGGAAACTCCTTAATCACCCATATAATTTCCTGTAGAATACCATAAAAAAAGATAACTCTCCATATTTTTTTTCTTTTTCTTTTTCCTAATTCTACTCTAAATGTTCTGGAATGATCTTATTGTCACCTAATCACTCAGCACAAGAAAGCCTCAGAGCTCGCAAGATTGTTTTGTTTTGTTTTGTTTCTCTTTAGGCTGCAATATGCTTATTGACTTGTAGACTAGCTAGATTTCTGTAGGTAATCTTTTGCAAGAGTTGCATTTGCATGGCATCCACATAGGGATCCATTTAGAATCATCATGAATCGATTTGCTAAGAGTTTACGTTTTTCAGACTTTGGAATTATATCCTAGGAAAACAGAAAACACATTCTCTCTTGCTGTATGAAATATGCAGGAGACTACTTTGGGTTACAATGCTCTTTTGCATTGGCACAGATGCTGAAAAGCAAATTCTCAGCTGGTCGGTCTCACTCAGAAGGTGTGCTACACTAATAACTGTGTATGGGGGAGCATTGCCAACTCACAATATAACAAGTTAAACTGCGTGTTGTATTAGCATTATTCTTAATGCTAATGTAATGTCTATCCACGAAGGCAGCATTGTTAGATTGTTAGTACTGTAGATTGTAATGACAAAAGGAATTAGATGGGTTTTCTATGTTAAATCAATCATTAAGCAGTGCTATAATTATTTGCTGTTGGGAACGCTCTTTTTTCTATTGTAAAATTGACACAGTCTATGAACGTAATTGCTGTGTTTTCATCCTAGGGCCCTTTAAGATTAGAGTCTGGGAGGAAGATGTGGCACTTCTAATCCTTCTGACATTTCAGAGGGACTATCCTGGCAGGAATAATATCACATCACCGTGTAATTAATCAGTGCATTTTCCTGTGGTCTGTGAAGCCTGTGTTTCCCTCTGCATTTGAGAGACAGAGAGGTGGCATGTACGAACCTCTGCGGCTTTAATTACAATGTGATGTTGGGTCCAATTATATTCTTGGGCAATTTGACCTTTTCGAGTTGCATATTCAGACCATTTCACTGATTCCAAGGTGGAAAATTTTAGGCATCAGTGTATGTGGATTTGAGATCATTGGATCTCTGTTTCCCTCATTTCCCTGGGAGTAAGAAAGTCTTACAGAGTATAAACTGGTAATGATGACATCAAATTAAAAAAGAAAAACCTTTATTACCTGAAATGGCTTCCCTTCATTTTACAGATGATAGGGCCAGCACAGCAGGAATCTGTGTTAAGGTATGATCTCTCTCATTTTCTCTCTCTCTCTCACTCTCTCTCACTCTCTCCTCTCTTCTCTCTATAGATAGTTGATAGATAGGTAGATAGATATATAGATACATACATACATACATACATACATACATACAAACATACATACATAGGATAGAGGGATATCTAGAAATAGACATATATGGTCTGTGTCTCTTTTTGAAATAAATGTAAAGAACGTCTGTATATATGTTTGGAAGTAAGAGAAAACAATCTGTTCTATGGATAATTTATCTGAATAACTCTTCCAGCAACATCATAGGATTAATTAAGCACCTGAGAGAGGTGCACAGAAATATGTATGTTTTTGGCCTTGCGTGGAATTATTAGTATTAATATCAATAAAAATGGGAGAGGGACTTTTATTTGCAGGGCAAGAGTAAGTGCTATGGGAGATATGCGAGAAAGACAGAATTTCTGCTTCCCCCAACTTAGCTCCCCAAGGAAAACACATAGGAACACAAAGCTAGAGTAGAGAAGAAAATGTGACAGGGTCATAGGAGTTGTACAAACATGAATTCAGAGTGGAACAAAATAGCATGTGTGGGGGGATATTCAGAGATGGTTTCATGGAAGGAGTGAGATTTTTATCTGAACCTTATTCTGCATAAAATGAGGAACCAAAGATGTTTTTACACAGAAGTATACTATGTTAGAAGTGGAGATTTAGTGAGATTAACTTGGAGTTGTAGAGTCTGAGTACCAGGGGGTAGAAGGAGAATTAATGGCGACTTGTGGAAGGCTGCCTTCTTAGTAGGATGGGGCTCTGTGGTGTCCTTTGCATTATGGGACCACCTAAGTCTGAAATAATAAAAACTAGCATTGATTGAGAATGGAGAATGAGCACTCCAAGCTGATGCAGGAAGCAGTCTGCGTGCCTATCATTAAAGAACTCTTCAAAGCCTTAAACTATATGTGGTTTACCTGTGGACACTATACATGAATAGTGTATGAAAACATTGCGTGTGCCTGGGTAAGCGTTACCAGACAACTTTTATGTATTTTATTTTATCCTCACTATGAAGTGGTTAATATCAATTCTGTTTTATTGATGTGGAAAAGGAGATCCAGTTGCTCAAGTTAAAGAAACCAAATCAAACCAAGAGGCAAGGATGGCACTCAAGCCCAGGCCTTCTGATTCCACGAATCCTATCTTTCCCACTCACAATTTCTAATTTCCAAGTCAGGAAAGGTAAATTTATTAGTTCTCCATATGCAAATACGAAACTTTCCATTGTTAGTTATTTTTCAAATCTGTGATAATGAGATAGACTGGGAAGCAAAAACCTAGGCTTAATTGCAGTTCACAGGGTGAAAATGCGCCACGACTGCAAAGGGTGTTTGCCTGTGACAGGTGCTACTTAACGATTCATCATCTATTAAGGCAAGGCCGTGGAAAAATACAATAAGGCTGTGATTTTCAAGAATCATAATTCAATTTTTCAAGGAAACAGAATAGATAGTGTGGAGACTATGAGAAATTCAGAAAATATTTATGACTCTTTATTTGGTTGACTTTTATTTATTTGGTTGTTTTTCACTTTGCTGTGCCCTCCCTAAAGTTCTCATAGGATTTCCAGTGTAAATATATTCATATGCCCATCAGAGGAGGCCTTACTTTCCCAAGACAGCCAGGTTTTGATGCCCCTGCATTGTGTCTGTCTATCTTTGGCTCTCTTTTCTTTCAGGGCTCTGCTTTCTGCAGCTCCACTGCCCACCTCATAGCTCAGTCTGCCAGTCTTCCCACTTGCAGTCTCAGCCCCATCCAGCGTGAGTCAGGTGCCTCAGAGCCCCCTGTTTATTGATCTTCAAGATAGAGCCATCATCACCATAAGATTGACCTGAAAATCAGTAGACAGAACCTTAACCTGAACCCCATATTACTCCTCAGTTCCAGCGAAGCCTTACCCTGGGATGTCCTGGATCTGAAAATGGAATTCTTCACCCTAAGTGCCCAACTCTGATATCGTAGCTGGTCTTCATTCTTGGACTGACCTTCCGTTTCAGCTTATGCCTAGGGATCTTATTCTGATAAAGAGCTGTGCTCTTTTTTTTTCCAAACCCTTTTTATGGGGACTGGAAGATTTCTCATAAAACTTCTCAGTGGCACATTAGACAAGATATGCCCATGTGAATTCCCATCAAAGGGCCGAAAAGGGATACTGACCTTGAAACTCCTAGTTTTACCAAAAGGACCACCAAGTGGAAAAAAAAGCAAGGAATAAATATGTAAATATCCCAATGATCCCTTTTACATGACTTCAAATTTCATGAAGTAAAATCAGTTCACAATCTTACAAGGACAATTCTAAACAAAACAACACCCATTAACTGCAATGGAATTGTTGCCTCTGGTGGGGGCAGAAAGAGGGGTGAAAATGGATAATGGTGGCGAAAGCCAGTTTATCATTCAAGAGACACTTCTTGTGGCTCAGTGATTGTAATGTGCCCTTTTGTGAATAGTATGACTGAATGAAGCCTCTGACATCTGCAACAGTAAAAGGGGAAAAATGAATGTGGTGGTTTATTATTGTATTTTCTTCTAAATTTCAATTTACCTTTCCATTCTAATTCACCATTTAAAGCAGGTGAATTCATTCTGCAAATATAATCAAGGGATGTTCATATTGCATTAATAGATTGCTTTAGTTTTGTACTTCTCACAACTTAATTATTTAGAGTCCAATTCCCTTATTCAACATTAGCATATTAAGGCAAAATCTAATTTGCAGTAAGCAGCTTGAGGCCACAGAACCACTGAAAAGAGTAAATGGAGGCAAGTGAATATGTTCAATTTTTTATCTCATCAATGCATCCAGTAGCTGATGGATATATTCTTCACTTGCATCTTTCAGTATTTGAGTTCAGTAAAATAATGTGTGTATTTTGGCAAGTTTGCTTGCATTTTAAGAATTTTTATTAGTTTTCTTTCTGAAAAGAGGGCAATGTCTGGCACTGGGCTAAAAATAAATAAGAAAAGAAATGGGGGAAAAGAAGTAAACATCAGACAAGTGAAAGTAACAAGCAAAATTTGGCACTATAGAAAATGATTGGTAAATGTTTAATCATTTAATTTTCTGGGCCATCTATTATCTAGCAGTATTGAATGTGTTCAACTGACCCATCATACCCTCACTGATCAAACTGCTACCTCAGAATGTACTCTAAGATCATGATAGGGAATGTTGAGTTAAGAAAAGGTAAATTAACACAAATTAGAAGGTATTTCTCAACAACACCTACTGTGGGCCCAGTCATTTGCCAGACACTATTACTGGTGATAACTAGAAATGTCAACTTGTCCCTCCCCTCAGTGTCCTTGGGATTTAGCTAAGCACAATCTTCCACACATTAGAGTCATATAACAGTGTAGCAGTGTAGAGTCAAGAATTAACTTGTGTCTTTACACAAATTCTGGACTAGCTAGAGGGCTTAGAGATAGACAAGGTCAGGAAGGGACAGTTTGCTTTCAACTGCTGGTAAGTACAAAGCATGGATAAGGCCAAGGCGTGGTTAGGCAGGCACATGCAATAATCTTTGAAATTTGGATTTGGAGGGAGGGCTATGGAGGAGAGATCAGCCTGGAACTCTCTCAAACACTTTATAAAGCCATATGAGTTTGGCCATTAAAAAGATAACACACACATACAATGATTGTCTCCTCTTAAAATGAGATCTGAGCTCTAGTTTGAAGCTCCAGTGATGGGCAATTCAGTGCAAGCAGCCTTCGGCAATTTGCAAAGAACTGTCTGAGGATGTGGCGTTGCTATCCTTAATGATTGTGTTTGTCTTTAAGGAGAAGAAATGAGTCATGGTCCAATTTCACAAGTTCATGCATTAGATTGACTGAATCATCCACTACATCCAGTTTCTAGCCTCCCCTAAGTTAGTTTAATAGACAAAGAAATCCAGATTTTGAGTGACCCTAAAACAGATCATTAAGAGAAGTCTGGGATAGAGACTTGAAAGCAGCGTTTATATTCCTATTACAAGAAAGTTTGCAATCAGCAAGTACTATGTTTAGATAAGCCTATTACATGTTTTAGAAAGTGGCCATGGTGGCTGTAGCAAATAGTTCACTGGCTTTGTGAGACCCATCTCTGTCTCAGCTTCAAAAGCATATGTTCCTTCCTAGTCTTCACTGTGGAACCCTGGAAACAATAATAGCTTTGGAGACAGACAGCTGTTGTTTTAAATGTCTACTCTCTTCTTTGTCTTTTATTATCTGTATCACCTTGGACATATCTATTCTATTCCTTGATTTCCATATACTTATCTGTTATAGGGTTACCATGTTTATTAAATGCTATATTATTCTGAACTGTTCAGCAGGGTGCCTCAAATAGAGTAACCACTCAACAAATGCTGGTTACTATTATCACTATCATTGTTCTTAGTATTATTACTTCTATTAGACACTTGCCATCACACTTTTCTTCTTTAAAGGACCCTATGTCCAATCCTCCTCAGTGTGACTATGAAGAATCCTGAGAATTTAAGCAGTTTGTAGTAGTCCCAGTGACTTTGCCAGAGACTGAATCCTGAGAATTTAAGCAGTTTGTAGTAGTCCCAGTGACTTTGCCAGAGACTAATTTAGCATTTGCCTTTGGCCAATAAAGAAGTTAACGGGAAGACTACAGGGGAACTTCTTCAAAAGTTCTTTTACTACAACAAAGGAACATGAAAGAAAGCTCTTCTTCTCTTACATGTTATATTCTTGTATATAAAAAGTGGGGGGGGGTGACTGAGACAACCCTGAGTGACAACGAAGGACACTGGGCAAAGAAAAGAGCAACACTCAGAGAAAGAAACATGTAAAAAGAGAAACATTTAAAAGACAGAAGCAATGCTATTAATATGTCAACATGGAGCCAGTAAATTAACCTATTAATGGATCTGAGTACTTACTGTTGTTGAGAAACCTAATTTTATTTTAAATGATAATTTAAGGCATATTTTTTGCTTCCTGCATCCTCAAGCATCATAAATGATACATTATGAAATAAATTTATGTTTTTCTCCCGGCCCCATTCCTTCCACATATAAACACACATACTTGGACAGACACAAATACATAAACATGCACACACACACACATACACACACAGAAGAACAAGGCCGACATACAGGAAGGCCATTCCAGATCTGATTCTATTAAATAAAAATTCCATTTTATTTTATCTGGCTGTGATTGACTAAGAAATTGATAAGGTAAGTGATCATGGGTTATACAAAGATGAATAAAACAGTCTTTTCCCTCGAATGACTTATAATCAAACCAGAGAATAAGTACATAAACAGCTATCATCCAAGGCTGGTTATAGTATCTATCTTAGAAGAGGCATAAAGTTGAGAAAGGACAGAGCACAAGAAATAGGTCACGCTGTCTGCCAGTGGAAGGATCCATTTGTATTACAAATATATGCATTCATCTTCTGTGTATTTGGCTTATAATTAGTAGTTATAGTCTAATAGAAATGTTACCTCTTCTTGGGGACAATCACCAACATCTAATTCTTAATTTGCCTTCTGATGTTTCCCCAGTCCACTTATTATTTATGAAGTCCAGAATATACACACCAATTCTTACCTCCAGACATTCTTCCTACATCTAATGTTTATGGTGTAGACTGAGTTTTAAGATTCAAAAACTTCTTTTTTCCACTTTGAATTTTGAAAAATCTTTTTATATGAAAAAGCTGAGAATTGACTTTTTGTTCTCCATTGTTCTCCATTGTTCTACTGTTGATTTCCCATCCCTGAGGCAGCAAACCTACATGATCCTGGATACTACAAGAAATTAAAAAGGGATAGGGAAGGCTTATCAGGAAAAAAAAATAATTTCATGGAATAAAAAACACATGGAGTATACAAAATATCATATCTCTACACAGAGAGAAAAGGCATAAGAGAATATGAACTAGCAATAGAGGGAAGTGTCCTGAAGGAACCGTGTTGGGCAAATTCTTGAATGAAGACTGGTAGAAAAGAAGACAGAATATATTCTTGGAAGGAGGGATAAAGGCACAGATATAGGGTAAATTTCCTATGACAACCTGGGAAGAATTATTGGTGCGCAGGCTCATTTGGGGCAACTTTTTTGAAAATACCTGCCGAGTGAAATATAAACTTGCTATGCCTTAATTTTATGCAACAATATATCCAGGTAAAAATATTGGGGTATCAATATGGCAGCAACTGGCCTAGCTTCTTCTACACACACAAAGATCCAGTGAGATCATCCCAAAGCTTGAAGCAGAATGTCCTAATTGAATCAAGTTGAGTGATAGGAAATGAGTGATAGGATTGAAATGGTATAGAAAACAGCTAAGAAAGTGAATTTAAGGCTGAGGTGCTTCGATTTCACCCAGTAACTGATCTGTCCACTAATGCATCTCCGTGTATGCATCATCTTTCTCATATCCATCTTGTCTGTTACCTAGGCCAACTTTTTCATGATTTTTGAATGCAGTTGTTTTTTTCCCTCAGCTTTCTTCACTTGAAGATAGAGACTCCCTAAGAACACGTTCCAGTTCTCTCTCCCAGGCTGCCACAGCTCTTTAAGCAGACATTTGAAGAACTGTCAGAATCAAGGGACAGAGAGCGGAAAGAGCAGACAAGGGAAGCAGAAGGCAGTGCAAAAAAATGGGAAGTGCTGCGGTAGCTGGCCATTGTGCCAATTTCATGCTTTCACACCTTTGAATGAGTGTTCAAAGTGTTTCATTTTGGAAGCCTCAGACAGTGGAGCACTGATTGCAATGGCTTCAGGCATTTCAGGGCACAGCTGGCCACTCGGCCACCCCTGTGTCCATGGCAGTTTTCTAAAAATAAGGGAAATAAAATATAGGTTATTTTCAGCTCTGATGGGTGAACCTCACTGTGAACAACTGCAGGATCAGTGTTGTTGTTGGCGTGTGTGTGTGTGTGCGCGCGCGTGTGTGTTTTCCCCTTTCTTTCATTTTCTTTTTTCAAACACAGCCCAAGCCACATCAGCTTTGAGCAATATGACTCTTCTTTCATACAGTATAGAAGAAACAGAAAGAAAGAAAGATGCCATTTTAGATAAATAATAACAAATTCTGAGCCTGGGTTATTGCAACGGTCTCACTAGTCCCAAATTCTATCTTAAAGAAAGAAAAAGAAAAAAAAAATCTGGGGGAAGGGAGGACAAACATTAAAAAAGTAGCTGTTTGATATGTTATACTTACTTAAAAACAAAAACAAACAAAAAACCCTTTTACATGAGTGGTTTTAGGTAAAATTATTGTTAAATTTAACTATTTTTATTAAACCTATTTAAATATTTAGTCTTGCAACTTTTTAGAATAATGAATGTAGCAAATAATGTCCCTAATATTCCCCATTTGAGAGCTGGATGTCAGAACCTGAGTTTTAGATCTAGTTCTGCTGTTTATTGGTATGTGGTAGGTACATTTGCCAAGTCACTTACTTTCTATAGGACCTCAATTTCTACATTGAATTGAGATTTATTTTTTTCTTTAGAATTAGTTAAAACTTGAAGAATTTTAGAGGTCATTTAGTTTATTGTCTTTACAGATGAGAAAGCTACTGGGTCACACAGTTGGTTGGAAGAACATTTTTAATGAGCACCCAGCTGTCCTAATTACTGATGTGTATTTTCACATTACTGCCATCATTTTTGCTTCATGTAAGCCTTCCATTCCTTTATACCTACTCAACTCATCTCTACTCAAACCAATATCATAGCCCTCCTAACAGATTTCCCCACAATTTACCAACTTTCTAGAACTCCCTCATGTATCTCAATAACATTTAACTAGTTTCAGGAGCAAACTAAGGACATTTCCATCTCTGCAGCCTTCCCTGACTGCTTTTGCAAAAACATAATCTCTTGTTCTTTGGGACTGAGTAGCACCTAACAGCTCTATCACTTAAGTCATCCATCTACAAAGTCAATGAATAATACATGAAGCCTAGGTATGACAGAAGAGCCTGACTCATACTTACTACTTGGTGTCCTCAGCAACTAGAACTGTGTCTTTGGTCACAGTTTCCTTGTAGGCAAAGCGGGGATAACAATATTACCTATTTCATAGGACTTTTAGAAAGATTAAATTTTATGTATACATATCAACTTAAAGCACTGTTTGACACACAGTAAGCTCTGTATTAATCTTGGTAATTATTTATCTTTGTTGTTGATGATGATAATAATGATAATGATAATGATAATGATAATGATAATGATAATGCTTTGGGGAGGTGAAAATTTTTCTTCTGGAGGATTGCTGACCAAATCCCCAAAGTCCATTCCTAATAGGGACATGACAGAAAGTAAAGAAATAATTAAGCTAAATGTTTTTTCATCCTTCTATAAAGAGAATTCCATTTCCTAATTCCCTGAATATTTGAGATTGTCTGAACTTTTTAGAGCCAAATTGAAAATACAATAGGATGTATATTTCTAGAGCAATTAAGCTTTCACTATTTGCTTTAGGGTTCTGATTTCTTATACCTTTGGTTCATAGATAATAAGAGTGGAAGATCAGTGATATTTTTGTACTTTTTAAAAAGTACTTGATTTACCCATTTTAAAGACTTCTACATGCATAGATATGGTGAGGCAAGGAAGGGGAAATACATCCTTCCTTTTCCCTCAGACATGGATACCACAAATATCTTTTCTTACATCTAGAGCTGCTGGAAACTTTAGATATTCAATTAGGAGCCGCAAATCGTGTATCTTGTTATGTTGAGGGCATTCACTCATGAGAAGCAGCATAAAAGGTATTCTTAACAGCTCTAGATATCAAGAGTTTTGTCAGAGCTCTACTGCTGAGTATGTGACAGACAAATAATTTCTTCCTTATGAGCTGAAGTTTCCTCATCTGCAATAATTTGGAGTCCAGCTTGACTTAGTTTCTTTTAAGTTTCAAATTCTGGGGAAAAATGATATCTTTGGGTGGAATTTAATAGACCAGTTTCAGACCCAATTTGGGGAAATTTCGTGCCACTTAATACCATTGATGTTTCCAGTAATGGACTAATGTTTTTGTAGCATCAACCCAGTGCCTAGAATTATAAGTTCTGTGATACCAGATTTTACAGAAAACAAGGAAGAAGGATATATCATCTTACTGCCCTCATTCTGATCACTAGAGCATGACAAAGCAATCTTTTGTGCCTAGCACCAGTTAAGCAACTAATTCATCAACATAATGTGACTGAGAATATGCAGGGAGCAAAAAAATTGTTTATCGTGTATAAGGGTGAGAGAAGAAGAAGGTCTTTTCCTAGGGTTCTTATTTGATAGACAAGACTTAAATATCCAAATTATACACAGTTCTTAACTCCCTTCTCTTTCTTTATATTGTGGATAGATCTTTCAGACATACATTGTCATGTAGGGCATTTGTATAGAATAGTCTAATGTTTTTTTGTGTCATACTGTAGTGGGGGTCACTTGAAGAAAGAATCTTTGGAAACAGCCATTGATCTCTTTATAGATATTTACTCTGAATACCCACAGCACATTACTCATAACCCTCTGGAGAAAAAAATAACAGCATTTTATAGTTATGAGTTTATATATACTACCTTTCTAATACACTATATGAAATTTAAGGGTAAGAAATATTTCCTCTTTTACATCCATGTTTTCTAAGATATACTATAATATCTCATACATAGGGTGACCATATGTCCCAAGTAGCCTAAGACAGTTCTGTTTTATGTCCAAGGTCCTAGAATAATTACCACTAGCACCCCTTTTCACACATAAAAGAATTCTCATTAGATGATAAATTATTTGGTCAACCTACTTACACATATACATTCTCCATAAATATTTGTAAATGATGAATCCCCAGAATCAGACCCCTTCCCTTGATTGAGTTCTATGTCTATACTCATTTTTGTTATGGAACACCAGAGAGCAGAGGGCATGCCATATGGACAATCAGGAGAATTACTTAAAAAATTATAAAGATGTATAGCTTGATGTGAATTTAGGAGCCATTTAATCTTCTATTCAAAGCAGGGATTCTTCTTTAGAATCCCCCCAAATGGCCATATATTCTTATTTTCCTTATGAATTTGATAAATTTATATGTGTCTGGCAGGTTTTGTCCTAAGTGCTGAAATTTAGCAGTGACTAGAGCAGATGTGTTACCTGCATTCATGACGCACAGAACTTAGTGGAAGAGGCAGATCATACACAAAAACATCAAACACATAAGCACATGATAGAGTTATGATACTAGGGAAGTGTAAAGTTTCAATGAGATCAATTATCAAGGTTCTAATGTGGATGGAAGTGACAAGGGGTCAATGTAGGTCTCTCAGGGGAAGTAGCATTGATGTTTGGACTTGAACGATCAATAGGACAAAGTTGCAAAGAGTATGGAGCCAGAATGTTCCTGGATGAAGAAATAGCATATAGTAAAGTTCTAAAGTGGAAAAGAGCTTTGAGATTTTAAGAAACTGAAGGATGGCTAGCAAAACATGGTGAAAGCTAGTAATGGAGATGAGGGTCGTTACAAATTGGTATTAGAGTGGGAGAACAGGGTCAAATCATGTATATCTGGGACCACAACTGACTCTTGCAACAGCTCATTCTCAAATTTTGCCTCAATCCTGGTCAAAATTTTAATTTAATTTACTTTATTTTAATTTAATTTAATTATTTTATTTTATTTTATTTTATATTTTATTTTATTTTATTTTATCTTATTTTTTAGAAAGGGGGAAGGGGCAGAGAGAGAGAGAGAGAGAGAGAGAGAGAGAGGGAGAGAGAGAGGATCCCAAGTAGGTTCCAGGCTCAGCGCAGAGCCTGATGCAGGGCTTGATTTCACAACCCTAGGATCACGACCTGAGCCCAAATTAAGTGTTGGATGCTCAACTGACTAAGCCACCCAGGCGGCCAATGCTGGTCAAATTAACAGGCCTAGGAACTACTGCCAGAGGAATAATACCCATATTTACAGTTCACAGCCTTTCTCTGCCATTAATGTTTCCTTAACAGTAAATATTCATTCACTTCAAGGGGAGTAGAGTGGGGGTGGGAATATAGGGGTAGAAAAGGAGAGTGAAAAGGAAGGCCAGATTCATTATTACAAAGGAAACCATTCCAATCACTGGGACTATCTACTTATCCCTTGTTTTCCTTACTTTTTTTTTTTTTTCAATTAAAAAGGGCATTTCCATGCTAATTGGATCTTTATTCCTTGAGAGTCCCTCTGCTCTTGTAAACTCTTCCTCTTCTGAAGCATTTAATCCCCAGCTTGAAACATCACTGTTGATTGTAGTGGAAAGACTGTGATGTCACAAATGGGGGATTATGACTTCACAGGAGAAATAAAAGAGCAAGACAGACAGTTTCTAGAGACCAAGATCTTTTATTTATGAGAATGTCTCTATTAATCAAAAGGGGACAGAAATACCAAACATATAGAAAATGACAGCAGAATTGTAGCTAAATAAAATGTTCTTCAAAATTATCTTGGCAATGTCACTTTCTCTTTAGACGATTCCTGAGAAATGCTATTGCAGAAGATAGGTTTGAGATTCCAAATCTCCCTATACTCAGCACTTGAGAAATACTTAGCCCTGGGGTAATTGAAAGTATAATCAGGCCACAGAGCAATCTCTACCACATTTTGCCTCTGATGTAGAACATAATGTTACCTATGGCCCCTTCATGATGTTCTTTAGTTGAGTCCCTGGAAGAAAGATCACCTCCCTTCTATTTCAGCAGTGAAATCTTTTGGTGCTAAGGTGCATTTGGGGGGCAGAGGGTTGGGGGTGGGGTTTTAAGTACAAACTCAATTTCCTTAATACATAGAAGCATCCAAGTAATTTTCTTCTTGAGTGAGTGTAGATAGTTGTAACTTTCAATGAAGTTGTCTATTCCATCTAGATGATTAAATTTACGAATATAGAATTGTTCACAGTGTTCTCTTACTATCCTTTAATGTCTGTAGGCTCGAAGTGATGTGTCTGTTTTCATCCTTGATATTGGTAATATATGTCTTCTCTATTTTTTTCTTGATCATACTAGCTAAAGATTAATCGATATTATTGTTCTTTTCAAATGAATGTCTCTTGTCTTTATTGCTTATCCCTATTGTTTTTGCATTTATAATTTCAGTTGTTTCTACTTTTATCATTGTATATCATTCTTTCTGCTTGCTTTAGATTTAATTTGCTATTCTTTGTTTAGTTTCTTAATGTGGTACCTTAGATTACTGATTTTAGACCTTCTTCTTTTCTAACATATACATTTAAGGCCATAAGTTTCCTATTAAATAAATTTTGATGTCCCATATTTTAGTTTTTATTTTATTCAAAAGATTATTTTTCCCTTTGATATTTCCTCTTTGTGCCATGATTATTTAGTACTGTTATTTACTTTACAAGTATTTGGAGATTTTATAGATGTATTTCTGTTTTTATTTTTTTTAATTTATTTATTTTGAGAGAAAGAGGGAGGGAGAGAGAGAATACAAGCAGTAGAGAGGCAGAGAGAGAGAGAAGGAGAGAGAGAAAATCCCAAGCAGGCTCTGTGCTGATATGCAAGGCGTGAACTCAGGAACCCTGAGGTCATGACTGAAGCTGAAATCAAGAGTCGGGTGCTTAACTGACCGAGCCACCCAAGAACCCCTATTTTCTGATTTCTAATTTAAGTATGCTATGATCTGAGATGATACTTTGTATTATTTCTGTTTATAAAATTTTCTTAAGTCTATCTTAGCAGATGCACAATGCCATTTGAGAAGAATGGATACTCTGTTGTTGCTTGAGAGTTCCATAAGTATCAACAAGGTCAAATTGGATGATAATATTTTTAGGTAATGTATATGTTTTCTAATTTTTCTGCCTATTCTATCAATTATGGAGAGAGTAATGTTGAAGCTTTACCTATAATTGTGGATTTGGTTTATTTTTCCTTTCAGATGTTTCTGGTTTTGCTTTATGTAATTTTTTTTTAAATTGAGGTATAGTTAACATACATTATGTTAGTGTGAAGTGTCCAAAATAGTCACCCAACATTTATATTTATATACATTACAAAATTCTCACCATAAGTGTGCTTACCACTTGTTATCATACAAAATTATTGACATATTGACCCTATTCTCTATGCTGTATTTTTTATTCCTGTGACTTATTATTTTATAATTGGAAATTTGTACCTCTTAACTCCCTTTACCTATTTCATCCATTGCCCCGCCCTCCTCCCCTATGGCAACCACCAATTTGTTCTCTGTCTTTATGAGTCTGTTTCTATTTTTTGTTTATTAGTTTATTTTGTCTTTTAGATTCCACATATAAGAGAAATCATATGGTGTTTGTCTTTCTCTAACTTATGTTACTTAGCATAATACTTCTACATCCCTCCTTGTTGTTGTAAATGGCAAGATTTCATCTTTTTTATGGCTAATATTTCATTATATATCTATATATCACATTTTGTTTTTCCACTTGTCAATTGATGGACACTTTATACTCCTTTAATATCTATATTATTGTGAATAATGCTACAATAAACATAAGGGTGTGTATACATGCATACACACACACACACACACACATTTTAAATCAGTGTTTTCATTTTCTTCAGGTTAATACTCAGAAGTAGAATTACTGGATTATATGGTATTTCTATTTTTGAAACAGACTACTATATGCATAGAATGTTATATATGAACTTCATAATAACCACAAGCCAAAAACCTAAATGACATACCAAAAAATGAAAAGAAATGAGACCAAGCATAACACTAAAGAAAGATATTAAACCACAAGGGAAGAGAGCAAGAGAAGAAGAAAGGACAGAGAAGAACCACAAAAACAAGCAGAAGACAATTAGCAAAATGGTAATAAGTACATACCTATTAATAATTACTTTAAATGTGAATGTACTAAATGTTCCAGTCAAAAGACAAAGAGTGACTGAATGGATTAACAAAAAAACACTCAAAACAAAAACAAAAACAAAATAACCCATCTATATACTGCCTACAAGAGACTCACCTCGGACCTAAAGAAAATGAAGGGATGGAAAAAAGATATTCCATGTAAACTGAAGTTAAAAACAAAAGAAAACAAAAACCTGGGGTTAGCTATACTTACATCAGACAAAATAAACTTTGAAACAGACTATAAAAAAAGACAAAAAGGGCATTACAGAATAATAAACGGATCAATCCAACAAGAAGATAAAACAATTATAAATATCTATGCACTCAACAGAGAGGCACCTAAATATATAAAGCAAATATTATCAGACATAAAGGGGGGAATTGACAGTAATAATAGTAGGGGACTGTAATATCCATCTACATCAATGAATAGATTACTCATACAGAAAATTAATAAGAAAACATTGGTTTTCCTCACATGCTTTTGCATTCTGTTTGGTTCATAGACATTTAGGATTGCTATGCTTTCTTGAAGAATATACTCTATTATATTTATATAAGTCTTTCTCTATCTCTTTTATTATTCCTTATCCTGAAGTCTGATTTGTCAGAATAAATATTCCCACTATCTCTTGGGGGTTTTTTTGTTTGTTTTGAGAATAAGAAAAATAAAAGTTTTTGTTTTGTTTTGCTTTACTTTCATTATTCTTTCTTTGATTCTCTTCTTTCCTCTATGCAGACCTGAGTTCCTAACCTACATTATTTTCCTTCTTTCTAAAGGACTTATTTTAGCATTTCTTATAATGCAGGTCTACTGGCAACAAAATGGCTCAATTATTGTTTGAGAGTCTTTTTCTCTTTCCTTTTTGAAAGATTATTTTATGTGAATTCTAGGTTGGTGGACTTTTTCTCCCAAAATTTTAAATATTTCACTCCACTCTCTACTTGCTTGCATGTTTTCAAAGAAATTAGATATAATTTTTATCTTTGTTCCTCTATAGATCAAGGTATTTCTTCCTTCTAGCTTCTTTCAGAATCTTTTCTTTATCTTTGTAGCTTGAAAATGATATTCCTAGGAATAGGTTTTGTTTTTGTTTTCTTTTCTTTTTGGCATTCATCCTGCTTGATGTTCTATGTGGTTTCTGGATCTGTGGTTTGGTGTCTGACTTTAATTTGGGGAAATTTTCAGTCATTGTTGTTTCAAATATTTCCTCAGTTTCTTTTTCTCTTTCTTCACCTTCTGGTATTCCCATTACATATGTATTACACCTTTGTACTTGTCCCACAGTTGTTGGATACTCTGTTCTGCTTTTTTAGTCTTTGTCCTCTTTTCAGTTTTTGAGAATTACAGTGATATGTCTTCTAGCTCAGATATTCTTTACTCAACTATGTCCAGTTTATTAATAAGTAAGTCCATTAAAATCATTCTTTGTTTCTGTTAGTGTTTTTATCTTTAGCACCCTTTTTGGTTCTTTCTTTGGATTTCCATATTTCTGCTTGCCCATCTGCTTTTGCATGTTTTCTATTTTATCCATTAGAACCTTGAACATATTAATCACAGTCCTAAATTCCCAGTCTCATAAATCCAACATCTCTGCCATGTCTGGTTCTGATACTTTTTCTGCCTCTTCTAATTGCGGTGTTTTTATTTGTTTGTTTTTGGTTTTGGTTTTGGTCTTTGGTCTTTTGGTATGTCTTGTAATTTTTTCTTGATAGTTGGACATGATGTACCAGTTAAAAAAAAACTTCTGTAAAAAGGCCTTTATTAATGTATTGGTGGAATGTGGAGGAAGGAAGCATTCTGTAGTTCTATGATTCTGTTTCAGTCTCTTAGTGAGCCTATGCCTCTTGACTGTGAAGTTTACAAATGTTCTCAATTTTCTCTCCCCTTAGGTGGGACAAGATGGCTAGAGTGTATTGGAGTTGGGTATTTTAATATTCCCATATAGTAGGCTATTGCTGGCTGGAGGTGGCTATTTTCCTTTCCCCAGGGCAGTTAAGATCTGATAATACCCTAGTAGGTTAGTCTCTGGCTAACTAGTTTTCCCTGAATATAGACCTTGTTAAGAACAGAGTGCACTGGCATATTTCTGATTGGTTCCTTTTCCCTTTCCCCTGCTGGAATAATGAGGAGATTTTTCTCCAGTGTTTACTATAGAAATGTGATCAAGCTCCTGGAGTTGTTAATCTCACAATATTGAGGGGCCCCACTATAACCAGGTCCCTCTGGGATTTTTAATTCTCAAACTTGTCAACATTAAGCCTCCAGCAATTCTTCAATTGCAGTTAAGGTTTTCCTATCCTATCAATGGTTCCTGTGGTCATTCTCATCCCTGAGTTTGTTCTGGTAAGCTGTGATATCTGTATTCATCTTTATGTCTCTCCATCTTGGGAGCAAGGGTTTTCCCTGTGTCCTTCCCTCTCTTAAAGATTCAACAAAAGTTGTTGATTTTTCAGTCTGTTCAGCTTTTTATTTATTAGGATGGTGACTTCCAAGCTCTTTACATGTAGAATGGGAAACCACACTTGTCCCCCTCTTTTATTTATTTATTATTTATTTATTTCTTTTTGAGAGGGAGAGAGAGAGAGAGAGAGCGCGAGCTCTGGGGAGGATCAGAGAGAGAGAGAGAGAGAGAGAGAGAGAGAGAGAATCTTAAGCAGACTCCATTCTCATGTTGGAGCCTGACACAGGGCTCAATCCCACCACCCTGGGATCATGACCTGAGCCTAAATCAAGAGTTGGACATTGAACTGCTCAGCCACCCAAACACCCCTCTCACTATATTTTAATTAGTGCTTCCATGATATTTCTTTCTGCCTCTTTTTTCTTTTACATTATCTACTTCTTTGTATATAAGGTGGTTTTTTATAGAAAGTAGGTAAATTGTTTCAGCTTTAGCTATTGGGAGATTTTTGAACTTCTCCTTTTATACAGTCTTACTTTTTTTTCTTTTTTTGCACTACAAGATGCTCTAGTCTTATCTTGCATATTTCCCACGCAAGTCCTCCAATTAGCCATTTCTTCAAGGAGTTTTGGTTCTTTACCTGAAGAATGGTATTGGAAACAAAGATCTGGATGCTAGGTTTGCACACTGTTACTGTTGTGCTTTGATCCTAGGCCCTCTTAGCTGCTGTAGTAAGGAAATATATGCATGCATACATATTTCTATAAGTATTTGTATATGTATCCATCTGTATATCTAGTAAATTAAACATGAGTTCATACTGATGTCTATAACTCTAATCCATTACCAGGTGAGTAATTCTAGTCCTAGTTTATGTGCAATTTCCTATTCTAACAATAAGAAACCTAAATTCTGTCATCTGTCTTCCATTAATTTAATCGTTCCATTCCCATATACATGATTTTAGAATTGCTAACTTATTCCTCTAAAAGAAAAAAGAATATCAACTAGAATATTATGGTTATTTATAATTTCTTTTGTTTTTACTCTTACAGACTACACTCATTTCTAAAGTTACTTAGGTCAGCATCTAAAAAGTAGCACCCACCACATTCGGTGACATTGTTTCATAGTTTTGTAAGTTATTTTAAAAGATTATCAAAATGTAGATATTTCCCTGTATTCCTTATTTTCTAAGAGTGTTTTCTTTTATCATAACTGTGTGTTAGATTTTGCCAAGTGCTTTTTCTGTGTCAATTGATAAGATATTACTTCCTTTTCATTAGTTGGTTGTTGTAAACTTCAGTGGCTGATTTTAAAAAGTAGAACCAGTCTTGTATAGTTGGTTGTGTTATATAATTATTTTTATACATTGTCAAATTTTATTTGAAGGCTATTTTTATTAGGTATAGAATTCTGATTTGACATTTGCTTTCAGCACTTTAAGGACGTCATTCTATCTCTCCTCTTGGTTATAGACTTTCTTACAAGAAGTCTGCTATAATTATTAACTTTTTTCTTCTGTAAATAATGTGTCTCTCCCACCTTTCAGGCTATCTTCAGGATTTTCCTTTTGCTTTTGCTTTTCAGCAGTTTAATGTGACAGGCTTTGGTATGTGTATGGTTTTTTTTTATTGTTTTTGTTTTTGTTTTTCACTAGCTTTCCCTGTTGGTGTTCTCTAAATAGTCTTGAAACTGGTTTAGTGTTGTTACTTTTGGAAAATTTTGGGCCACTATTTCCTCAATTTTTTTCCTTATTTTTCTTTTATCCTTTAATTATGCACACATATGATACACTGTATAGTGCCTCATAATTTCTAGAGATTCTTTTTTTTTCTCTTCTGCTCTTTTTTCACTTGTATTTTATTTTATTTTAAGTTTATTTATCTATTTTGAGAGAGAGAGAGAGAGAGAGAGCTAGCACGAGTGGGGGAAGGGCAGGGAGAAGGAGAGAACAGAATCCCAAGCAGGCTCCATTTTGTTTTCTAATATTTGTATTTGATGTTTCCTTAGGTTTCATCTTTCTTCTTTTATTAGCTGTTTGATCTCACATGTTGTCTACCTTTGCCTTGAGAATCTATAACTTAGTAATAAAATTAACTTATTTTAAGTTTCCTCTCTGGTAGTACCAGTACTTTGTCATATCTGAGTCTTGTTCTAATATTTACTTTGTCTCTTCTGGTGTGTTTTATTTGTTTTTGTTTGTTTTTGCCTTTTTATATATGTCATAATTTTTGTTCAAAGCTGGACATTTTGTATAGGATGATAAATACTAAATTAAATAGTTTTATGCTTGCAGTATAGCATCTTTCCTTCTATGGGGGGTTGTGTTAATCTGGGCTGGGTTTGATATTTGTATTGCTATGGGTACTCTCAGTGTGCCAAAGTCTTCCTCCAGTGATATATTTTTTTTTCTTTCCTTTTGTTTCCCCTCCTGACTTGGGTTCTCCCCTTTGCATTAGTCCCTGAAGATAGTCTGTATTTTCCATTTCTCCCAGCTATATTACACTGTTATTTTTAAACTAATGCTTGTTAGCATGATTACAGAGGATGTGGGAGGGAGCATAATTTTTCATCTTAGGCAGATATTTTGAACCTGTTCTTGGGGATGCTGTCTTTACAAATGTTCCTGTTCTTGTTCCAAACATAATGATGAGCATAGCATTCATTCTGCCCTACAAGAAAGGGCGGAAATTAATTCTCCTATACCTGCTCCACCCCACCAGGTGCAATGTGTACCTTACAGCATCCCCACATGTGGTACCCTCTCCATGTAGGGTAAGACACTTTTCATAGTTAGTTACAATACAGGAGATGGACCCAGGGACTTAACTTTTTGCCTCCATTTTCCAACTTTAACCACCATGGGGTTTCACCAGTGCTCTCAGGCTACAGAGTAAAGTTTTTGTTTCTTAGGGATAATAAGGAAATTAATCTGGGTATTTTTTGAGTATTGTCTTCCTTCCCATCACTTCACTTGCATTCCCCGCCCCCGGTGTTCTTAGGGCACACATTTTGATACTCTCCCTGTGCAGATTAGGGCTTTTGTTCCTCAGGGAAGATAGAGAAAATAGTGTATAAAGATGTTCATGTTTAGTCTACATTTCTCTTCTTCAACTGCTAGAAGCTTCCACCAGTGCCTTCTGGTTACAAGTTTTGATGTCATTCCTTTCCAGATGAAAGTTTTTACTCCTGAGAGGAGAGAGGTGGGATGGGTCTTCACAGAGTTTTGGCAGTAGCTGCTTTTCCTTTTTATTCCCATCATGAGGGAGCTTTCTCAGGATTATCTCAAATCTTTTCTATAGGCTACCTGGCAGTGTTCTTGGAGGAAAACTTTGCTAGAGTATGTGGATCCCCCTGTACCTGTGACCTTCTGAAGTTCTACCCTCTCTCAGTAGGCTCCACCCTACTTTTAGCCATTCTTTCAAAATTTCTATTTAAATTGATTTATAGGTCTGTATGTTGTTAGATGAGAGCTGACCCAGGCAAACAAATAGTAAGGTGTTCCTATTCCTTTAGGTGCCTGTTTCTCTCTCAGTTTTATGTTTGTTTGCTTGTCCTACAACTTCAGTTCTACGAAAGTTTGAGTAAAAGTCACTCATTTGCTGTTTGTCTAGATTTTCTTTGTTGTAAAGTTGGGAATGGTGTTATCCACAGCTCTTACTGTCTGTGAGCTGACACTGAAAGTCCCTGAGAATGTGCTTTGACTTTTCCTAGTTGAAATTAATTAAAATAATTGAAATTGAAATTAAAATTGAAATTCCTACTGCTCACGACCAAAAATAAAATTACTTAAGGTTTATGTATATATGACTATATGCTGAATGTTGACTTTTATTTTTTTTTCATGTTTATTTATTTTTGAGAGAAAGAGCATGCAAGCCAGGGAGGGACAGAGAGAGAAGGAGACACAGAATCTGAAGCAGGCTCCAGGCTCCAAGCTGTCAGCACAGAGCCCGATGTGGGGCTCAAACTTACGAGCTGTGAGATCATGACCTGAGCTTAAGTCAGACACTTAACCGACTGAACCACCCAGGTGCCCCATGAATGTTGATTTTTAAAAGAACAGGTTTGAATGTTTTATCATTCTCTCCAGGTCAGTTTTCTTGGACCTACTTTTTCAAATTCATTGCGGTAGTCTGAGCTCTTGGCTTTGATGAACTTTGACAGATGGACAATGCAGTGGGGCAAAGAAAATAAATGCCTAAAATAGTCCTCATTTTATAACTCATGGACACTTGAAAAATTAGTTAGAATAGGGACATCCGTTACCTCAGTACCTCTGTCCCCCACACCCAAAAAAGACCAAGCAAAAAAAGGACCGCTTCAAAAGAGCTAATAATATGCAAAATATGGGGCAAATTCTAAAATCAGGAACCAATTTAGGATGCGATCAGTTTAAATGTTGATCAATTACAAACCTAGGATAATGAGATTTTAAGTGTCATTAATTTCACAACAATAGAAATGAAGCAGCAACAGTAACTACAACAAAAACATTATTTGGCCTCCAGTCTAATCTTACCTGTTTGTCCCAAATCAAATGTAAACTCTTTCATGAAGCCTTTCCTAATCTTAACCAAAAAGAAATGATTGCTTCCATATCTAAAAACAAACACGTTATCTTCTTCATTGAACCTAAACCTAATCTGGATCTAACTACATTGTGAATCAGTGTGGACATAAACAAAGACAAACCAAATGAGAACAAGCAAAATCTATTTATTCAGAGCTATAGCCAGGGAGTCTGCCACCACCACTTGTGTTTGGTAAAGACTCAAAAAGGCAGGTGAATGGGAAACCTTTATAGAAAAAGGAGAGGCTTCAAGTGATGCTCTGATTGGAGGCTATTGGCAAGGAGACGCTGCAGGTGGGCTAACTAGCAAGGGGTCACCCTTTGTGACTGATTGGAGGTACATATTTGCTTTCTCTGATTGGTCCTCAACTGGAAGTGGGGACAAAAACCATGGAAGCTTTCAGTTATTAATCAAGTCCTGGCCACTCTCGGCCAATTGTGATAGGAGTTATTTTTTGACTACCTGGATTGTTACTGGAGTTACAGGCCTGAATTCACACAGGTTTAACTTATAGACAGAGAGCAGGCTGCTTTGTGAGGATGATTACTGTAGAAAATGGGTTAGTTTCTTGGGCTGGTTGCTGCAGGTTGTGGGTAAGAATTTTATTTTTACATATGGTCTGGTGATTGTATATCCAGTCTTTCAGTGGCAAAGAAATAAGGGCCCCAGAAGTCTAGACCTACCCTGTTCAAAATTACCTATCCTCCCAAGCAAAACACAGCCCCAGGTCTCAAAATAAACTTAAAGCAGAGTCATTTTCATTAGGCCCCTTCATCTTGGTATGCAGAAAATGGTATGCAGAAAAAGGAAGATTCAAGAAACCCTAGAAAAGTGAGAGTCTGCATAACCATGCTAATGACAGTGTTATGTTAGGACATTCCCTCACAACTTTGACTACAGAATATATTACTTAAATTAGGTATTTTCCTAACTCTTTCAATCCTGGATTTTTAAATTCGTAAATGAATTTGGAGAAGATCATTTTTTTCATTCATACTCCATTAAGATTGTTGGGAACCCATTAGCTATTTTCAGTATTTCACAGGTTAATAGAAATAAATAAATAGTGCAATGAGCCTGCACAAGCTAATAAAAATATTATATACCATCATTTTTCTTAATGCATTAATATTATTTATACATAATGATATCAGTATGTGAATATTAGTAAGTTGGGTAGATGATCCTTCATAATAAATATGGAATATGCGAACTATTTCAAACAAAGGGTCTTAGAGTGTAAAGGACACGCTGTCACTTTATAGTAAGATAGCAAAAAAATCTGACAAATGAACTTTAGGGTTTCTTTTGATTTCGACAATTTTATGCTTATAGCAGGTTCATATTTCTGATATATATTTTTTAAATTTGACATAAAAAGAACCATATTTAGTGAGATTTATTTAACACAATTAGAAAATGCAGCTATAACTCTAAAGAAGTATGATCAAGCCAAATGCATAAATTCCAGATTGAATTTATAAAATTTGAATTTGTAATGAACATGAATTCAAAATATATTTCTTAAAGGAAAAAAACCTAGGGGTAGGCAAAGTAGCTTAAGTATTTTTTTTCAAATAACTTTCATTTAAGCAAACTAAGAAAAATTTAAGATTTGGTTTTTGAGTAATAAAACAGTTCCTTTGAGGACCTCATAAATTGTCAATGTCCTGATATTTAAACATACCTCCTAGATTGAATTTTTATTATTAATTTGCTCATTAAACCCAGTTTGCTATTTGAACATTAATATGTACCTCCCCAATCATTGTGATTTCCCAAAAGTGGAGTCTAGAGTAATGATACTCAGAATGCATTTATTTTTTAGCTAGTACATGTATTTCTTATGTATTTTGATATGTTTATTGGGCTAAAATGTTACGGAATAATGTATGCACATCATTTCATTCCATTCAGCATTTGGAAATAACATCTCCCTTTCAGGAAGACCATTTCTGTGTGGGCCATGGTCAAAAACGATTTGCTTTGCTCCCCTGCAGCACAGAAGAGAGAAGTTTAGAGAAACACTTAACAGGAAGATTTTCAAGCGTCACTCCATTGTTTCCTATGATGCCCCAAATTAAGTGCCAGAAATGTGCTGAACGCTAGCGTTTGCAAATTGGGAAATGAAGAATACGACCTGCAAATTCCCACTTCCCACCATTTTAATAAAAACGTTACAAGCAACATTTAAAATCACAATAAGGAAAAATTCAAGGCCTGAGAGAACTGATTTTGCAAAGATGAGCTCCTTTTTCCTCTGTAAGCTCCAATCAAATGCCTTCACAGAATAAAATGACACACTTCCAGACAACAATTGCACTATCGAATTGTGCATTTTTATTTCATCTCCACACTAATGTTACCGATATATTAACAAGAATTAAAAACCTGAAGAAACAAAATTCCCAAATAAGATGGATAAAGGTACTACTACATGGTGGTTACTTTGATTCTGCAGGCTCTGAAGATGTTCTTAATGAAACTCATAATTTGGTGCATCAAGTAAAGTTCTAGGTACTTTGTACATATGTTTTCAAAATATGGTAATTCAAGGTGATCTTGTCATTGATTTGTTATAGGAAACAAGGAGTTATTAAGTGATATAACTTGTTGGTGTGTATTTTACTCTGTTCATATAAACCAGTGAAGCAAGATCAATTTGTTTCTCGGTTGAATTAGTTTTCTTGTGGGCACCTCAAGCATACATTCAAGAACAGCTTCCAAGAAACAAATTTATTTTCCTGAAATGATGGTCTTTATTGGCAACATCTAGTTCTTTTAATTTTACAGTTGGTTTCCCAGTTATGATCTCTGTTTTCATGAAGCATGAGAAAAATCCTAGAACAGTTAAATGTGCTTACCATATAGTTTATGAATTAGCTGCTTCTTCAAATTGGAAAAAGTCAGAATAAAACCGCACTCTCAGTAACTCTGGCCTTTGTTTCCTGACTCCCAGAACAGTAAAATTACTTATCCTGCATGCATCCCAGCTTGGTCATGGCAGGTGTTAAGTTGCCATCAGTAAACACACACATACACATACACATACACGTATACATACACGTATATATATACATATACATACATATACATATACTTATACATATACATATACATACACATAGAGAGGGTCTGGGGAGAAAGGGAAAGGAGAGAAAGATAAAGAAGTAAATGTAGAGTTGGAGAACCCCAATCCTGGTCCTACTTTGCCAGTCTTTCATTTATTGTGTATATTACAGACATCATATAAATCCCCCGAGCCTTTGGTTTCTAATCTGTAACAACAAAAAACCAGCAAACAAACAACCTATTTTGGACCTATCAACATCCAAAGGTGTTGTGCTGTCTGTGGAACTCTGAGAGATGAAAATATACCTTTAAAAGATAGAGTATGCATTGAATAAATTTTAGGGGAGTATTCTTTTTCTCTCTGATATTATACCATCAGACAGCTCTGATGAAACTAAGACACCTGCGAGTTGTGTTTGGTCTTTCAAATAAAGAAAAAATATCTTTTTTTTTGGCTTCTTTTGGCTGCATTTGAAGGAAGGAAGGAACACAGGTGCATTTTAAATGATTCTTCCAGCTCTGTCCAGAGGGTCTGCTCAGCCTGGGAGGGACAGCCATTAGTTGAGTAAGTGAGAAGTGACATGTTCTGTCTCTCAAAGGGTTTCTTCGTGTCCACTTTGGTAGCTCTCATTACATTGCCTGAATCCATTAAGACAGAAACAAGGTTACCCCATGAAATGTTTTTGTGACTAAAGAGGACATGCAGCTCTTTAATCAGTGACAGAACATCTCCTCTGACAAGACTGAGTGATACAGTGCGCTCTGGTCCCACCTTTGCTGCTAAGAGGGAATATCCCTTACAAGGACAGACAATATTCTCATTAAATTGCCACTGGTTGATCTATCAATGTTCTAGTGAAAATAATTTTTCTGAATATGTTTAATGTAAATATTCGGACTACATTTAATGTAAACATCTACATGAAACAAAATCTCATCTTACATTGAGCAGATATCTGATCCTTGATAGTGCAGCCAATGCCTTGAGGTTATGAGATAACTATCAGCTGGTTTCAGATTTTCCAGGAGTCAGGGTGACAGTGGTGGGTAGCAGGGTGGTTAGGATCCTGTCTATTCCCAAAGTGAAAGACAAAGCTGCTGGGTGAGAAGAGTGTGATGCTTGCCACATCCTTTCTTAGCAATGGTCTCAAATAGGATCCAGAGTGATTTTGTAACTTGAGACCCTAGAGGAAAAGTGGTCAGCAATGTGTGGCTGACCTTAGTATATTTTTAAAGATTATACGTGTGGGTGAATATATGCCATTTGGATATATGACGTGGGTAAAGAGTTATAAAAGGGACTAATCAGTAGGAAAATGCCACATTAGCTTGCAGTGTTAGATTTTGTACATACATACTAATCTGAGAGAGAATAAAACCTGGGTGAACGTAAAAATGAAGTGGAGCTTAAAGTTTCTGAATTCCAGTTGGCTTGTTGGTAAATAAGAAACATGATGTCCAAAGAACTGAAATGACTACCTCTCAGAGTTGCATCGACAGTTACTATCGGTGTCCAAAATCCAGATCTCTACTTCTTGTTTAAGACTTCTATGAATTTTACAAACTGTACCATGACTATCAATAGTTTATTTTGAAAATATACCATTAGTGTGGCTATGGCTCAGTGCCAGAAATGGCTGAGCATTAACTGACAGGTGCTTCTGCTCTGCAGAACCCTCATCTGCAACTGTAGAACATCAACATGTCTCTCTTTCTCTTCTTCTCAAGTATTTCTCAAGACCTCATCGGAATCCTAAGTATGTCTCAGAATTGTTCCTCTCTCTCTCTGGGGGTGGCAGATGAGCCATAGTTACCAGACATTGGTGCTTTCCCATGGGTGTTCTGCTGGTCTGCTGCTCTTGCTGCTGCTACCCCCACTCTCGGACTCTCCCAGCGCACCTCAAAGCTGAGAAACCCTCCAGGAGCTTTACCACCTTTGTGCACCATTTGTGGCCATAGCAGGTCACCATCTCCAAGTCTGGACAAATGGAAGACACTATCATATCCCCTCCAATTCCACTTTCCACTCAACTCTTTCAGGCAACAGACACAATCCCATATGTAAATACGTCATACGAGTAGCGTTCCGAATAGGTCAACTACTTCTGCAGAGATAAAGGTTCTGAATCTCAGTCATGGCTCAGATGGAGCTCTCTGTAACTCAGTGACAACTCCCACCCGCTGCCGCAAGTCACACAGTGCCTTCAACTAATTCTCTCCCTGTCTAGGACCCTCACTGTACAGTCTGACTCAGTTAACTGACAAAACTTATTTCTACTGATCATTTCTTCTCTCTTCCTCATCGGACTATGAACAAAAGGACATTTAAAAGTTTTCGGCAAATGGCATTAGGAAACCTGATGTCCACCTGAAAAAGAATGAAACTGGACCTATGTCTTATACCATAAGCAAAAATCAACTCAAAATGGATTAAAGACTTAAACATAAGACCTGAAATTATAAAACTCCTACAGGAAACATAATGGAAAGCTTTATGACATTGGTCTTGCTAACAATTTCACGAATATGACACCAAAAGCACAGGCAACAAAAACACAAATAAACAAGTGGGACTATATCAAACTAAAAAGCATCTAAACAGCAAAGAAAACCATTAACAAAGTGAAAAGTCAACTTGTGGAATGGGGGAAAACAGCAGCAAAAATATAATAATAAAAAAGAAAAAAAAAAAAACCAAACAAGCAAACAAAAACACCCTAATAACCAAATTAAAAAATGGACAAAGGACTTTAGTAGATAGTTCTTCAAAGAAGACAAATAAATGACCAACAGGTTTATGAAAAATGTTCAATGTCACCCATCATCAGGAAACTGCAAATCAAATCATAATGAGTTATCACCTCACACTTCTCAGGATGACTATAATAAGCACAAACAAATCGGGCACCTAGGTGGCTCAGTCAGTTAAGCATCTGATTTCAGCTCAGGTCATGATCTCAGTTTGTGGGTTTGAGCCCCGCATCAGGCTTTGTGCTGACAGCTCAGTGCCTGGAGCCTGCTTCAGATTCTGTGCCTCCCTCTCTCTCTCTCTGCCCCTCTCCCACTTGCACTCTGTCTCTCTCTGTCTGTCAAGAATAAAGTTAAAAAAATAAATTAAAAAAAAATAAACACATGCACACACACACACACACACAAAAGGCAATACTTGTTGACAAGGATGTAAAGAAATTGGAATCCTGCAACCCTGTTGGTGAGATTGAAATATGGTACAGCCTCTGTGGAAAACAGTATGAAGATTCCTCAGAAGAAAATTTTAAAAAGAACTACCATATGATCTGGCAATCTCACGTCTAAGTATTTACCAAAAGAAATTGAAATGAGAATCTGGAAGAGATATTTGTACTCCTGTGTTCATCACAGCACTAGTCACAATTGCCAAGGTTGGGCAACAACCTAAATGCCCATCATCAGATGAATGGATTAAAAAAATGTTGTAGGGGCGCCTGGGTCGCTCAGTCGGTTAAGCATCCGACCTCAGCTCAGGTCATGATCTCACAGTCTGTGAGTTGGAGCCCCGCATCAGGCTCTGTGCTGACAGCTCAGAGCCTGGAGCCTGTTTCGGATTCTGTGTCTCCCTCTCTCTCTGACCCTCCCCCGTTCATGCTCTGTCTCTCTCTGTCTCAAAAATAAATAAATAAATGTTAAAAAAAATTTAAAAAAAAATGTTGTATATACATACCATGGCATACTACTTGGCCTTAAAAATTTTTTTTTAAATCTGCAATAAGTGACAACATGGATGAATTTTGATGGTTTACAATAAGCAAAATAAGGCACAGAAAGACAAATACTGCATGATTCCACTTACATGAGGTACCGAGAATAGTCAAATTCATAGACTCAAAGAATGAAAATGTCAGGGGCTGGGGGGAAGGGGAAATGAGAAGTTACTAACCAACAGCCATAAACTTTCAATTAAACGGAATACATAAACTCTGGAGATCAGCTGTACAACATTGTACCTGTATTCAGCAATAATGTGTTATACATTCAAAATATTGTTAAGATGGTAGATCTCATATACGTATTCTTACCACTGAAAGGGCGGGCCTACGCCGGCCGACTCCATCTTGTTCTGTGTTCTCCACCTTGAGTGACTATGTCCCCGACATGACCCCTTTTTCGGGAAAATCACAGAAACCTCAGACCGCGCCTCCTCCCCTTGAGTAACCTCCCGCTCACCCGTTCAAACTTCCTGATCAAAACACGCCCAGCGACCTGCGTAACAGGACTCCGACCCTTCCCCAGCCAATCGGCTGAGGCCACGACCCTTCCCCAGCCCATCGGCTGAGGCCACAGCCATTACCTCACCAACTGCCCCTAGACCCCTATAAAACCTTTGTGCTTTTGAAACTCGCTCTCTCTCCCTGGTATCTCACCGCTGCGTCGGTGCAGGTAGGGGATTGAGCTCGAGCTAGCTCGAATAAAGGTTCTTTTGCTTTTGCATCGGACTCGGCTCCCTAGTGGTCTTTGGGGATCACGAATTCTGGGCATAACACCACACAATACGGTAAAATTTGTAAGGAGAAAAGTCTTGGATTTTGAGTTTCTGTATGCTCTCTACAGATAAATGTTAATTAAACTGTTTTTCTCTGATAGAGCTAATTTATTTAGGTTTGTGTTCTAAATGCAGGCTAAAATGTAGCGTTGTCTGCCCAATATATTTTTACCTGTAAACTAAATGGAGGCTTTTACCAAGAACCTATCCTTATGCTATCCATTCTTACTCAGTCCTTGGGCCCTCCAAGTCCTGGTGGACGGACCAGAAAATGCTGGGATTCCCCAAGGTACTTGTCAAACTTCACTGCACACTTACAGATGCTGTGATTTTTTTTTCTCTCTCAGTAGTGTTTATACTAGTTTTTCTGATTAGGCACAGTAATATTTGGCTTTGGAAAAAGGAGCCTTGCTTGGTGTAGGAGCAGGAAAGATCCAAGGAAAATACATATTTCTGTATAGGTTCACTCACGTCACTACCTCGGCTCCTTTTCTGATTCCAGGTCATGAACTTTTCACCGAAGAGAAATGCACTTGAAATTAACTCTACACCACACTGTTACTATTTACATGTCTTCCAATACACCCTGCAGGGCTTTTTTTGTTTGTTTGTTTGGTTTGGTTGTTCATTGTATGTGGACTCTTCAAAAATGACACCCATAAAATATAATGCTGCTTCCGCAAAATTGTGGTATCTTTGAATGTAGGAGGTTATAACTAAGCTTGGTAGTTAAACTTCTGTGTTTCAAACTTTTGCCGCTTTATCTCTGTCACTGCAAAAGGCCTATCGGTCTGTCTTCTCTTGTGCCTATGATAAAATGCTTATGTGGTAGTAATCAGTCTTGTATCCTCCCCTTCTTCCCATCCATTTATTTTTAATTTTCCAGTTTCAGACAACAACCACTTTGGGAGCTGTGATATGCCTACCTTTAGTGTATTTCTACGGCCTCTGGGAATGAGAATTGAAGAACGGTGCTGAGGTAGTTACTTCCCAGGCCTGCATTGTGTTTGCCTCACTTTAATTAGTCAACCCCCATAATCCCACATATTTCTGATATATCTGCTGAGAGGATGAATATAGTTGTCCCCACCCCTTTATAACTTGACACCTTTTCTTTTTTATAACTTGACACCTTTTCGAAACCCAGTGAATGTCCCAATTAGTTTAATCTGCTTTTAATCTCTGTCATCCCCATTACTTCTGGACTTCGCTCATTTCTTCTACTTGGTCAACACAGCTTATGAACACTCATCTCCTGCAAACTCCTCTGGCTGCAAAGGCCCTGTCACTTCTTATATTTATTTTCAATTTTCCCTTTGTCTTGTTTTAGTCAGTGTCTAATATTGCAAGAGCAAATGAGAAATAGATGTAATATTTTAACCTTTACCTTTCAATACTCACTAATTAAAGTATTCATATTTTAAAACATACCATATGAGGCTTATTTCTCTATAAAGAGTCAGGTCATTATTTTTCCATCTTGCAATTCTTCCATAAAGGAAAAAGAGAAAAGCAGCTACAGACGAATAATTTACATTTTCTAAGTTGCAGAACAGCCAGATATAAAAACTGTAGCCAATTACAATTTTTTAAAATAAAAAAGTTCTTCAATAATAAAGCATTTTCTAAGTACCTCATTGTTTTATACCACCAATTATCTAAACATGAAAGTAGGCAAGATTTTATAACTCAAAAAACAGATGCAGTAACATTTATCAAATATCCATGGACACTAAGAAAACACAAGCTAGGCCATCTCCTTTTCTTATGAAAACCTTGCATGTTCTGTAAAGAAGAGTGCAGGAGAACATTAAATATATTTTACTTAATTTCCTGAATATAAAAATAGTATGCATAATACAAGTAGCTACAGGATTTGAATGACTGATTTGATTAATGGAGTTCCCCTAGAAAGTATTAAGGCTTACAGTCCTATTTTTTTTTTCAAATTTCTACTATCTCTCTTTCCTTCATCCTCTAAATTTTCCATAACTGTAAAATATATTTAAAATATGTGCCTAATTTAGATAAGAGAAGACCTTACTATGGATATTACACGTAAGTGTTGAAGGAAGAGAACATGACATAATGACTTGGAGATTTTCAAACCAAAAGGATAAGTGTTTTCTTTATAATAATCTTTACAGAACACAATTTACCAGGTAGTTTACATTGTTTTTTTTTATTCCTCTCCAGTTGTGTCAAATTGTGAAAATAATTTTCTCAACAAAGTGAGTAGCCTTTCAAAAGCCACAACTATATTTTCTCCTTCTATTAGCCTCCCCAAACTGATGGGGCACCATTTTTTTTTCATCCCAATTGAAATCCTAAAAAGTCTTTCAAAGTTTCCTATGATAAAGAGTGACTGTTGATGGTAGGAGTAGATAACATACAATTATTTTGGTATACTGTTTGACAGTTTCTTGTAAAAGTATACAATTGATTCTTAAGCAACATAGGGGTTGGGATGTCAACACCCTTTGTGGCTGAAAATCTGTGTAGAACTTTTGACTCCCCAAAAACTTAAATGCTAATAGCCTACTGTTGACCTTAAGCTTTACCAATAACATAAATAGTCAATTAACACATAGTTTATATGTAATACATATTACATAATGAATTCTTACAATAAAGTAAGATAGAGAAGAGAAAATTTTAAGAAAACCATAAGGGAAAATGCATTTACATTACTGTACTATATTTATTGAAAAAAAATTTGTGTGTAAGTGGATCCATAGTTCAAACCTGGTCAAGGGTCAACTCTTCTTATGTCAACTGTATGACTCATCAGTTCTACTCCTACTTATATGTACCAAAGATAAAATTTAAAAAAAAAACCTCACAATATATATGTTGGGGCACCTGGATGGTGCAGTCAGTTTAGCATCTGACTCTTGATCTCAGCTCAGGTCATGATCTCATGGTTCGTGAGTTTGAGCCCCACATTGGACTCTGAGCTGATGGTATGGAGCCTGCTTGGGATTCTGTCTCTCCTTCTCTCTGGACCTCCTCTGCTTGTGCTTTCATTCTCTCTCTCTCTGTTAAAACGAATAAACTTAAAAAAAATTATATGTTGACAGCAGCTTTATTCGTCATATCATCAAACTGCAAACAACCCATATCCATATGTCCATCAAGAGAATGTATAAATAAACATATACAGTAGTATGCAATGGTATAAAAAGAAGGAACTACTGATACACAGAGTCATGTAGATGATTTTCAAAAACATGAGAACCAAAATATGCCAAACACAAAGTACATACTGTATGTTTTCATTTATATGCAGTTACAGATAGGTACACCTAACTGGCATGGATAGATATCAGAATAGTATCTGCTTTAGAGTGGAGTTTTGAGTATTGATTGAGAAGGGGCAAGAATGAATTTTGTGGAGTGGTAGAAATGTTTTTTTGTTTTTGTTTTTGTTTTTGTTTTTGTTTTTTATCTTCATAGGGGTGTTGTTTACACAGACCTATTTATTTGTCAAATCTCATCTAATTGTACACTGAAATCCCCTGCATTTCACTGCATGAAAATTATACCTAAATTAATTTTTTAAAGTGGTCTGCAGGTCACCTGGGTGTCTCAGGCGTGGTTAAGCATCCGACTTCAGCTTAGGCCATGATCTCATGTTTCGTGAAGTTCGAGCCCCACCTCGGGCTCTGTGCTGACAGTTCAGAGCCTGGAGCCTACTTCAGATTCTCTCTCTCTCTCTCTCTCTCTCTCTCTCTCTCTCTGTGTGTGTGTGTGTGTCTCTCTCTCTCTCTTTCTCTCTCTGACCCTCCCCCACTTACACTCTCTCAAAAAATAAAGATTAAAAATAAATAAATAGGTAAATAAATAAATAATAAGTAGTCTGCTTAACATATAAAGGATATGGAATGTGTAGGAAAAAAATCTGAAAAGAACAAAAAAAATTCTATTATTCATCAGGGCACTTTAACTGTTTTTATTTATTTAACGAAACAGAAGATAACCTAATTTAAACATGCTAAAACTAATAATAAAGGCAAAATTCAGGTATTTTAATTCTCCTTCAAAGTAATACAAATAATAGTGCAATATAGGTTTTAGGTAAATGTTTTCTATGATGACTTGTTCACATGGCTGATGATCTGTTCACTGGTACAAGGACCATGTGATGGTAGTTGGACCTTTCTATGATGCTGCCTGAATTTCCTCGGCAATAAAGGGACTTGGCTTCCCCTTGGACAAGTGATCTGAGAGAGCAGGGAGGAAGCTACATACCTTCTATGGCTTGGCTCAGAAATAGCATGTAGTTATTTCTGCCTCATCCTAACCATTAGAAGCTAGTCACTAAGTATAGCCCACACTCAAGGAGAGAGAGAGTACATTCCATCTTTCAAAGGAAAGAGTATCAAAGAACTTTTGGTCACAGTTTAAAACCAGTACACAGAGTGTGTGACCTCACTCTTTCATATGTATCTGACCCTTGCATAGAGCAAGGGGGCTTTCCCTGTAGAATTTCAATAGTAAAGCATTGGTCTCAGCAGTGATACATTGTCATTTGGGGGAATTAGCCTCAGTCCATACAGGGAAAGAGAAATTATTCCTGGGATTAATACCAGGGTGAGGCAAGGGAGGAGGTAAAGGAAGATAATGAGGCTCTGGCCTCAGGTAGAGATTAAGGGGGTAAAAAATTAATGCAGAATGGTTGTGTTGCATTAATTTTGCTTTTTGAAAAATACTAAATTATAATATTACCTCAATTGTTGAAAATTTTAACTCCCCTGAAAGTTTTTACTTTAAGGTGAAAGTAAATGCCTCAGTCACCTTGTTTGCTTAACCCTGTTCCTGGCCCCATTCTCTCAGACTTCCCCCTCTTCCTACTTTATATATTAGTGGCCTAATACCGGTTACTTCCAGCAGCCTGAAATTAGTGTATCCTCAGTCTGCTGGTAACAGATCATGGATAACACAGAACGGTGGGAAACTGCAAGGTTTGATACAGGTGGCTTGGGTACTAACACTGGTCAAGTCCTGCTCTAATTAGCCACTGGACCTTAAAAAAGTCATTTCATCTCTCAGGGTATAAGTTTCTTTGTCACAAATGTGAAAGAACTGGATTAGGTGCTTGCAAAGGACCAAAATTTTCATAGCATAAAGTCTTAGTGTCTTGGTTGATGTTCCTTCTCTTGAATCCATCATCTGTAGCTAGAGACCTGAAATCCATTATTCTTCAGGGTAAAACTAATGCCGTTCCTATGTGATTGTTGTTTTTAATTTTAATTTGGAATCATTCTTTTTGCAGTCATTTGGCAGGTTTGCCCAATCTCGCTCCAGGGTAGTAATCAGGGCATGATGCAGTGTTGGTATCATTTTCTATTTTCATTAAGGTGCCCTGAAGACTTCCAGCATTTGATGCCAACAAATTTAAATTATTAATTTTATTACAACAAGAATTCTATAATGGCAGAGTTACTAAAATGCTTTTCAAATTGGTTTTTAACTAGAAAAATAAAGAGAGAATTTGGACACTTGGGAAATAATGAAAAAGTGAGACAGCACTGCTATTGATTTAAAGTCAGGTAAGGGGATTATTTTTTGAGTTCAATATTCACAAATCATTGGCTTTAGATGAGATACTAATCAGAGTGCTCAACAACCTCGTAGGTATGTAATAATGAAGAAACCAACTAATAATAAATGAAAATGGTGGCGTTGACATGCAAGAAAAAAAAAACCTGATCTCACTAATTAATATTCTTTTAATTGATTCCACTGCTTAATTAATAAACTATATTTTCAACATGCCTAGTTAAAAACCTACTGTAAACAAGAGATATATAATCAGAGTCAAGGGATGGACTCACATCTCCATTTCTGAATGATCTGGGGTAAATCACAAAAACCAATTTGAACCTGTCTTCACCTGAAAAATGTGGGTATTAAAACCCTCATGCAGGGGCGCCTGGGTGGCTCAGTCTGTTGGGCGTCTGACTTCAGCTCAGCTCGTGATCTCACGGTTTGTGGGTTTGAGCCCCACGTCAGGCTCTGTGCTGTCAACACAGAGCCTGGAGACTGCTTCAGATTCTGTGTCTCCCTCTCTCTCTGCCCCTCCCCTGCTCAAGCTCTGTCTCTGTCTCTCAAGAATGAATAAACATTAAAAAAAAATCCTCATGCAGGGATTTTTGTGTGGCTCAAATAAGGTACTGTGCATAAACGCAATTTGTACACTGTGAAGTACTCTGCACATACAGAGAATTTATAAATTTGTAGATATTTCTCATTTCCAATTAATATTATTGGGAGTCCTAGAAGGTGGCAGGGATGAAATTCTGTGGAACTCTAATGTGACTTTATGCATCAGATGACTCAAAGCTGACCCTGGAAAATACAAGTGTATAGATTCCACTTTCATTCAGAGTGATGTGATGAGCTCTCTAATAAATGATAGCATCACAGAACTTTTGAAAAATCCTTTTCATTATTTGTGTTTACTGGGTGCTTAAACAAGAGGAACCTCAGCTGGCAGACACAACAAACAAATCGGTCAGCAAAATTCATTCACAGGGTTACCCTGTGCCTGATTTGCCACAGTCAGCCATCCTTGTATTCCACACCCAGTTCTGTTTTGTCAAACCCCACAACCCCAAATGTGGATCACTCCGAAGGTGGAAAGAGTCTCAGCTGAAGGGCAAATCTAGGTTGGGACTAGAACCAAACCCTTGGTGTTAAGTCCAAGAATCTAGGTTGGCTCTGTAGATGAAGAAATAAACATCATCCAGGAGGAATCCAGAGACCTAACTGCTCATGTGAAGAGAGTGTGGCTGGTATGGGAGGTAGTAGAAACATAATCTGAAAGTTAAGCCAGGGTACAAGTTTTGTGGAAACATTCATGGGTAGTTGATGAGGTAAAAGGCCATAAAGACTCCAAGACTAGAAGATGGGCTAGAGAGTGAGCAGTGTGGAGCTGGCCAAGAAGGAAATGCAAACCCAGAAATGCTATCTGCTCACTTCTCTTTCCTCCCAAGGATATCTTGAATAAAAGGATGTTAGTAAGAGTCAGAACCATGCCTTGGAAACAGGAAAAGGCCACTAAATGTTGAAGTGCTCTGTGCATGGTGAATTTGAATCTTTGCCTTATTTGTTTTTTGATGCTGTTCATTCATCTCCAGCTGGAGCAAAAGGACACAAAGACATCCTGTACGTTGTTCCTACAGGAAAAGGCCAGGAGCTGCTAACAGGAAAATTCATTTCTCTAATAAGACACTGCATGTACCATATTACTAAAAGAAAAAGTAATGTTGGAGAATCCTGACTACCCAGCAGGTCATCCTATAAGTAAACAGTAGGTCTATGTATCTGTGAACTAAAAACTGAGGAGCCGTTTTCACATTCACCTTCCCTTTTCTCCAGAATCTAGCTGGGCAGCGGCGAATGTCAGCAAACTATTTGAAATAATATAACAGCCACAATTTTTTGAACACTAATCATGTGTCAGGCTTTGTGCTAGCCACTCTCCATGTATCCGCTCATTTAAACCTCACTTCAACCTCACAGAGTAAATAGTGTTATCCCCATTTTATTGATGAGGAAATTGAGGCCTCTTGCCAGCAAACAATGGGTTGAAACTTGAACACAGTTTCACTGCAAAGCCCACTTCATGGCATTTCATTCTACTATTACATTCTGTGGCATGTGAAGGAAACTGAATAAATATGTGTTCCTGTGGCGTGGGTGAAGTTTTTTCTGATGGTGAGAGGTAGGGGGAGGGTGGGGTACCTGTAGGCAGAGGTGCAGGATGGTGTATGGTTCACATGAGTTGATCTATAAATTAAGGGAGGGATAATGAAATTAGGGGTAGAGGGAACATATAAAATTTACCCACTTTCTGAAAGGTTAACCTTAAAATACCTTCCTTGAGGAGGACTAAGGAAAAGCTAGCTAGATTTTCATCCTCTGTTCCTATACTGTAATTCTCTTCTGAGAGCACTTTGAGCCTTCAGTAAAGACATGCCTTACAGTCTGATAAGTTGGACTGATAGACTTGAAGGAGACAGTACAGAGGACTCCTGGGTCTGCCTGATCCCATTTCCTGGAAAGAAGGCAATCCTGATCTCCTGGTGGACCTTGTGAGAGAACTCCAGAAGGTCTTTTGCATCCACAGGAAAATCCAAAATTTGGGACTATAGGAGACAGCCCACGGCAAGAAAAAACAAACCACACTTCCACGTTAGTTAAGAACCCTCTTTGATAGGGTTTGGAATACTGAAATTATATTCCATCAGCCCAAGAGATTACGCTGAGCGGTTTGCTGCTGGTTTTCTTCTGACTTTTGAATATCTATCTTCTGTTCTTGAAGGAGAAAGGGGCAGTGGCAGCTGACTACTTAATTTATTTCCTTTTATAGCTTTAGCCTCAGATTCATTTTTTCTGATGACCGCTGAAAGATCTTTCCATGCTTTCTACTCATGGGAATGCCCATCTGCCTGCACTCCATCACTTCCAGCTGGATTTGACACAAATTTGTCACTAATAGCAAGTTCCTTTTCCTTACTTCCCCCAATCCTAGACTGAACATCTGCCTTGTACATTGGCAAGATTAATATATCCCACTTGAGCAAATGCAATATGGTCTCTTGGTGTCACTCTCAGAAACAGGATTTGTCTTGCCAATTGTGATAATTGTGCCATATTATACCAAGAAAACATATATAGTCCATACTGGTCTAAGTAATGTGCAATCCTTTGTATATGAGGCTCATGCCACTGAATGCCATCAGTGAGATACTCTGGGAGTGCCATAGGTGTCTTTCTCTTATGTTTAAAAAGAAAACCAGTCATATTTTCTTCCTGTGACATGGATTTTTGCCATCCTTATTCTCCTTGCATCAATCTATCTGTGGTTATTTTTATACAGTAGACCCCCTTATTCATGCTTTCGCTTTCCCTGGTTCCAGTCACTGTTGACCAACTGCAGTACAGAAGCAGATGATCCTCCTTTTGACCCATCCTCAGAAGGTCAATAATAGCCTAATGCTACATCACAGTCCCTACACCATGCACCTCACTTCATCTCATCATGCAGGGATTTTATCATCCCACACCATCACAAGAAGGATGAGTAGAGTACAATAAAATATTTTGAGAGGGAGACCACATTCACATAACTTTTACTACAGTATATTGTTATCATTGTCCTATTTTGTTATTAGTTATTGTTAAACTCTTACTGTGTCTAATTTATAAAGTATACCTTATCATTGGTATGTATGTATAGGAAATAAACAGTATTTATACAGTTTGGTGCTACCCACAGTTTCAGGGATCCACTGGGGATCTTGGAACGTATCCTCCACGGACAACAGGGGGGACTACTGTAATATTTGATTCCTGTAGTCAGAACTGTATCTTGTGTGTATTGTGGCCCCAGCATTTAAGATAGTGCCAGAGATATTATAGGCCCTCCTCAGTGGATATTGGTTGAATGCATAACTGAACTTTGTCAGAGGCTTCTTAAATTTTAAACAGATTATAGTGACTGACATTGTGTAACACATCTCATTTACAAACATATTTTCTTTCTCAAAGAACTTGGAATGTCACTTGATTTATCATTAGCAAAATCATATTACTAGGTACAAAAATGAAAATCTAAACCATAAACTTATGGACATTGTCAGTCCCTAAAAACGGAAAGTCTCTCCTAAAGTGAGGGTCATACAATCAGTATTGTGATGTCATTGAACCAGTATTGAGATGGAGATCCAAAAAATGGTTTTTAAACACTGGCAAATTGATTTTCCCTCCACCTTTGAATGCCTCACAACTTCCATCATATGAAGTAAAGAATTTCTAATCTAGAATTGATGGGTAAACATTATATGTTCAAAGCCTCTGCCCCAGATGATGCTGCTATGACAGGCTTCTCCTCTCTATGGAATTCTTAAGGTTTCCTAACCTCAACATTGTAAAATTATGAAAAGTTAAATTGAATTTTGAAATCCAGGCTATAGAAACAGAAACAATCTTTGAGATGCTAATCTAAAATATGACCATTTCCCAAAGCTCCTGATTTCATCTATTTTAGAAATAAAGCACTCCTGGGAGAAACACAGGTTACATGCTATTGCTTTTCACACATAAACTCCCTCTACTACCAACATGCCCTGAATCCCAATGCCTGGCCAACCCTATCACTAGTAATCAACCACCATCCCAAGAAGTGAACATAATCAAAAGCTAAATCAAATAAATATGTCTTACTCTCTGTTCTGACGTCGGCCAAGTTCCATTTCTGGTGGGAGGCCAAGGGGAGCTGGTGCCAAAGGCATATGGCTGCAGGCACCATTGTGCCAGAAAGATGTCAACACATTGGAAAGGATTCAGAGAAGAGTAGCGGGGGTGATTAAGGGGCTGAGGAATTTACTTATGAGGGAGATTAAGAAAGCTAAGTGTATATACATTGGCTAGGCACTATATGGGAGGCAGCAGAGTTGGATATAATTTGAAGTGTCGACAAGTCCGCACAAGGAATTAGTGGCATGGGAGCCAGAGGAAATGCTAAGGCTTGGGAAAGAGTAGTAAATAAGGACGAAAATCAGAGTCTAGTTGTTATCAACATATCTTAAAAGTATGTTGATTTAAAATAAGAGCATTTTACAGTACAGTTGTGAGACTAGTCATAGATAAAAAGGAGAACATGAAAATAAGCTGCGCTCGCCTGGGACCAAAGGTATAAGAAGCCAAGTATGTCTTCCCCACACCCTCCCCTATTAGGGCATCATTATTAAGAACATGTCTACTGCCCACTGTCAACTGTCCATAGTTCTTCAGTCACACTTTCAAGGAGGGGTGGCCCAGGGTTCAACCTTTCCCTTGCCTGTCTTTCCATCAATACTGTCCTCCATGACCCCTTTTCCCAGTGCCCCAGTGGGGTGAGATACTGACCACTTAATACAGGATAGATAGATAGATAGATAGATAGATAGATAGATAGATAAAGATATATAGATAGAGATATATAGATACAGCTTTTTTGAAATATAATTTATGTATCATATAATTTACTCATTTACAGTGTATAATTTAATGACTTTCATGTATTTATAGATTTGTGTATCCATCACCATGATCAATTTTGTAATATTTCTGTTACACCCTAAAAAACCCCTCATACCACTTATTTATCATCCCCAAATCCTCAAAAAAATATTTGTCTAACTCCAAACGAAAATGCATAGATATTGTCAAAGTCAAATAAAAAATGGAAAGTACTCCACTAAATTGATGGCCATAAAATCATTACTTTGATTGTGATCCAAGAGGTGGCTTATATATATGAGTAAATTAATTTCTCCCCATCTTTGAATGCCTCACAACTTCTATGGCATGGAGTGAAAAGTTTATAACCTCACATCTTTCTTTTTTCTAGCCTTAGCCAAACATTAACTTACTTTCTATCTCTGCAGATTTTCCTCTTTGGGACATTTCATATAAATGGAATCATACAATATGTGGTCATTTGTCACCAGCTTCTCTAAATTAGTATAATGTTTTCAAAGTGTATCCATGTTATGGTATGAATCAGTGCTTTGTTCCTTTTAACAGCTGAATAATATTCTATTGTATGTGTATACCACATTTTGTTTATCCATTCCTCAGTTGATGAATATAGATCATTAATAATAGATATTATCACATAATATTTGTCTCCTTAAAAATGCCTGGCCATTTCTTTTAATCACATGACTCAACCTGAGGCATTATGAGCTGATTCTATCATCTCTCCCAGAAGAGATGTACTTTCTACAATCAAACAAATTAATGATATTGGAATTTGATATTCCCTGCCAGGTTTTTTCTAGAGATACCTTTGGCCAGTTAGTCCAATGTCCAATGGTTTGGATTTATTGTATCAACAGTTAACTTAGTTTCATAGAAACATATGGACATAGTCTTTTTGAGGGACTTTACTCTTCAGTCTTTCCCCAAAGGGATAAACAATACTCTGCAGCAGAGGCTGGTGAAGACTTCTCACTCCTTGAGCAACATTGAAGTGAACTACTGTGTGTCTTCTCTGGATGCAGATTTCCTCCTTAAACAGTAGTGGAGAATGAAGTTATGGTAAATTCTATCAATGGGATCAAACCATACTCTAACTCAAAATAGTTGAGGAAGTTATTTCAAATTCCTAAGACCCAGTTAATGCATGGGGACAAATAACCTCAGTGGATTGTATGAAGCAAATTAATATACAAAAGTTCATGGCACATACTTGAGGATCAAAATATTAGTTGATTTTAACAAGATGTGATCCTATAAGAAGTAGAGGAGCAGGGGCATACGAAAGCAGGAAAAGACTTAAGGTACAATATCTGATTATGTCTCTTATGTGTTAGAAGAACATAAGAATCACAGCTATCATTTAATAGCTCCTCAAATGCCTGGCACTGCCCCCCAGATCTTTTCACGTGTTAACCCTTGTAATAATTCTGTGAACTAAGTATTATTATTATTACCTTCATTTTAACAGAAGGGTTTTGTCAAAGATCACTTGGCTTATCAGAGGTGGGATTTGCCTGCAGGTAGCTGGTTTGGGGACTGAATGCCAATCACTGCACCCTGCTGCTGGGCTCCTCTTTCCTCTATGAGTAGCCTGATCGGGCACATGGTGCACCGAATGATATATTCAAGTCTTGGATGTCGGAAGGACCTTGGTCATCAACAATCAGTTTTCTGAAGATCAGCATTTTAGCTTCCATTGTTCATTTCAAACACATTGTTTTAAGTTACTACTCTTTTCTCCCTGTGATAACTTCAACTTTTACAACTCTCTCTTTCACTATGTTAAAGCCCAAGAAAAGATCTGGGTAAAAATTGAGCTGTTCATCCTTTTCAGAGTTGTCTTTTGTATGCCATCTTTCACTGCTATAAACTTGCAAAGAGAAGCAGGTGGTGAGGATAAAAATATGTTAGTATTCATATTTCTAGCCAAAAGTCACCTACATTTCATTTGAGACAAATAGGAAACAAGCAAAAATATCTCCCTTCTATTCCTACCCCGTCTATGCCCAACAGCCTAGTCAGACCCTGATCCTCCGATTCTGGGTTATTGCCACATATCCTGCCTTCCCACATTCCCGGTTACTTTAAGCCCTTCCTATACACAGCTGCCAGAAGATCCTGCCTGCCCTGCCTTCAAGAATCTTCAGTGCACCCCTTCTGTTAAGTAGATGCAATTTCAAATCCTCTACTTCACTTTGTCCTCCCCAAGCCATCCTAACATACTTCTCTGCCTCAGTCAGGCAAATGTCATCACTGTCCCCTGAACACAGCCACTCCCACACCTGTTTTGATAACATGAAGAATGCTTCTTCACCACACACATGCACACACACCTACACACACATGCATGCACTAGAAAGAATGATAAATACACAGTAAATACGTATCAGGGTTTTTTTGTCTCTTCCTCCCCTCAGCTCTATCAATAATGAATCGTTCCTAACTTCCCCAGCCTGGAATATTCTCTCTCTGCCTAAAGTCCTGCCACAGTTGGTGCCACATGGTTCAGAATTTGACAATTCTCTAATTCTAAATCACCACTATGATTAATTCTTTGAGGTACTGGGTTAAGCTGTGTTTTCAAAATTAGGCTGGGCATTTAAAAGATATTAAATACCTTTTATTTGATTAATTCAATGGCTGAGATAAAATCTCATCTATTTTCTGTAATCTTCATATACCTGAATCCAACTCTTTTTACCCACAGGAAAAAGTAATTTCTCCTTCTGTACCCCAATAAGGACGTGAAATATACAAGCTTCTGCAACTGTAGATAGTGCCCTATATCCTGGTTATTGGAATGAAGACATTTCCCCTAGAGAGACTGCACTTCTTGAAGGCAGGGTTTTCACTCACTTTCTATCCCTAGGGCCTCTGTAGCTAGTACTTAATAAGTTGTTAAATAAATAATCAGAATTTAACTTGATTAAAAGAGCAGAAGTCTGAAAGAAGAGGATTAAATGTGTTGAAATGGGTGCAGGGGTGAAGAAGTTAGAGTTGCTCAGATGCACAGGGCGCTTCTTCTTTTCATACATTGCATTAGATTTGCTCTTTATCCAGGACCCACTGTGCCAAATCAGGCTTGTGATTAAGATCAAGTCTACCGGGAAATCAGCAGTGAGTTGGAGAGCATTTGAAAAGGGCCTTGCTGTCCAAAGTTTGCCACTCTGGCAAACAGCTGTTATGGTTCTATTGTTTTATTTTTGCTTCTTTTAAAGGGCAAGGTTTGAAAAACTAGGGAATTTATAAAAAGAATTTCAGTACAAGGAGAACACTCCAGGAATCACTTTCTCTTGAAACAAGATGAGTTGCCAACTGCAGAGAATCCTGTGTGTATGGTGGCTATGTCAGCTTCAAGGGCCACCTAGTCCAAAATCACCTTTTTCAAGACGCAAAAGACCTATTCTGCCCTCAGGCAGGACTGTGAATATAAGGATTCTATTTTCAAGAATCGCTTTCAGATTCATTTAGAACCTCTCAAGGAATGTGTCTCCCATTCTGTGGGATATCTAAAGCATTTCCTCATTGAATCAGAGAAGATTATGGCTGGAATAGACCTTAGAAGTCATCTAGTTTAAATTTCATTTATTTTCTCTTTTTCTTTTTTCTTTTTCTATTCCTCTTAGAGAGGAAACCAAGGGAAGGAGAAAACACACAGCCAGTTATCACAGAGGGAAGGCTGTGGTGTCAAGTTAAGTTCATTCCCTGCCACACCTCAGAGCCTCTGCTGGTGTTTCTTTCTGTATAATTTCACACCAACATGTTAAAGGGGTCTACCCAGGCAGTTAATTAAATGAATTCGTTGGTTTCACAAAGGCAAAATGTTACCTAATTTTATGTCTAAGCACTCACTTTTTCCTTATCAGTGTTATGCAAACAGAGAAGTTCCTGGACTTCTTTATTCCATTTATGTATCTGGAGGATGAAATGGAAATTTGAAGCTTACAGTTAAAATTCTGTTGTGTATCCAGGGCTGTGTGTGTGTGTGTGTGTGTGTGTGTGTGTGTGTGTGTGTGTGTGTTTGTATATGTATGTTTGTTTGGGACTGTGAGGTTAAAGGTAATGGACTGGTTCGGAGGAGAGCTGGGATGGATATTTGACTAAGAAGGCAACATATTTACTTAGTATCCAGCAATTGCAGGCACCTTGGCAGAAGAGAAAGAAAACAAATGGGGATTTTCACATTGAGGGAGGAGCACAGAAGCATTCTTGGAAAGTAATGTTTCTGGACTCAGACTTCCTTGGAGCAAGAGGCAATTCTACAGGGATGACCAGGATTCACACAGTGAGGGAATCAAATTACTAATTCAACTGCCTGCTTAAATTCTATTTACCTTATTTATGATTCTTTGTCCGTGTATGTACACTCAAAGAAACCAGTAATATCACAATGCTCTTGAAACAAATGATGTAAGAAAGGAAAAAGTCCTTTGGAAAGTATAAAGGGATAGTTAAAGAGAAGGGTGCCTGTCATTTTGACTGCAAGGATACGTCTTCACAACTGTAAAAGTATTTTGTCATAGATTCGGAAAAAAAACTTTTACAGGTTGGTCTGAAAATAGAACACTTACAAAGATGGAAAATTCTACAATGGGAGCAAGGGAATAGATAAGGACATACGCATCTCATTTAAAATGTAAACCAGGAAAGTGTTCAGACATTTATTCTAGCCATTGCTTACCTTGCCCAATTTGAGTTTGGAGTGACCCTCTTTCTAATTAGACACAGGAATTGGAAAATACGGATAAAGGTCCAAGTCTGTGTCTAGGTAGAAGTTTTTCATCTTTTAGTCAAACAACTATTTTATTTTTGAACTTCAAGAAGTTTAAATGTCTGCAAGAAATTCATCAATTTAGCCATAAAATTAAGCATGGCTTAATAATATTGCCAAAGAAATTAATAAAGGAAGAACACATTTGAGGATTCTGGTTGTGAGCACCCCAGGTGTCTGTGGTGCTCAAAGCTTCCTTGGTTTAAACCAATCACATCATGTCTTCGGCTCAGCCCGCTTTATAACTTTAATTAAACAAAATTAAAATTAATTATTAATGGAAACAGATGAATTAGCTAGGGTGACCTGATATGTTTTTTTGTTGCTGTTCTTTGTAAGGTGCCACTAGTATACTCTGCACAAAAGAGTTTAGCTTGAACAGTGCTGAATAACAACAAAGTTCTTGCCCCAAGGATCTTTCCTTCTAGAAACAAGTCAGTAAAAGACAGATCATAACTCAAGGTGTAGCTGACAGAAGCTGCTGCTTCCAAAATAAAAGAGCATCAATGGCAAATTCTCATCAAGGGAAGAGTTGAAACGTAATTCTCCAGAGAGTCTAAATAAGGGATCAATTCAGTCATTGACTGGGTTTTATGAATATTTAGAGGTACAATGAAGTTCTTCCCTTAAGGTAGCTCCTTCTGAATCCTGCAGCTAACATAGTTCTATAAAGAAACCCCAGTCCATACTCTTAATTAACCCTATTTTAGTCACTGGATAGTCACAAGCTGGTTCTTCATGTTTCGTTTCATTTTTCATCTTATACACCTCAGGAATTTCTTTCATATCTTTGACAAATATTTCTTGAAAATGTCTTATGGGCCGAGAACTCACTATGTGATTAGTATACAGTGGAAGGTAGAACAGGAATGAAGGAATATATTTTTGGAGAGAATTTCATAATGCCCCCTGTGAGGGAGTAGGGTAGTGGTGCCACATGAACTATGAGGTGAGTTTTCTAAGCTGTAGAACTCGATGGTTGCAGGCAGAACTCACTGAGACAGAGCAAGTGGAAGAAGATAAGCCTGGAAGGAGGACTCATGGGTTAGGTTTTAATCATGCTTCATCTGTGGTATTAAAGGGACATCTAAAAGTGGGGTCAAGAGAGCAGTTCCATATATGGGTTGGAACTTGTGGCTATGTCTGAAAAAGATCTCTTTGGTTATCAGGATACTACTAATCTATTAGGATTTTTGACTAGGACCTCATGTCTACTGAATGTTTATCTATAAGAAGCCTTGAAGCTGGTTGAACACACATGCTATCACAGAGGATTTATTTTTGCTTTTGCGAGTTGACTTAAACCAACTTGGCACCATTTAAACATAAGTCTAGCTTAAATTATTTTAGATCAGCCACATAAAATTTGGACCACAACCTCACAGAAAGGTTAACTTTGTGTTACATATCCTTAGGGGACAATTTTTTTTTTCAGCATCAAATTGGAACTGAGAAGTTTTCCGTGGTATACATACCTGAAGAATGGGTCTATTTCGAAGCTTTTGGGGCTCCAGTTTTGTGCAGAAGGCATAGATCACCCTTGTTCTGTGGGTTCTAGGCAATGTCTCCTTTCCTCTGCTTTCCTGACAAGATCAAAATAGAAGGCTAAGACACCAAGGTCTGCAAAAAGCCCATTTGTGAGCAAACTTACTTTGGTGGAGTCTAGTTTTTATTTTGGTTTTGGGGTTCTGAACTTGTCTTAATTTTTTCCAGCTTAGTGACACATTTTAAAATGCATTTTTAAATTATACTTCTATGTTATTTAGAGTTTTTATACTTCACATGGCATAGTTGTTTAGGATATCTAAATTTGTCAATGGGACCAGAAAATAAAGTTATGATATTTTGTTATTGTTTATTTCTCAAAAATTAGCTATGTTATTTACATTCATTATATTATCTAATCCTTAAAGCATCCATGTGCAGTAGGTATTTTTATCATAGTTTCCAGAAAAGGGGATTGAGATTAGAAGAGGTAAGTAAATTGCCTAAGGCAGGAGAACTGTTAGTGTTTTAGGATTTGAAATCATAGCTGTTTGGTTCCCAAGCTCATATCTATTATAATTGTAGACACTGGGACATTGCAAGAACACTGGGCCTTAATCAAGAAGAGAACTCTTCCTGTCTGCCCTGTGAGGACACAATGGGAAAGTAGCTATCTGTAAGCCTGGAAGAGAGTTCTTAATAGGAACTAAACTGACTGGCATCTTCATCTTGGATTTTCCAGCTTCTAGAACTGTGGGGAAATAAGTTTCTATTGTTTAAACCACACAATCTGTGATATTTTATAATGGTAGCCCAAGAAGACTAATACATAAGGTATGCCTCTTTCTTCTAGAATATACAGAAAACATTAGAAATTTATTTGCAAGGGCATTTTTAGAGTTTTATTATCTGATATCAGCCTTCCTGGAGAAAGTGCTTATAGTTGATTTTATATAAAAAATTATCTGAGGTGGTACTCATTTGTAAAGCAAATAAGTAAGAAAATATATATGAGGGGATTAACAGACCTTAATACTATGTTGTACTATGATTTTCTCTCTTTTTTAAACTCGCTATTGTGTTTTTGTTTTGTTGTTACTTTTAAAGTATTCTTGGCCTTTGTCCAAAATCAGAATCTTTTATTAGAGTAAACTGTAGTGATTCTGGATAAAACTAAGGAAGCTACACACAGTGAGTAACCACCTCTTGTTCATCCAAAAAGAAGTCCCATTTAAGAAGATAATTTGTTTTATCAGCACTTTTTATATCTTATAGGAAGTAGAATACGTATGCCTCTGGACGAATTAATCTGAGTGCTGAAAAGTGGAATAAAATGTTTGTTTCTAAAGTACATTACCTTAACAGACATTTGCATATCAACTGATATTACATATGCACATATATTATTCCTTGCAAACTGTGTGTGTGTGTGTGTGTGTGTGTGTGTGTGTGTGTGTGTATGCAAGCATGAACTCTCACAATTTAAAGATTACATTTGATTTAATTTAATTACTGAGTGGCCACCATGAGAACAAAGTCAATCCTGTGCAGAAGGTATCAGACACTGACTAGGTGGGCTGATGAGTAAGCTAATGCACACAAAATGTTAAATAAAATGTGAGGCCAGAATCATTGGTGAAGAAGAAAAGTTCCTGGATAGTGTGGAACTTTCAGAGGGTAGAGCTTTTCTGGGTGACAAGATGTCCCTTAGAGGATTGACTGGATTCTGTTGGGCAGTAAACAATAATCTGACTATCGAAAGGGAATGGAATACTCCCAAGTGACCTTTGTAAAGAAGAGTCTGATGTATCCTTCCTTGTGTTATCCCAACACACATGACAGATGCCTAAGATAATATGATCTGTATCCTTTATTCACAAATAACTCATTGTCAGATCTCTTTACTGGCTAAGTGGTACTTTATGCACTACCAAATTAGCCCCACTTGATTTGTGCACAGAAGTGCTTTCTGAGAGAGTGTGGCCAGAAAGGCACATTAAGCCACTCATACATCCATATCTCAGCCTCAGGGCCCTTACCCTCTTGGTCTCTGAAACTCAAATAAACAGGGTCAGCATCTGGCAGTGAACACAGATGCCAGCCAGGTGGGACATACTACAGACCAGCACTGTCCAGTGGAAAGATCATGAGAGCCACACACAGAAATTTAATGTTTTTAGTAGCCACACTTAAAAAAGTAGAGAAAGAAAGAGGTGTAACTAATTTTAATAATGTACATAATTTAATCCAATATATCCAAAATAATATAATTTCTGTGTGTAATCAATATAAAAACCATTAATGAGATATTTTATATTTTTCCCATAAAAAGTCTTTAAAATGCAAAGTGTATTTATGTTTATGGCACATTTCAATTGGGACCAGCCACATTTCAAATCTCAGCAGCTAAGGATCATAGCAGTGTTTGCCAAACCTAAGCGATGCAGGGCCTCCTTTTAAAAGGAAAAGAAAAATGTCATGGCCTTCACAACTGTAAAACTAGGTAACAAACTTCTTACACTTTTAATTGTACTATTGTAAAATAAAAAATTGTTTAAATAAGTGTAAAGCAAATAAAATGTGAATTAACATTATTTGAATATGATAGATAATATTTTGCTGAAGCTAAATATCTCTGTGCAAATAAAATGCCAATTTTAGGTTTGACTCCCTGCAAATCTTCGTTCCCACAGAGACATGCCAGGATTTCATTTGGCCTTTTTCTCAAAACAATGCTTCATTTAAAGTATCAATTCTCAGGGGCACCTGGGTAGCTCAGTTGGTTAAGCATCTGACTTGATTTCAGCTCAGATCATGATCTCATGGAATTTGTGAGATCAAGCCCCATGTTAGACTCTGTGCTGATGGCACAGAGCCTGCTTGGAATTCTCTCTCCCTCCCTCTCTTTCTCTCTCTGTCCCTCTCCCCTGCTCTCTCTCTCTCAAGATAAATATTTTTTAAAAAGATCTTTAAGGTCTCAATTTTCTTCTCATCAACAAAAATCAAAATGCCAATGCTCAGCACCAATATTATTCAGTCGCAGAGCCAATGTGCTAAAAAATATAAATACAAAGATGGGCACTGAAATCATTCATCTCTACTAATTATATATAATTACTGTTGAATATCTCCATATAATTCCTTACCCTTTCCTCTTCCAACCTCTGCTCTAACTGGCTTTCTTTAAAGCAAGTATATTTGTTTGTTTTAACTTAATATTATGAACAAATCTTCCATGTTGCTTCATAGTTTCCATGGCATTACTCTTAAAAGTTACATAATATTCAATCAATAATTTATCAGCACTATCTGATGGACCCATTGGTTCGTCCTTGACTTCTCTGTTGTATTAAATGCTAATGAAAACACTGCACACTGCCCGTCAGCTCATCTTTCTTGAAACTGTCTTTCCTAAGCACTTTAGTTTACTGAGTCTTACCTGCTTGCAGATTGCTAAATGCCCACCTCTTTTCCTGGGCCTCTAAATGGAGGCATTCATAGCAACCCACCTCTTTTCTCATCCCACTCTTCTCCATGAACTCACTCTCTTCCAAGATTTCAGCTAATTCCTCTGTGCTGATAAAGCCACTCTTTCTCTTTTGGGCTCTACTTTGGCTTTACCTATTGCTTCAAAAACCATGTCTACCAAACTGCCTCTTCAGCAAGAAAGATTCTAACCTGTGTTCATTTTCTCTGCTCTGGTACCTCCCATCACAGAATTGTCAGTACTTTTCTTTGTTAATGATAACCCATTCTACTAGCAAACATGAGCTGAAAACTTTAAATTCATGCATGTCTCTTATTTTTCCTTTTGTCTGCACTTGCCAAGACTCCTTGTGAATGGCATCCTTGTGTGTGATATTTTCACTATTACCATTTCATTGTTTCTCACGTAAGGCATAGCAAAGGTGCCTCATCACACATCTCTCTTTCTCTCTCCCTCTCTCTCTCTCTCTCTCTCTCTCTCTCTCACACACACACACACACACACACACACACACACACACACACCTTTATCTCTGTTCTGAGACCAGTACTTGCAAAATTAATTTCCTTAAAGCGGTCACTTGATCCTGAGAGTCTGCTTTCAGGAAACATGAACGTTTGTCCTTACTGACCAAATCAAATGTTATTTAACTTACCCTTTGGAGACCTTTCCTTTCTGATCTCAAAATAACTCCTCTACCCTCACCAGTGAGTGAGGGACGGTTTAGAACTGGACGACATGCATATGTCTTCTACCATCAGACTGTAAAGTTTTAGGTTCAAGGATCATGTCTTATTTATACTGAATATCCAACAATATTCACAAGGCAAGTATTCAGCCAATAAATAAATCAAATTAAATTAAAAAATGACTTTCATCAAGTAACAATTTTTAGAAAGAAATGATTTCATGAATCAATTGACAAAAAGACAATGGTGCTACAAATTAGTGGCAACTGATAAGAGAGATATGTGTCGGGTATGAAAAGCCACCCAGTGCAGGCTGGCTCGAGATACAAAATAGAGGACCATGGATATCAAGATGGGAGTGCATGGGCACTAGAATCACAGCATCTAGGAGTCTGAAGGGCCAGTTAATTCATATGTTTTAAACTCTCATTGTTCAGAGGAGAAAACGATCACAAATTTAAGAAATAGTCTCCTTTTACTATTCCATTACACTGTGTCTCCTTACCGACATAACTCCAAGTTGTACTTACTACAAAATCATCTGTTTTGAGGCATTAAGTTTGTAGGTTTTTTAATCTTTAATTGATCAAATTGAATCTATAACCAAGTCGCTAGTGCTTAAAGGCTTCCCAGAAAGGAAAACTTGGCAATGACCACAGATAAACTTTTGAAAAAGTAATTAACATCTGTTTAGGACTTTGCTGTTTCTCATTTGAAAGGCATGGCAATCTTTTGAGAAGGTCAGGCAATTATTATTATCTTATTTTACCAATGATAAAATTGAGGCCTAGATTGCTTTTATGGCCAAATGTCATATTTCTGATGCGGCAGGGCCAGCAATAAATTCAGTGCTTCAGACGCTCGGGCCAGGGCCATTCTAGTATTTATTGCTCACTCATTTACCATTTTCCCAGTGATTAGACCTGCAAATAACTGTAGTATGTGACATTATAAGTATCAGACACCTATCTCCTCTACTACAATGTATTCTCAATTAGGCTGTTGGCCTATGTTTTTCTTTAAGAAGTTTCCCTTTGGATCCTCATAGAAAAATGCTCCTATCCCTTAATTTAAGCTCACTTGGAAATAATGATCTTTTAAATAAAATATTTGTTCAATATGAATTAATCAAATTGTAATTTTTCATTATTTAATTTTCCTCTGAATTTTCCGGTTTCCACTGTGGATTCCTAGGCAGTTTATGTACAACTCAAAGCGTGTATTATAAGGTCTTGTGTTTTAGGGCTCTAAGAGCATTTCCTCTGGGTTTAGTTATAGCTTCAATCTGATCAATTAAAAGTAAGAAACCTATACTTATGAGATTTGCTGCCTAAAGGCAGATGATTTTGGAATAAATAAAACTTTCAAATTCTTATCTCAATGAGGAGACTCACAGATTTTGTTCCTGTTATTGTTGCAGATCTTCAGCTTTCTATTTTATAACATAAGGAGCAGCTGAAGTAAAACATGTTTTTATTTTCATTTTCAACTTGCATATATTAACAAATTAAAGGCAGATCAAGCTGCAACAGTAGTTCAAGTTCTCTCTCCCCTCCCCCAACTGTGTTTTAGGAACTTACAGTAGGGCTACCAGATTTTTTTTTCCCTAGCAAATCTAGGGACACACATTTGCATATTGGTTTGCATGTATTTGAATTTTAATTTGCATAAATTTGCATACTAAATGTAAAAGCTTCGACTACAAGTATATAAAGTAAAATAAAATTGATTAATTAGTGCAACCTACTATAGTTGTACCCAATCCCATTAATCTGGTTGTGCTGGAAGACTTGTAGTCAATAGTGGCCTGAAGGCTAGGGAGCGAGCTTCCCAGCTGTTGCTTACACTGGGGCCAGCTCCATAAACAATGAATTGCAGGAATGGGAACATCAGAGTTACAACTGTTCCTGGAAGGAAACATACACACACATACATGCACATAGACACACATATACAGACAAGTTTTATCTTTAGCTAAGGATCAAATCAGACTATGGTACTAAGTATGGACAGATTTTGTTTTCTTATATGTCAGTTACAATGAACAAAATGAAGCTTCTTTTAGGCCTGCAGAAGTCACTTAACCCGCAGCCAGTCCACCCAAGGATGTATGGCAGCTCACCATGGTCATGAGGAGAACACGGGCCATTTGAATCAAAGACTTTGACCCGTTGATCTCACCCTTCAAAGTCCAGCCTCACATCCCTTTCAACGCAAAGTTGCCATACCTAACCCCACCATCTTCTGTTTTTCTTAGCTTTCTTCCCAAGGTCTTTTTTGACTTGTTCTTTTTCTCATACTAACCTTCCTGCAATTCCTCTCCTCCTCACTCATCCAAGTTACAACTTTAAGGCTTAGCATAAGTCTGTCCATATCCTTAAAAGTCAATAAGAACAACAATAAAAATAACTGTAACAAAACCATTCTTCCTATTTCAGGCCATAGGTCTCCTTTTGCTGAACCTCAATGACATCTATTCTCAATAAGATTCAACATGTTTTACGATAACATTTGTCTCTCGTGTGTATGGTTTGCCTCCATACAAATTTGCAAGGTTTCGTGGAATAATACTCTGCATCTAAAATCTTTCAAGTGTCCATCATAATTCTGTGGGCATACCAGGGGATCACTGTAATTGTGTTGATTGAATATTCATTATTATAAAGAGTATTACGCAAGATTGTAGGCAGAATGAGATGGAGGGAAGAAACTGTGATACAGAACCAGTAAAGGTGAGTCCCTTCATGTAGGTGGGTCCTAATTTAAGTTTGTGCCTTGACTTGATTGGCCTTAACAATTGGTAGACGAGACTAATATGTACCAAGCACTTACTATGTGCTCTTCACTGAAGTAAGTGGATTACATGCAGTGCTGTATTTAATCCCCATGACAACCTGATGGCAGAGTGACCACTTGCAGATAAGAAAATGGAGCCATTAGGTGATTTGTCAGAGCTCACTCCTCTGGGTTGCAGCAGAGACAAGACTCACACCTGATAGGTCTGACACCAAAGACTCTGTTTCAAACCAGCAGACTATACTATTTCTCACTTAAACCCTTCTTGCTTTAGGTTTCTCATGTGAAGATGAATATAACAACTTCTACGTCAGACATTACACGATTCAAACGAAATTTTATAAAGAAATTTGTGAGCTATCAAGAGATACTAGTTGTGTTTATAGTTACTGTAAACAAAGATATTTCTCTCCTACTCCACTCCCTCACTCTCACTTTAGATTTAATATTTCAAACAGTCTTGAAAATTGTCACTTATCACTTTCACTTTGATTCAAAAGAACTCCCCCAACGGGGTACTTGTCAGGCTGATAAGAGTGCGTTTTGACACCAGCAGGACACATAACCAGGGTCACTTCCCTTGGTTTCTCCAATTCCGCAGCTTGCTGCGAGGAGCTGAATCAACCATGAATGTCATCCCATTCCACGTTGGCGAGCAGGGTGCTATCTGTTCGGCCTTTGGCATTTAACCATGTTGAATTATGAATGTGCTTCCAATCACACTGTTTGCCTTGGAGCTGGTTAGGATGAATGCAGTACCTTTTTGGGAATTCAATTTTTAAAGTAGACTATGCGATTTTTTAAAGGAAAGTTTATTCAGAAAGCTCTGGTTATCTCAAGACTTGCCAGATTATGGAAAATGGCATTGACTCCTGGATGAGCTCATGGAGTAGTTCTCTGCAAAGCCTGTGGCTTTATTTAATACTAAACAAAACTGGCTCTCCAGGCCCAGGTGGGTCCTGTAAAATCCAACAGCTGGCATGTTGGTTCTCTCCCTCTCTCTCTCTCTCTCTCTCTCTCTCTCTCTCTCTCTCTCTCCATACAAAGTGCTCCAGGGAAACTTGTGCCTTGGTTCTGTGTGAGATGAGAACTCTCTTTAGATGAACATGAACCTCATCTTCTAATTAAGAAAGAGAATGTTCTGTTCTGCCCAAAAGGCAAAAGTTAACAAAGTGGTAAATTCACAAATGAGTATTTTAGGTCATTCTCGTTCTAGTGTGTATGTCAGTTTATGAACATTTCATGAAGACAGAATGGTGATATGTGGAATTCTAGGTATCAGTCTTTTTATGAGCCTTGGTCCTCTCCAGAGCATGCCCTAAAAGCCAGAAAAAGCTATGAAACGGAAATAAATTCCATGCACACTCTGACAGGAATTTACAGGCTTGGTGTTTTTTGTTTTTTTAATGTTTAGTTATTTATTTTGAGAGGGAGAGAGAGAGAACACGTATTAATGTGGGAGGGGCAGAGAGAGAATTCCCAAGCAGTCTCTGCTGTCAGCACAGAGCCCCACGTGGGGCCCGACCACTGGCTCAAACTCAGGAACCATTAGTTAGATCATAACCTGAACCTAAATCAAGAGTCAGATGCTTAACCAACTGAGCAACCCAGGCACCCCAGGAATTCATGGGTTTTTTGAATCTTCTCAGGACTGGCCAGTTTCTTCCCTACCTTTATGATGAAGGAGTTAGGGATGATTTTAGGTTGACAAAAAAACCTGTGTCTCCATTCCAATGGACTCATAACTATTTCCACCTGTTCTTTTTAATGGATCAACAGATAGATAAAAAGCTGAGGTTATATCACTTCCCCAAGATAAGGACTCTCTTAGATCAGTTAGTATGTTTTGCATTATAAAAAATAATTAATTATAGAGAATGAAGAACATTTCAGAGAACCCTCTATTCACATTACTAAAGAAGATACATGAATGGCAAATAAGCACATGAAAAGATGTTTAACATTATTCATCATTAGGAAAATGCAAATTAAAACCACAATGAGATACCACTTTGTACTTAGTGGAATAGCTATAATAACAATAAAAAACAATAAAAAGTATTGGTGAGGATATGGAGAAACAGGAACCCTCATGCCTTATCATGCCATTACTTCTACATTGAGAGTGGTTCCTTTAGGACCCTTCTCCTCAGGGGGACAAATGTGTCACTTAGGACTTGCTGCATGCATTATATAATGAAAAAGTAGTCACTTCAAATCTCTCCTTGAACTAAAAATAATTAAATAGTGAGGTGAGACCTTTCTTCTACCTCTGGCCATAATTCTTCCTATGAAGCAAAGGGAACAGAGCCTCAAACATGAAATGAAAATCAAAACGAGTTCAGTTTAATGACTTTGGGTAACTTTATACCTTAATTTCCAGAACAGGGAACTAAATTATATGCCATGTTGTTACTAGAAAAGTTTCAAAATAGATACCCATTAGAACACTCTGAAAAAATATAAAGTGATTTACAAATATAAATTAACATCATATGGCTAAAAAATCATATTGCATATTCTTAACTTAATAACATAAGTATAGAACACAGTATAAGGGTTATATGTAGCATAAATTGGTCTAATTTTCTTCTTGCTATACTGGAAGGAAAAAATCCTGATTGCTTTAAAATTCTATAAGCTCTTGGTAGCATGTCATTAAAAGTTACCCTTAAGTTAAGTGGTTATAGAAAATGATATAAAAACCACTCTAACCTAATCAAGCCACTTCAACATTTAGAGTAGTTTTTCAAAAATGAAAACATTTTTGACATTTTTGATGAGTGTTTGGCCATTCAACATTTTTTAATGTTGGGAAAGAAAATGATTAATTTAAGACTCTGCAGCCGATTGAAATGTTACTACCCCCACAAACTGGGAATAAAATACAGGTGGCACTCCCATTTAGAAAAAGCTAGCATATGGAAATGCAGGTTTACAGAGCAGACACATTAGAATATGATAATTTTCATTACAAAAAGATTCTCTACATAACAAAAGGATTTTCCTCAGGGTTCCCCTTAAACATCAGGCTCCGTTAGTTCATTTAAATATGACTCAATTTGCACACCAATTTTCAGGAGCATATTCATTATGGAAAGTTGGGTGTACCTGCATAATGGCAGGTACCCAGCCTGACATTAATTCTCAGCACCTAGCACAGTGCTTGGGGCATGCAGCAAACAATATGTAAATGTTTGATAGATAAATGAGTGAATGAATAAATGAATGAATATTACATAAGCAGACAAATATCCATTGAAAGTCTTTTGAGTGCCCAATAAAATCTTCAAACAGCATGGGCTGGGGCATGTCAGGTAGACTAGGAAAATAACATTCTTCAGAATGTTGAAATAAATTTTATCCTATGTTAAGTTCTCATTATTGAGTGGATAAACTAATGGACTTAGTTAACAGGTTCATTTCCACCATCAATTCTTGACTGAGAACAAATCATGATGTGATATGTGAGAAAAAAATCAACAAAGGCTGCCTTTCTATAGGCATCAAACCAATTTTGGGGTCTCCCTGCTGCTTTGTTTGATGCTGACCCTGATGTATTCAGAACATCACCTAGGGCACCTTTGTTCATTCTCTTATACTAAGCTTTACACTGTTTGGCTATTACTACCACTGTAACAAAAGCCAGCGTTACAGCTCTTTCTTTTCCTTTACCACCCCTCAGACATAATCAAGCAAAACATCCCAAACTTCCCCTTTTCCTCTGCAATATTCAACTCAATTCTCCAGCCCACTGACCTGAAGCCACAGATGTCTAAATCCTGGGTGAGGAAGCCCTTTGCTAACATGCACAGAAGTGAGTAGGTTTAGCACATGAAGAAGGTTCTTCGAGGTATGGTCTCAACCATCACATTAACCCTACTAATTCCTCCTAGTGAGGTTTTGCTGCTTACAGATCCTTGTGTTTTCCAAGATTTCCCTATTCCTTTGCATCCTCCTTTTCTCCCTTTACTCACACCCTTATATGAAATCCTTCCATTTCCTTATTTTTGCAGTCAGCACCGCTCCCTAACAACTGAAACCACGGCTAACAACTGACTTGAAAATGGCTTTTTAATTCAAAGAGGGTGAGGTCAGAAAAGAGATAATAATTGAGGAGAAGATGGTTTATGCAGTGTGGTTAATGAGCTGAGATGCTGCTCAGGGAAAGCTGGGCAAAGGAGGGAAGCAGAAACCTGGGCTATTCTCTACTCTCAGATCAGTTCTGGGATGCTCCTCACTGAAGATGTTGGCTCCAGAGGGCAAACCTTGTGCTCCAAAGAGAGGGATAGGTAGAGACAGACACGCTACAGATGCCCTGAAGTCATTAGGCTGTGCAGCTCTCCAGAAGAAACCAGATACTCCAGGGTGATTGCCAGGAGGCATTATTGTCCAACTGTTGTCATATCCCCTCAGCCAGCTCTTACCAGGCCTCCACCAGAGCCCTCTGGAAGTGAGACATCCTGTTTCCTAGAATTAGCCTTTGATGTTTCCAGACTTTAGATTCTCCATAAAGGTGGTCCACATATAAAGGATGGGATTATAGACCCAGATGCCCCAGCAGCTTCCATCTCAGGGCTGCTTCTATGTGTGTGTGTGTGTGTGTGTGTGTGTGTGTGTGTGTGTGTGTGTGAGAGAGAGAGAGAGAGAGAGAGAGAGAGGGGGGGGGGGGGGGGGGGAGAGAGAGAGAGAGAAGAAGAGAGGGAGGGACGGAGGGTTAAGGAGTTAGATAATGCAATTTTGGGGGGGGCTGTGAAGTTCAGGGCAGGCTGTAAGACTAGGAACTCTGGCAAGAGTCATCTCTGTGTCCAAATGTGGTCTGGAGACAGAATTCCTTCTTCCTCTGGGGACCTCCCTCATCGCTTTAAGGCCTTCAACTCCTTGGATGCAGCCCACAAATATTATGGAGGATAATCTGCTTTGCTCAAAGTCTACTGATTTAAATATTACTCACATTTAAAAAATGCTTTGTAACAACATCTAAACTAGTGTTTGACCAAACAACTGGGCACCATACCCTAGCCAAGTTGACACACAAAATTAACCATCACAAATATGATAAAGACCAAGGAAGAGGCAAGGGGCTGTGTTGAATCAGTGAAACACTACCTACACAGACCACTCCTGCTTTATCAAACCACCTGCTGAGAGAAGTGTATGATCAAATGTCTGTTTCTTCTTCTGTCTACTTCCAGTTGGCTGCTAACACTGATAGTTGGCTCTATTTGGTTTTGGACATGGATCTGTTCTCAGGGTGCTGTGCAGAGCATGATTAAAACAAACCAATAAAAGTATTCATTGAGAAGGGCCTCCAGTCTCCTCACTCTTCATTCTCATTCCCTTCCTCTTACCTTTGTTACTTTCTCTACTTAGAAAGTCCTGTTCACTTAGCCTCTGTCTACTCCTTAGTTACAGCCAACTTGAAAACCCAGCTCAAGTCCACTTTTTTTTCCTTTTTAAATAGCCCCTTGACTTTATCATTTCTGTCTCTCATACAGCTTATGCTTATTTGGATTTCTGGCCAAAGGTAATATTTGCCCACAATATGATTAAGTATTTTAGCAACACCATTTCTATGGTTCCTTACAGATCTAAATCTCAGTATCTCTGTTCATGACATCAAGTAATTCTTGAGAGATGACTGCTTCCAAGACCATAAATAAATAAATAAATAAATAAATAAATAAATAAATAGGAAAGGAGTTTTGGAATACATGAGCCTACCACATTAAAGACTGATTAAAAGAGAACATATTTACATAGGTGTACAAGATCTCTTGTGTTCATTAAAAGCAAATCAACATGACAAGATGAACAAAATCATCTATTTCCCCCCCCAAATCCTCTTATTATACAGTCCAAATTCCCATGCACAGTTGTTTCAGTGCTTGTTCAACGAATGAATAAAAGAGAGAAATGCTACTTTGAAATGTTTTGTTTGTTTGCTTGTTTTCGTTTTTGTTTTCTTTGCCAGTGTCTCAATAGAGAACATTTTTTAATGCCAGGTACTTTTTTTCTTCCTCACTTTTCATTGTTTTTCTTTAAAAAAAAAAGAGCATTAGGCCTTCTGAGTAAAATACAGTAGATTCAAATCATTATTGACTGTTCAGAATTGGTTTGACTTTAGCCAGGATATAAGACAAATAACTCTTAGGGGAGGTTTTATCTGGTCTGAAAAAGTTGTATTATTATTACTATTTTAAGAAAGATTGGACTGCATTTAATTGGAGACATAACTAACCACCAGATATGGAGGAAGAAAATAAGAAACCAATGTGAAAGGCTGTACTTATTGATAGAACACCCTGCAAGCATAAAATATGATACAATTTTGAGTTTTAAAAAATGAGAAAATCAGACAAGATTTTAAATCTGTAATGAAGAGTTCATAATGTTCCATCAGTAATACTAACAACTTACAACACTTTTATAATTTTAATCCACCTTCAACTAGGTTGCCTTTAGCATTTTGCTTAAGCTCTGTATACACAGACACACATATAAGCTATTAACTTGTTATTTCAAGGTGCATAACCACGTAAATGAATCAAAGCAAAGCCAAATCCTACTGTCCTTCAAATATTAGAAATGTGGACTACAAAATCAGAAAACTACCTTCGTTTTCTGCTTCACTTTTTTGTTCAGGAGATGTGGTTCACTCTCAGAAGCCAGAACTACTTTATTCCCATTGTTAGTCCTTTCTTTGATGCAGAAATCATTTAGAGAGCCTACCATGAAAAGATGAAATGCAGAGCACAGAGAAGAACTCACAGGGTAGACACTATTTCCTTCTGCCTTGGTCATCTCAAGGAAAAGACAATCTAGCATTCACTGACACTTAATATTTGGGCAAAATATTAGGCACTTCCACACATACCATCTTATTTAAGACTCAAAAACACACTGTGAGTCACCCAGACAACATATTCATTTTGGAAATCAGGAAACTAGAGCTTCGAAAACATGCAACTGGCTGAGTACACACGACTCTTTAATGGAATATTCAACTTTAAATCCAAGTCGCTCTGACTCCATAGGGCTTGGTCTTCTATGACATAGTAAGGCTATCATATTCACCAGGAGAGAAATGGAAACAATGATCTATCCTGTGTCCTTACACTGTTGATTTTGAGAATTGGTATATTTATGCATATTTATATAATGCCTATTTTTCAGACTTTTCTTCCAAATAGAAGTCCTACTCCATATTTTTGTATTATTAGATTGAGAAGTATCAAGATGAAAGCCCAGATTTTCAGCAATTCCCAAATATGGCTCCACTACTTCTCCAATGAGGAGGTGGGCTAGGTACCAGGCCACCGAAGGTCCAGTGTCTCCAGCACTGGTCTTCAGAGCAGAAGAGGTTATCTTCAGACTGGCCCACCCCAAGTATCTACAGAGAGACGCAAATAGAGCATGTCTTTTATTAGATATTCTAATTCCCTAACATACCCTTTTTAAAAGAAATCCTTTGATTTTCCTTCACCTCAGAAAACTTTTATCCCATTCAAACTATTATTCTGCTCCCTTATATAGGATGCCAGAGTCTAACATATCTCCTACCCTCACACAATTATCATATTGGGTTTGTAATGTTCTAGGATGTTCTCACCATTTTGAGGGCTACTGTGCTATGTCTTCCATAGCATTAACCTTATTTAAGAAAATCTTTCATGTAAAAATTAGGGTCAGGATCCCTTGTGAAAGTAAACACCTATATGGCACTATAATTTGTAAAGACTTGAAAATAACTTTTCTTTGTAACAGAAGAAATGCATCTGGAACTATTCTATTAGACCTGCCTTCTCAGAAGAACTAGGCATATCTTCTCATCATGGCTAAAATCCCAGTGTATTTGGTGTGTTTCTACAGATTTATTCACGATTTTAATTCAAAGAAATAGAGAGGTCAACACCTATCAGAGGGAATTATATAAAACAGACAAAATTTATTTTTTAGACTGACAGAAGACAAAGGCAGAAATAAAACAGAAAGAGACTAACATGTTTTATGGTCACTTATGCCTCCATTGCTCCAGAGTGCCTAAGCCTCCTAGGTTGACCCTGATATCCTCCTAAATGGATATAATTTTTTTTTGGTTCCACATCTTTGGTTTTGGACTCAGAGAAACTCATGTATCATTCACATTTCAATGTTCAGTTTCTAGTGCAATGTCCAGCCCAGTCCTTACACTGTGAAGACAACCACTGAAATAAGATTGATAGACTCAACAAAAGGAATAAAGGAGAGAATGAGAAACAGAGAAAGAGGGAAAATGGGAGTGCTTGGTTTCTCTCTATGAGGATTTGAACTCATTTTTCCAATTTCTTGCTAAGGTTTCAAGAAACAGATAATCATGTTACCCCAAGTATCTACAGAACCTGTTCAGGAAGAGGTCATGGGACTTCCCATTTTAGCAGAGATGAAACCAAGACAGGGAAGAGGGTAGTAAGTCTGACTATCGCCAAGGTCCATGCTTCTAGGTGAGGGGCCCAATCAGGGCAGTCGTTCTTCCTTCTAGCCAGGCCTCCTTCATTCTTCTCCACATGAAGCACTTGCACCCTTTCTATGCTCCAATACCCCAAAGGATAGGCCAGTAGGCCTTTGTTTCCTAGTACAAGGAAAAGTCCAGCAATTCCTCACAATAAGCAAGATGCCCTTGCACTCCATGACAGCCACCATCTAAACACCCAAGAGGGAGAAGCACCTTGACCCTCTTGGAAAATACAAATATGTGTCAGTGACAGAAACACATCCCTGACCAAGCAGCAAGGTCACAACTCAAGCAGCTTGGAGAGAACAGATTCTCCCCAATGCTGGTGAGTGCTGCTATGGCCCATTCTACCTAAGAAGCACATCAAGGAGGCCCACCCATCCTGAACCTCAACCACCTCTCTTGGGGTTGGCTTAAAGGCAGGTGCCCACCAGGAGGCTGGTGGAAACAAGACACAGGAACTGTAGGGTGTGTGGTGGGAAACAAAGGGGTGGTATTGGAGTGAGGGGAAAGGGTACCTGGGAACTATAGACAAAAGGGCAAGGAGGATCATAATTGGCATCCCTGACCACACTGGACTAGAATCTTCTAGAAAGAGTACAGACATGCCCAGGACAAAAGAAGTAGAATCCACAGTAGCTCTGAAACAAATCAAAGAAGTAAACAAAAGCCCTGTACCTTCTCACTCACTTTTGAGCACTTATTAGATTTGCCTAGATTCAGATCTCTTACATCTATAGCCAGCCCATTTAAGCTTCATTACAATAAAACGTGGGCAAACAATGCACTTCACAACTTATTTTTGCAAAATAGACAAAACAAAACAAAACAAAACAAAAACCCAAGTGTTTGTTTGAATACACTTAGATTGTATGTTTTCTCTCCATTCTTGATTTCTTTGCTCCCTCTGAATCTCTGCCTATCTTCCTTTCCTTTATTCTTTCCTATCTTCCTTGATCTTTTCTTCCTTCTTTCCTTCCTCCCTTCCTTCCCTTTATATTTCCCCCTTCTTTCTCTCTTTTCTTCCTTTATCTTTTCCTTTCTTTTGGTTATAGGATGTTGGGAAAAATTAATTTCATATCTCACTTTTTGAGTGTGGGTGCATAACCTGGAATGGGCAATAGATGAATTAGTACCATAAAGTAGTGCCTCACAGGGCTCCCTTTACCTCTCCATTTTCCTCTATCAACTCTGTGTCCAGAAGCACATTTAGAGAGGTTTGAAGAGCTGTTCACCAGGCCAGACAAAAAGAGATAAAAAGTATTTTTCTGTAGAGAATGTCCTCATCAAACTGTGACTTTATTGTAATTCAACTTTTTTTTTTATTGTCTTTGTCAATGGCTGTGTATGTCTGCGTGCACGTGTGTGTGTATGTGTAATGTCACTGTTCTGACATGACTAGAATGATCTCATTCTAGGTCATCCCTCACACTGCCTTTGAGAGTGGTTAATCTAAAACATATACACAGAAAGCTCTTGATAATCAACGTGTTTTTCTTATTAATAATTTTCTATTCTCTTCTTAAAATTAATACATTAGAAGGCTTTTAACTGCTGTCATCAGAGCTAAATAGTACTATTCAAATCTTTAATAGGGAAAACAAACCCTAGGCTTTTGTCATAACTAACTGGCTGCTAGGATGGAAGGAAGCCAATACATTGTCTTCAGGACATTTCTCTCCTTTAAATGGGTTAAATGTTACCAGCTTTCCAGAAGTTTTGGTAATAAAATGACACATAGACACTTGCATTACAAAAAAATGTATCATTTTTTTTCTCAATTTCAATCTTTTACATCTATTAGGGACTTAAGGCACATTTGAGGAACAAACGGATTATTTTTCTATTCAAATCAGTGACTCATAACTATTTATTAGTCTTGGATCCCTTTAAGATGTAAATAAAATAAAAATACAATAAATAACTAACATTTATTTAGAGATTGCTATTTGCTATCCACTGTTCTAATTACTTTCCATATATTAGCATGATCTTCACATCAAATCTATGAGGCAGTTGTTATTATTATTATTTCAGAATTGAGAAAAAGGAACATGGCACCTATTAAGTCACCTGCCCTAGATCACCTAGCTGGTAAAGGATAGATCTGTGATTTAAACCATGCAGTCACCTCCAAAACCCATCTCTCAGCTACCGGGTATGATTACTACTACAGATGTAAGCTACAGGGTTCACTATCAGACAAATAAACACAAAATGTTGACCCAGTTTTAGGGGATTCACAGAATACTTGAAGCCCAAACATGGGTCCAAGGTTAGTAATTCATGTTTATTTTATTTTATTTTATTTTATTTTATTTTATTTTATTTTATTTTATTTAGTTTATTTTTTTAAATATGAAATTTATTGTCAAATTTGTTTCCATACAACACCCAGTGCTCATCCCAACAGGTGCCCTCCTCAATACCCATCACCCACCCTCCCCTCCCTCCCACTCCCCATCAACCCTCAGTTTATTCTCAGTTTTTGAGTCTCTTATGGTTTGGCTCTCTCCCTCTCTAACCTCTTTTTTTTTTCCTTCCCCTCCCCAATGGTCTTCTGTTAAGTTTCCCAGGATCCACATAAGAGTGAAAACGTATGGTATTTGTCTTTCTCTGTATGACTTATTTCACTTAGCATAACACTCTCCAGTTCTATCCATGTTGCTACAAAAGGCCATATTTCATTCTTTCTCATTGCCACATAGTATTCCACTGTGTATATAAACCATAATTTTTTTATCCATTCGTCAGTTGATGGACATTTAGGCTCTTTCCATAATTTGGCTATTGTTGAAAGTGCTGCTATAAACATTGGGGTACAAGTGCCCCTATGCATTAGCACTCCTGTATCCCTTGGATAAATTCCTAGCAGTGCTATTGCTGGGCCATAAGGTAGATCTATTTTTAATTTTTCGAGGAACCTCCACACTGTTTTCCAGAGTGGCTGCACCAGTTTGCATTCCCACCAACAGTGCAAGAGGGTTCCCGTTTCTCCACATCCTCGCCAGCATCTATAGTCTCCTGATTTGTTCATTTTAGCCACTCTGACTTGTGTGAGATGGTATTTGAGTGTGGTTTTGATATGTATTTCCCTGATGAGGAGCGACATTGAGCATCTTTTCATGTGCCTGTTGGTCATCTGGATGTCTTCTTTAGAGAAGTGTCTATTCATGTTTTCTGCCCATTTCTTCACTGGATTATTTGTTTTTTGGGTGTGGAGTTTGGTGAGTTCTTTATAGATTTTGGATACTAGCCCTTTGTCTGATATGTCATTTGCAAATATCTTTTCCCATTCCAATGGTTGCCTTCTAGTTTTGTTGATTGTTTCCTTTGCAGTGCAGAAGCTTTTTATCTTCATGAGGTCCCAATAGTTCATTTTTGCTTTTAATTCCCTCGCCTTTGGAGATGTGTCAAGTAAGAAATTGCTGCAGCTGAGGTCAGAGAGGTTTTTTCCTGCTTTCTCCTCTAGGGTTTTGATGGTTTCCTGTCTCACTTTCAGGTCCTTTATCCATTTTGAGTTTATTTTTGTGTATGGTGTAAGAAAGTGGTCTAGTTTCATTCTCCTGCATGTTGCTGTCCAGTTCTCCCAGCACCATTTGTTAAAGAGACTGTCTTTTTTCCATTGGATATTCTTTCCTGCTTTGTCAAAGATTAGTTTGGCCATACTTTTGTGGGTCTAATTTTGGGGTTTCTATTCTATCTCATTGGTCTATGTGTCTGTTTTTGTGCCAATACCATGCTCTCTTGATGATTACAGCTTTAGTAGAGGCTAAAGTCTGGGATTGTGATGCCTCCCGCTTTGGTCTTCTTCTTCAATATTACTTTGGCTATTCGGGGTCTTTTGTGGTTCCATACAAATTTTAGGATTGCTTGTTCCAGCTTCAAGAATGGTGGTGCAATTTTGATTGGGATTGCATTGAATGTGTAGATAGCTTTGGGTAGTATTGACATTTTAACAATATTTATTCTTCCAATCCATGAGCACGGAATGTTTTTCCATTTCTTTGTGTTTCCTTCAATTTCCTTCATAAGCTTTCTACAGTTTTCAGCATACAGATATTTTACATCTTTGGTTAGGTTTATTCCTAGGTATTTTATGATTCTTGATGCAATTGTGAATGGGATCAGTTTCTTTATTTGTCTTTCTGTTGCTTCATTGTTAGTGTATAAGAATGCAACTGATTTCTGTACATTGATTTTGTATCCTGAGACTTTGCTGAATTCATGTATCATGTCTAGCAGACTTTTGGTGGAGTCTATCGGGTTTTCCATGTCTAATATCATGTCATCTGCAAAAAGTGAAAGCCTGACTTCATCTTTGACAATTTTTATGCCTTTGATTTCCTTTTGTTGTCTGATTGCTGATGCTAGAACTTTCAACACTATGTTAAACAACAGTGATGAGAGGGGACATCCCTGTTGTGTTCCTGATCTCAGGGGGAAAGCTCTCAGTTTTTCTCCATTGAGGATGATATTAGCTGTGGGCTTTTCATAAATGGCTTTTATGATGTTTAAGTATGTTCATGTTTAGATTAAACTGGTTTGAGCAATGCTTGAGTGAATTTGCTTTTGTGGTGATGACAGAAAATGGTAGCACTAATGCATTTTCAGGTTCTAGAAAGATGGGAATGGAAAATTAAGTAAAAACCAAAACAGAGGCACTTGGGTGGCTCAGTTGGTTAAATGATTTCCTCTTGATTTCAGCTCATGTCATGATCTCACAATAGTGAGATGGAGCCCTACATTAGGCTCTACATGGAGCCTGCTTAAGATTCTCTCTCCCTCTCTCTCAGCCCCTCCCCCATTCGTGCACATTCACTCTGTCTCTCAAAAAAAATGTACTTACTATCATTTTTATGAGATTGGGGATGGCAATATTCTGGCTTAAAGATCCAGGGTTTCTTTATCCAAAACAAACCCTATATAAACAGAATATATACCTATATATTTCATGATTCAAGGCAGAACTGTGAAAACTATAGTTCTAGAAAATACAGTCTGCTTTCCTCCCAACACAAGGTAGTTTGAAAAGCATGTGCTCCATGATGAGTGGAAGAAAAAGACACCACTATGATTGTTTGGATCAGCTCTTCCCTGGGAAGGAGTCACAGATATCTTTTAAAGGTAATTTATCTTATCCTCTCTCTGGAAACATATCTGTCAGTCTAGGATACTCATGAAAAGTCTGACCTGAACTCTCCTTTCCCTTTTTCTTTTCTGTATAGTGGTCTTTAGTCCTACCTTCAAATGCTATGCTACTTCTTAATTAAGTTACACTTGTCCTCAAAGTCAGACATTTCAAGTCAGAGCAGATTTGGCTGCTCTTTCTGTCTGCCCAGAGCTTCCTGATATGTTTCTCTCCTCTATGTTAGACTGGGTGATACTGTCCCATTGGTCACCGAGACTGTGCTAACTCTATTGTTCATAAATGTTGGTTTTTCTCTATTGTTATATCCAATATGTTGTCAAGTCCATCATAAAATTTTTATTTCAGACACTACACTTTTCATTTCTAGAATTTTAATATTGTTTGTTTTTACTATTTTTATTTCTCTGCTGATATTCTTGTCTTCACAATTTTCCTTTCCCTTTAAGATTTGAAAGGAATTTTTTTTTAAGTTTATTTCTTTATTTTGAGAGAAACAGAGACAATGTGAGCAGGGTGGGGGTAGGGAGAGAGGGAAAGAGAGAGAACCCCAAGCAGGCCTCACACAGCCAGCTACAGAGTCTGATGTGGGGCTCAAACTCACAAACTTGAGATCATGACCTGAGCCAAAACCAAGAATTGGTCATTTAACTAGCTGAGTCACCCAGGCACCCCAGAAGGAAATAGTTTTCCTTTAAAATTTTAACATATTTTTAATAGCTCCTTTCTGCCAGTTATAACATCTTGTAGTTGGCTTCAATTGATTGTTTTTTCTCTTTACTATGTGTAGCAATTTTTGTTTTGTTGTCTAGTAGATATTATGACTGATAAATTGGGGACATTTATTTTCTTTTACCTTTTCTGAAGGAAATTTGTTTTTGTTCTCATATCAGTTAATTTTGTTTGCTAACACTTTAAAGTCCACTATTAACAGTAGACATCAGATGAATTTTGCACTATTTTTTTTTCATCCCTCTTAATGTTGCTTTTTGCCAGGTTACCTAAAATATGCTCTGCTTATACCTATTATAGTATAATTGTCAGGTGAGTTATTGGGTAGAGTTTATATGTAATTCTTTTGGCTGTCCCCTCTGTGGCTTCCTCCTCTCCAGAATTTCTTCTTTACTCTCTATTTTTAATCTAGAGATTAAAAATACCATTTTGTTGATTTCCTTTTTTCTTTTGCTCCTGTCCCAAACAGCGTTCTTGTTTGGTTTTGAGCTGCAATATCTCTAGTAAAAATACCCGTTTTATTGTAAATGTTCCAGTTATATCAACTAAAATTCTTGAGATCACATCTCACTGATCTTTGCACATCAGCATTCAAATGAATAAGACAAATTATTTGAATAGCTACGTCCAATATCTAGAAGCAGAAATGTGGCCCTACTTCCCTATGGCTTTCCTTCCTTTTCATCATCTCTCAAGTTGTTTGTCATTAGTTCTCTAATAATTTCCTCTGTCATAACCTCCTTCCATGCTCTCCTGCTTTCCTCTTTTCTTTCTCGCCTCCCCTTTTTTCTATAATTTCTTGTCATTTACTTCCCTTCTTTTCTGTTTCTTCATTACAAAATGTATACATTTCTTATGTTTTTGCTCATTAATGAAGTTATACCTGCCTTCACTTTACTGGAAAGAAATTTATCATTGGCTTCCTTTATTCAAGATGTCTGGTAGCTTTACACAATAACTAATGTTTCTTATACAATTATGAGCAAAAGCAGTTCTGGGAAACTCCCTTTTCACACCCAGAATTCTGAATTCATGGTAGAATGCTTTTTCTGTCTACCATAGTATGCTTCCTATTACATGACCAACAATGGACTAGTCATTCGCACACACACACACACACACACACACACACACACACGCAAAGACAATAGAACATATGAATTAGGAGCATCCTAGGGAAGAAAACTAGATATCCCTTAAACAAGCGCCAAAATTTCTACATATCTGCATGACTCAGCTTTTGCACTTCAGTTATGCCTCTACTCAAGTGAAATGATTTCAGGGATGTCTTCCTTGACCATCTATCTAAAATAGCAAACCCAGCGGTGCTTGGGTGGTTCAGTCTGTTGAGTATCCAACTCTTGGTTTCAGCTCAGGTCATAATTTCACAGTTTGTGTGATTGAGCCCCAAGTTGAGCTCTTCACTAACAGTGTGGAGATTGCTTGGCATCCTCTCTCTCCCTCTCTCCTCCCTGTCCTCTCCCACTCGTGCATGCTCTCCCTCTCTCTCTCTCTTTGTGAAAATAAATAAATTAAAAATAAAATTAAATAGCAAACCCAGGGAACTATGCTCCCTTTACTATTTTTCTTCTTACTATCACTAAAAAATTATCTATTTTTTTCTTGTTTATAATGTTTGTTTCTATCCACTTCAATGAACCTCCATTAGGGTAAGGGTAATTTTTAAACTACTCAGCACTGGGCATAGAATCTGGTATCTAAACAGACATCTAATAGACAATTGTTGAATGAAATGGAATGGATGATTTTCTTCTAAGTCTCAATAGTCTTATTTTGGTCTATAGTCTAATCCATTTCACCTACCACCCATGGTTGCTCAAGATACACCTCTATTCAAAAATTTGAATGACCATTTTACATTTCAGATTAAAAATATGTAAACCCCAATATTTGGGGAATTTCAGTATATTTCTGACCAACTTTTTAAAGTTTCAATTCTTGTTATTTTTTTTATTTATACCTTGCACTAAAGTCACATTTGACCTTCTGACTACCTGCCTTAACCTGAACATGCTTTTGTTTGTTTGTTTGTTTTTGTTTTTGTTTGGTTTTTGGCTCCCCCTATACACCTGTGGCTATTCTTTACTTATCCCTTGAATTTGTTTTTAATAATTCTTGCTTGATTAAATACCTATAAGTTTCTTTGATGTTCTCTCATGGTATATACCATTTTTTGACCGTGTGTGTGTGTGTATGTGTATTTTGCTGTTCACCATTATACTCCAGTGGCCATATCATGCTCATCTTTCTCCTTCCATAGCATCTCAAAGAAATCATTTCTCATAGTGGAAACTTTATAAACTTAATTCAGTATTACTCCAAGGTGGATTAAACATCTTTTAATTATGCATGGCTTTAATCAACATTACAGATGATGCAGATCTTGAGCTGCTCTCTGACGGAAGTAAAATTATTGGACTGATGGAGGGATAAAATGAGGGCCTCTCCTATACGGCAACAGGAGCTCTGTAACTCAAGGTACAGAAGAAGCATGACACTTTTAAGAAAGGTAAAGAGGGTACACTGATCTAAGAAAAGTACAGAGGTTATGTCTTCTTGCCACAGTTTCCTGGGAACACAGATTTAAAAAAAAAAGAAAAGAAAAAAAACTATCCCTTCATAGAATTCTATCTCCACATTCTTGGGCTTTGGACCTCTTCATTTTTACACTGTGAGACCCTTTTGATTAAAAGCCCTAGACTATGTTGGGAAAGTGATAAAAGCTTTGGCATGCAGTTCTACCAAATAAGACCTCGCAGAAGAGGGAACAGTGGAAAAGCGCCTGGCAGTTATATAATTGAAAGGGAGGGAGGTGAATCAGACATTGTATGTCCTAAGGAATCACATATAGTGTAAGCAGTTCACTGATCTGTATCAACACATTAATGATTTATGTAGCTTTTAATTTACAACACAGACATATCTAAAATAATCAGGTAGAAGTAGGCATTAAAAATTCACTGCATGGGTCATAAAATGATTAGTTATTCAAGTGACTTCAGATTTGTATTTCATTAAGGAATAATTTTAATTTACTTTTAAACAGTTTATATACAGAGATTTAAGAACTCTTGCAAGACGATTATGCATACTCCAGCTTTTATGTATCCAATATATTTGAGACTCTTGCATCTCCTTTTTTTTTCTCCTTGCAAGTAGTATTAATTTGTTTGAGAGCACACATCCAAAAAATATGGCCCAATAATTTAGTAAAAACAACTGTAATTTACAGAAAATGCTTGGCATTTCTTTCACTATTATTTCTATTATGTGCAGCTTATATGGATTTGGGACCGGAGGGGGTCTCTTTCTGCTATTAAGTGCAAAATGAAATTATCCAGACATCCCACCCGACATCCCCTGGCCATTCAAGTTAAATACTCAACTTTTGATGTCACAGTCATCATCACAGTATTATATAAGGTTATTCTTAAAGGAAACCTCAGAAATTATTTGCTCCAATTTGTTCATTTATAGATTAAAAGTCGGCCTCATCAGCACTAACAGCACAGAGTCTGCTTGAAGTTCTCTCCCTCTCTCTCTCTCTCTCTCTCTGTCCTCTCTACCCCCCTCAAAATAAATAAATAAACCTTAAAAAATAAATGAATTAATTAAATTAATTAAAAATAAATAAAAGCTGTCCTCAAAAGGTGAGGTGGCTTGCTGAAGTGCCTACAGGTGGATGGAACCCAGGTACCCCGCTTTCTGGTCTAAGTCCCCATATCTTGAGGTTCATTAGCTCCATCTTAGCTGTTGAAGTTATTTCTAGTGTTTAAAAAGCCAACTTGATGGTTCACTGGGAGTGTTTATTTTCTGCCTCCTTCCTGATCAAATACTGCGGCAATCTGTAAAAACATAACCAGGCTAGGGGCAGTTTAACTTGAAATTAATCTTATCTAGGCTATTAAGCACCTAGTTTCTCTGGTTTCTGCAATTCTATCACAATAAACATTTTGAGATGCCGCTCTCAACTCCAAAAACTAACACAATTATATAAAAAGCTTAGCCATTATCAAACTTATCTCGAAGGCAATGTAGCTCAACATGTCGGCAGCATTTCTGTCCTCAGATTTTTTTTTTTAACGAGTTCTTTATTCACTCCCATGCTCTACCCCATATCTCCTTAGCTCTTGCCTTCAATGGATGGCTGTCATGTGGAACTTTATTGAGGGCCTTCTGAAGCTCATGATAAATCATGCTGTATGCATTGACACTGTCAACCTTGTCTGTAACCTTCTCAAAGTCAAAGAAGTTTGGCAGATTTCTGCTCTTGCCTAGATGAGGTTTTTCTCTATCTCTCCGTAGACGATGATAAGTCTTGTACCTTGCACATTGAACAAAGTTTCTATTTTTGACACAAGTTATAAATGCCAAGTTAAATGATCCAGTGAACATTTACTTAAAATATGTAACTTGTGATACATAAGTTATCCATGCCAGGCTAATGTTCTCTTTCTTTGTCTGTCAACGCCACATATTACTTCTAAAATCTCCTGCTTCAGATCCTCATTTTATCCTTAAAAATTAAGGATAGCAAATGACAATTTAAACGTTGAGTTATACATTAGCACGTTCGGTGATGTGCCAAATATCCTAAAACCAGACTTGAAAGTCTCACAGCACTTACTGCTATCTCTCCACTTTTGCCATCTGGAGCTCATCATGCCGACTTCAGGGATCATTCTGTGAAGAGTTCTAGGACTCTAGTGAAAAAGATGCTGAAACTAACTTTTGCACAACCTTTGGGAAATGGTCTTTTTTTTTTCTTTTGATCTCAAGTCTGGCCCTGTTTGTAGAGGTTTCCTTTTGCAATGACAACTCAGCCTTATTTCTAGGACCATCTGCAATGCATACACTGGCCTCCCTCTGTATGTCATCCCCTACCTTTTACTGAACTAGATACTCTGATGTCATCTAAATAGCCCCTTTACCCAATCAAGCTTTATATTTTCCAATTTTAATTCCTGGACTGAGCTGTTCTTTGCCTGGAAGTCTTTTGGCATAACTGCCTTTTCATGTAATTCCCACTCCTTCTCAAGACCCAGCGAAAAGTTTCTGCCCTCCACTCAGCTGTCCTTGACATTCCAGCCTGGGTTCATTCAGTAGCCTGTGCCCTCTTATTGCCCTATCATATACAGAACTCCGTGAGAAGAAGGACTGGGTCTCACAATTCTGACTGACATGTATTTAGAGGGGGTTCAGTATCTTTATGTTGGAATGGCATTGAATGGACTGTTTCCACATTCATGTAGATGATACATCTGCTATTTCATGTCTTTCACTGCATTATGTATGTGTATGTGTGTGTGTGTACTCACACACATGTGGCGTGTGCACATGTGATTAGATCCATTATCCACTTCTCATTGGTAATCTCATCAAGACAGCTGCCAGGCCATAAACTAGTTTATATTTACTTCTGAGACTGGCTCAGTATTCTACATACAATGATGTTTAACAGATACTTGCTGATTGGTGATATTCAAAATACTCAATAATCATAAAGGGATGCTCAACCAGTCAAAATGGATGTTGGTTATAAACATTCTATAAAGCCATACCTGTATATGCTGGCTCAATGTCCATTCTGATTGCATCCTATAAAGGAAAAGAAAGCCTGTATATAAATTAATTCGATATAAAATATCTAGCTTGTTGAAATAAATTTAGATAAGAGAATACTTTCAATGTGATGAAAAATAAGATTAATTCCACAAGCTTTAAATAGTATTAAATAGTATTTTATCTTTTTAGTCGAAGAATAGGCTAAACTCTTCCTATTCCTAGAATATGAATTTTCCTTCTGTTCTCTTTATAAATAAAGCAATTGAACATGGAAGGAAAAGATTAAATCCATGACAATATCAGAGAGATAATTTGCTAGTTCCTGAATTGCTGGAATTACCCACGTAGTTTCCCTGAAGCCTCTGATCTTGGAATGCAGCAGAAAAATATGCTATGATTACAAATATGAAGTGTGCCAGTACAGGAAACTTGTTCAATTTTCCAGAATTTCTGAGTGTTGGAATGTCCTCATAATGCTAAACCAGGAAGGTCCTGTGGCTTTAGTTTCAAATTGTCATCAATACTTTTTCTAACCAATGCAGTTCATTGTAGACGCTAAACCCATGTGGAGAAACAAGACACCAACGCTAGGAGACTGAATACTAATGCAAATGCCAAAGAGCAAAACCAGAGTTTTTTTACAGAGGTAGAAACAAGAAAAAGATGGGTTCAGGACTGTGGAACCTGGCAAGAAAGACTAGGTAAGGACCTATATCAGCTCCCTGGAGCATCTTTTATTTCTATCTCTAATTGTATTTGGCTGTGAAGTTTCTAGGGATAATGTGTGTTAAGGGAAGACAGGACTTCCAGCTACCTGAATTCCAAAACAATAAATGCATTCAGTCCTTCTTTTGTTATTTAATTCAATAAACTTTCTTCAGTCCTTACCATGAGCCAGCCAAGGTGCTAAGTGGTGGGGACTCAGTGAAAGCATATTAGATCATGTCCGCCCTCAGGGCTTTACTCTTGTGAAGGAATTCAGGGAAAACAGACATAAAATAAAGAGTTAAGCATGTGAACATTACAATTTTAGATAATAATGAGTGCTAAGAAGAAAATAAAGCCAGAGTGTAGAGTAAAAGCATGGGCTCAGAGAACTATTTTGGCAGTCTACCTGAAGAGATGACCTTAGAGCAGGGAGAAAGGGAGCCATGAAAGGACCTAGAGGGAGGTTGTTCCAGGAAGAGGTAGCAGCAGGTGCAAGAGCTTCAGACTGGAATTGAGCTGGTCATGTTGATGGAAGAGTAACAAGATCAAAAGCAATATTGTGATCAGGAAAAATGTGATTCACAGAGGTAGGCAGGGGACAGAGTATGGCTTATAGGATATTCCAAGGATAGCAGGAAGCCATTGTAATCTTTAAGCAAGGGGGTAAGATAAACAAAGTATGACCGAAAATGATCACTGGTTGCTATGTGAAGAAAAGAGAAATGACCATGAGTGGAATCAGTAAAACCAATTAGAAAACTATTTTAGTAGTCTGGTTACAGATGATGAAAACTTTAATTTGGGACTGGGAATGTGGTAGGGAGGATGTGTGCAAAAATTTGGTCAGATTCAGTGTAGGTTTTTGATAGCAGAGTCAAGAGTCCTTGCTTATGTGTTAGATATGGAGAGTGTAAGTGTTGTTGTTTGTTTTTATGACCAAAACAACTGAGTGAAGAGTAGACTAGGAAGACATTGAGAAGGGCATCTTTAAGGGAAGATGAAATCAAGAGAGCAGTTAAGGACACATTGTTTGAAATGCCTACAGACATGCAAGTAGGGAGGCTAAGTAAGTACATGGGAGCATGAGATTGGAGCTTAGGTTAAAGGTTAGGGTAGTAAGAGTCTAAAGGTTAGGATGAAAGTATATTTTTTATAACTGGTATATATATATATAATATGTTTTTATATGTATTTTATATATATTATATATTTAATATATTATATATTATATATTTTATATATATTTTATATATATTTATATATTTTATATATATTTATATATATATTTAGTTAATATAACTTGCTCTGTTACTTTTCTCACCTTTGGCTCTTATTTATGTTTATTTATGGCCCTTTCACGTTTATTTAACATCATAAAAGTATTTATTAAATATTATTTATTTTGAGAATGGTTAAAAAGTCCAGTAAGACTCTATCTTTTTTACATTCCCACGTTTAAAATAATGGTGAATGGTTGCTATCATTTTGGCCTTGAGATGTTTAAGAGCCCTGGAGATCCTTGAGAGGGTTAGGGTGTAATCATTCGAGGGACCAAAAGCATGGAAAATTAAACTTCTATGGAAAATCAGGGTGGTGATTCTCAACCGTGGCTGCATATTAAAATTACTGGGAAGTTCTTAAAAAATACTTATGCCAGGATACCATTCAATACCAATTAAGTCAGAACCTGGGTGATGCCAATATGTCTATCCAGGGATGATAAGCACTAGTTTACAGATGCTGGGTAATCAACTAGCTGATTAAGAAGTGCTCAATAAGTTTCTATTTATGTAATATACTATGGTAGATACTAGAAACATATAATATGCAATCATTCTCACAGGAAACTCATATTCTAGTTTCTGAGGCAGAAGCTACCACATTATTTTATTACAATAGAAGGCAAGACTGATATCTAACAATTATACTAGTGCTTACATATAAACCAAAGGAAATCTCAACAAAATCGAGGTGGAAATTTATATGCAATTTCCAGAAATGCTGTTCTTATGCAAAACATTTAGATAATTTTACTCTGGGAAAATGTGTCACATTTGCTAGAAAACCCTCTTGGCTAATAAATCTTCATTTAGTAGGATGGATTTAATTTTTGAGAGACACTCAGGAGTCATTTTACAGACAAATCTAAAGAACTTAGGTAAAAATATGCATGTATGTATACATGTAATTTTGAAGAGGGAGTGATAGGATAACTCTTTCTTCTGTATGATAACAGAATTCTGTATCCATTTTCGTAGAGGTACTGAGCATATCTTGAGAATGGCAGCATCTTTACAATTAGGCATATGTCTTCTAATGGTGACTATTTTGAAGTACAACACCCTTCTGAATACAACAAGGCTGATCTGCATATTTTAAAAAATCAATGATAATGTCGTAAATTGATATCTCGTACTAGTCAGTATTGAATTCCATCATGGGTTCAGGGCATACTTCCAATTTTAGTGCAGCAACAAATGAGAAGGAAAGTTGATGCTAAAAGTATCAATACTATACATCATAATACAATCACAATACAATACAATACAATACAATACAATACAATACAATACAGTCATAATAGTCAGATGGGCAGAAAGGGATCCGGCCTCTGTTTGGGAAGGGTCCAAAATAGACCACCTGGAGTATTTCTGTACCTTTGGAAAACATATATATCTATCTCATAGTATTAAGCAGGGATCTGGAGTGGTTCTTTGGTGAATTATCCAAAAGGTGATTATCCAGCTCCTCCTTCTCACTTGGCAGACATACAGAACTTAAGCATGAAGGACGTTTAATGTTGCATTTTTATTTTAGAATTACAAATTCCTCCTTTCTCAGAAAGTATCAAATTCAAGTCCCTTCTCCGGAAAGGACTCTGAATATCCAAGAGATGATGGCTTTGGCGAGTAAAGTGCTAGTGTTAAGACTCTGTCAAGGTGGTGTTTGCCTTTTGCCTTAGTAAGTCTAATAAACTTACCTCTGCTTGGTCGGTAGCTTTTTCTAGGGGTCTTTTTGATAAGTTGACAATCAACAGAAAATTTGTTATGAACAGATGAAATACATAACCTGGCTAATAATATTAATAATAACAAATCATTGTCATTCCCAATTGGATCACTCATGATGGCTGGAGGCTGAACCAAGTGACTTCTGAGCATACTCTTCTAGCTCTGAGAATCTGTGAATAATCCTTTTCTAGTCTCCCAGGGTGGCCTGTCTTATTTCCTTAGATTTTAGTGCATGATATTCCTGGGGATATTTTTGGTTCTAGGATATTTCTCTGGTCATTGATATTTTCATTCCATCAATGGTAATTTTGATTAGTGTTTTGCTTGTTTTCCACATTCTCATGTTTTCTTTGGCCCTTAGTATTACTTAGAAAATACTACTTTTCTTTTTTGGTCAAGTATTTGCATCACCGTTAGCATTATTGATGATAACTAGACGTTATGGTGATGATGATGTAGCTTTTGGCTTATACTATGCTTCACATCTGTGATTACCAAATGTACTAATTTCCCAAATGCGTCTAAGAAAGTACATGTGCTTATAGGTATAGAAACGATGGAAAAAAAAAGAGGCATATGATTTGGTGTATACATGCCTGTGTTTATGTGCACATATGTATTCCAAAATCTCCTAGGAATTAAGTACTTTCATGATCACTATTTTACAAAAAAGGAAACTGAAGTCCAGAGAGGTTAGTTAACTTATCACAGGTCACACGGCTAATAGGTAGCAGAGACAGAATTTTTAAAAAGGTTAATTTAAAAATGTAGATTATTGTGTCTATTATTATTACCATGGGAATTGTGACAATTAACACTTTGAGACCTTTAAGAAGAAATTATACATTGTAGTTTTTCAATATAAGTTAAATTGATACAAAAGAGACCATTAATGAGAACAAGGATGGAGGGTTTTTGTAGTAAGATTTGAAGCTCAGAGAGACAAGTGTAAACCTATAGTTGAGGAAACCCAGAGGATCCAACTGTTGTGAGGTAAAGAATATGGAGGGAGAAAAAAATTGTCTGTAGTGAAATACAATATATGCACAATTTTTTCATCCTGGACTAAAGAGTCTTAGAATTCTAAATTTGGAAGGTACTTTCGCAGACATTAAAAAGATACAAATAGTAAAATAAAGAGCCGTATTGGGTTACTGGTAGATAAGCCCGGATATCTAAAGACTGATATCTAGTGAAGGGATCTATGAATTTATCATTTTAGCCCTAGAAAGGAACTTTAGAGCTCTGCACATCCACTGTGCTCATTTTCCAGGTAAATAAACAGGCCTGGAGACTTAGTTGTTTGGCCATAGTCCCTTGGAGAAGAAACCAGTTGTCCTCACTGCCCATTCAATTCTCTCTCCACCTCACCTTTCTTCTGCTTTATGTCGGTGGAAATTCACCCTGAGAGGCGCTCCTGCTCCTATCTTTGGCATCACAGCAACTGCCTGTTCTGACACGATTTCTTTCTCAAGCTCGGCACAGAGAAGAGCGTGACTGCGCACCTTCCCAGTGAGTAGAGGAAGACAGATGCCATCTGAGGAGGCGTCTGTGAGTCCTTCCACTCATTGGCACCCAGACACCTACAGTGTGCATGCATGTGCAAGCAGAGTCTCACTTTCCATTTACAAACTCAGAGCTCTGTTCTAATAATAGCCTGTGGTGAGACCTTTCTTTCCCCAGAGGCTGTGATTCTTCCATGTGGTAGTCACTTCTAAAACCCGCCTCCTGCTCTGCTTTTCTTCAAAGGAAAGCTCTTGGGAAAATCCTGCTAAGAGGGACGTTCAAGAACAGCAAGTAGCAATGGCTTCTTCATCTCAGAATGGAACTAACCTGAGTCCAAGCTAAACAAAGGAGTGTGAGCAGCGAGAAATGATTCAGGCTAAGCTCTGGTTAGCAGGGCCATGGGCTTTCCACATACAAGAATTAAAATCATGCTGCTTTGGATAGACCCACAGGATTACATTTCCTAACGTTTCTTAACTATTTTGAGAAGGGAATGGACTGCAAATAGTTGATCAGGACAGAGCTTTTGTGAACTTTCTTTTCTTTCTTAAACCCATGGAAATAAAACAGCCTTCAGGGATTAGCACGAGCTGGTAGCAGGCATTGGACTAAAAGTCCCAACAAATTGGTCTTTGTCATCCCTCCCCACCTTTCACCCTTATTATGCTCACACTGCTATTTAGCATTGATATTCTGTCTGCCAGTTATCTCTCTGGCCACATGTTATCCTGTTGGTTAAAATAGGGATTGTAACTAATAGTAATTGCTATCTTTGATTATACACATTCTCTGTGATTTATTTGTAATATCTAATTTAAAAACAACAGTAGGACAGATATTATTCTCCACGTTCTACAAATGAAAAACTAAACCTAAGAGCGATTAGAGGACTTGCTTAACCTCTTGAGAAAGTAGCTTGCTACAGCAGTGGATTAGAGAGAGCCCAGGCCTTCCAATGCCTGGCCTAGCACACTCTTAAATGTACCATCATCATGACTCAAACAGAGCCCATCCTGAACAGTTGCATTGTGCCACAGCTGGGGCCCTCCTTCACTGGCTGCCAAAAGCATTGAGTGAGCGAGTGGGCATGAAGTTGTCCAATGAAGGGATTAATGGTACCCATGTCGAAATTAGCTTTAAAATCCTGATTAGAAGTCACTCTCCCTTGCAATGAATTTGGCTTAGGAAATAGACGAGAAGCTATTTAGAGAAGTGGTTGATGCCTTAGGTTTTGCAGTCAAACTGCCTGTGTCTGAATCCTGGGTCTGACATTCAGTAGCTATGTGACCTTGAGCAAGTCATTTAGTATATATTGCTCTTCATCCTTCAAGTGGGGTTAACAATAATATGTACCTCCTGAGGTAATAATATCTTTAAACTGCAGTGCATTCAAGGCTTACACATGATGAATGCTCAAAGCACGTTTTTTTTCCTCTGTCTGTTCCCCTCACCCTTTTCTTCCCCCACCATCCTTCCCAGGAAATTGGAACACTATCACTAACTGCTGACCATGTGACCACAACACAAAATGCCTGTATGATGTAAGTTAGATTCAAAGATGGGCACTTATGACATTTTCAAAGCATTGGTTGGGATTCCAGAATTAAAAGCATTCAAATGCCAAGAGATGCTGAGCTCTGTAACATGAGATGATTCTGAAAATGGACTTTTCAAGTCTAATATGATATGCTCAGCCTAGATTGGTCTGGATCTTACAATTTCTGCTCTATACTTGTAGAGGGTATCTGGTTTAGCTATCTTTGTCAAACGATATGTGTTAAAATTTATATATATAAATATATAGAGACACATATGTATAGATGTGTGTGCACACTTGTGTATATGTGTGTGTGTCTGCATATACACATAGACACACACACACATGCTCATGTACCTGTATCATGTAGAATAGTCTCATTGATATTAATCTCCCGTAATCTCAGCCGTAAGTAGAGATTTGCCACTTTCTTAAACACAGAACTTAAACTTAAAGGTGTTATGTCCATACTTATACCCAAGCCTCTTTTTCATTTTAACATCCTGACACTTCAACTAGGAAACCTCTGGGAAAACTTCCAGTATTGGGAACCCAAGTTGGGAAGGAGGCTCATGGGGAACATATCTGCAGAGCCTGTCAGAGAGGAGTTGTTGATGACTAATCCCTTTGAGTGGTCTGTGAGAAACAGAGTCTACTTGCTCTCTACTATGCTTTCCCCCTTTTAGGCAACTCACATGTAATTCCAAAGATGATTCCAATCTCCTTTTTGTTTTCCCACATGGGAAACTGCCACCAAGTACCGCTGAGTCTACAAATCACGATACCTGATATATTACGGAGCACACCGAGAAAACTACATTATGTCTACCTCTAATTCCAGGTAAAATACCATGACAAAAATCACAGAATCTTTGGCAAATGTAACTCGAAAGAGGCTTGCTCCAAAATTCTCATTTTGCAAATGAGAAGGAGAAAAAGAGAGGTTAAAATAAATTTGCCCCAAATCAGAGTTTCACTCGTTGGTTTTAATTGTTTCTAGAATTTCTTTTCTGTATGCATTCCCCAACAAGGAAGAAAACAAGGAATCATTTTCCTTTCATAAAGAGAGAGAGAAAAAAATAAGACAGAAGCAAAGCAACAGAATTTATCTTTATGAAAGCAAATTCTGTAGATATTTTGCCAAAAAGGACACATAGTGAAAATGGATTAGTTCATTTGAGTGGTTTGTGGAAAATATATATTTCCCGAAGCAGGTGGTGCTATCAAAGTGAATAGGGAGAAAAATGTCGTGTATGAAAAATATTTTTTTTAAAATGCTATTTTTCAAATCGAAAGGGAAATGACACAAAATCCTACCACTGACTCTGACAGCATATTCTAATGGGTTCTGGCTATATTTTAGAGAAACACACACCCACATACAAACAGAAACAAACATTTTCAAAAAGGATATGTATAGAAAACCCTGGAGGTTTTACATTTGTTAGATGGGAGAAAAAAAAGAAAGACAAACGGCCTGCCAGATAATGAGATGAGTGAGCAAGTAAGTCATTGGAAACTCACAAAATGCACTTTTTTGAGACATTTCTAGTACTATTGATATAAGCAGAGAGACATGGATGGTATAAGAAGCAAACCATTGCCCCATGGACACTTTAGCAAAATTCCAAAACTCAGTACTTTAAAAAGTAGCTCCATGGATTAATGTGTAAATTAATTTTTTAGCATATGTCTGTCTTGTCATCTTTCTTTTGTTTCTAGTTTTGTTTTCTTTAACTAGTAAAATTCAATTCAATAGGCATTTCCTGAATGCCAGCCACAGAATATGATTTGAACCATACTGGACATTATAGGGCATATGAGGATGTTAGAAATGGTGGGGAAATGTGTTAGTTCGTTAGGAGAATTAGCCTATTCCATTAAGTACTAAACTATATGGTGATCTGTAAGTGTTGGTCCCTGCCCTTCTGAAAGACCACGCAATTTATCATTCTCACTGGGATACTTTTTTTTGCATCTTTCTATTGAAATATAATCTACATACCAAAAAGTGCATATATCATAATTACACAACCTCATGCCTCCTTCTCCTCTGTTCATTGACTTGTCAATCTGTCAGTTGAAAAGACCAGCCTACCTTTTCCTCTATCTAGTATGGGTATTCTATGTAACAGCCATAGTAACTGTACCACTTTCCTACCTCCGTTTAGACAGTTGCTGTTCCTAACAGATACCAAGGCAAGAGCACCCAGAGAGTGATGGCCAGATGTGTCCTGTTTTAAAACTCTGATTTCTCTTCTGTCCCCCAGTGCCTTTGCTTATGGGTCCTATATTTACCCAGAAGGCTGCTCCTTACTTCTAAGCATATTGAGAACTCGGAACTCAGCTCTTGAGTGAAGCTCCTCCTGACTTTGGTGCCTCTCCGATGAATTTCTCCAATTCTTTTAATTTTAACCATACAGTTTAGTGCCTAAGTACATGTCTACATTTTCTGGTCACTGTCACTTTAAAAGCAATTATATAATGTAGTCTCTACCAAATAATAAGTCCTCTATGATTGAATTCTGTACTTGAACTTGCCTCCAGAGTTAACACTGCAGTCTTGCTGGGACAAAGGGTTTAGGTAGTCCTTCTGACAAGTTTGCACAGGGTCCCCCTAGTTCCTCATGTAAGTAAGATATTGATGTAGTGTCTCAAGGTAGAATGTTCGGGAACATCACAAATAATTTCCCAAACCTCAAGCCCAGAACATACTCAGGCACAACCTTCTTAGTCACACATCTTAAATATAAATTGAATATGTTTTCTTACCATCAGCTTCAATGTCCCTTCCTGGTTCAGTTCATCGGTTCTATTCTGGACCATTAGAAAAGTCACTGATGCCAGGCACTCCTACACACTCCAATCCGTTCTTCTCACTGTGTTGTAGCCAGACATGCCTTGTTAAAATGACAGTAAATGCATCTATGGCCCTGCTTGAAACTCCTAATGGTACCTCTTTGGTGCCAATTCCATGACATGAAATTCAAGGTCTTTCATGATATCTTACCCAGAATGGGCATTTACATGCTCAAATGCTTCCCAGATGGTGATCAGAAAAGAGAGCTAGCTAAACTTGCTGGTTAACATCTTCTTGGAGGAGGCAGAATGTCAGATTAAAGGGCTTTCTTTCCCAGTTTTTACTTAGCAAGCAGAAGCAGATTCAGTTTATGGCAATAAAGGCATTAATTAAGCAGAGTACGGGAAAATGTCAATGAGAATTGACAGCTGTGACTTCTCAGTTAAAATATTAAGTAAAAGTTGCCTGCACTCCTTTCTCCTCCACCCTCTCCTCCTTCTTGCTCCTCCAGTATTTGATTAAATACACTAGAAGGAAAACATCAATTCACTCTCGTTAGAGGGCAAGACATTGTGAATTAATGAAGTCAGATCTGTGGGCAGTTTGATTCAATTCTATTACTTTCAAGTACTTATGATAACTGGACCTTAATCTTTCCGACATAGAGATCATTAGTATCATTTAGCACATAGGATATTGATCAGCTAAAAATCATTCATATCTAGCAAATAAATATATATATATGTACACATACATACATTTATATGCATATGCATATATATATAGTGTGTTGTGTTTAGGGTAAATCTATATTCATAATTATTGCCAAAAGTAAGGTTTAATTATATATGTGCTTGTGACTGTGTTTTGGGTTTTAAGAGCTTATTAACTGTTAACATTGCTTAAAATACTTTGTTCCTTCGGGCTTTTAAGGAGGTTTGCTGTAACTATGTCACACTCCCATCTCTCTATAATGAAAAAGTATTTTTTTAATTCAAATTTCAGTTCCACCTCTTCTTAATTTGGTGGGACCTAAATTAAAAGGTTTTATTACAAGGAGTATCAAGTTAAAATAATGATGATATTTATTGCAAGAGACCTAAAATGTGAGTCAAATTGCTTTTGGAGCTCAAAGATAAGAGTTTTGAAGCTGCATATTACTGGATGAAAATCTTGAGAGCAACAATGATACAAGCTTCATTACCTGGTGTCATGCTTATAACAGTGAGGCTTTTGGTTTTAAATGGTATTTATTGAAAGCTAACCAGATTGTGAGCATTTAATTGAATATATCAATTTTCAGGAGACCAGAATTGTTGTGTTTGCTTAGAAGCGTGTTCTAGAGAGCACCCCCCCAACCACCAACACTAGAAATATGTAATAATTCTGTGTCTGAAAAAAGCTTCAGGTAAAACGGTAATTTGCTTCTGCAATCATATCAGTTACTCTGGCAAAATGCAACCCCGAATCTCACATGACAGTTTACAAATTAAAACCTGTAGAAATAATTAAAAAAGGAGATATGTACAGGAGTGTTACGTGAAAACGTAAAGCTTCAGCAGCCAGCTCAGCTGAGTGATAACTAGACGTGAGGTACAAACTAATTGTACTTACTATTTCTCATAACAAAGACTGCATGCATGAAGGTTCTGCAATGGGAAGGAGAAAGGGCGTGCACAATACTCTCACAATACTTACTTTTTTAAAATATATTTTTGCTCTCGAAAATTCTCATGTAATCAAAGAGAACTAATTCCAGGAAAAATCTGACTGCATGGAAGGGAATGTCAACAGTTTGGTATTAAGTAAATTGTTGTGGATCTTTTTTATCTTTTAAATTATTTTTATTCTCCTGCATTTCTTTTGTATCTCACTCACTGACTTACTCAACAAAGGCTTTTAGAGCAACTACATTGTGAGGTGCTGCTCCATAATCAGCAAACTGTTCCTCCAACTGGGCATCTAATTCGCTGGAGCCACACTCTATGTCTTCTTCTTTGGCTTTGTATCCATACCAGAGTTTCTAGCACACTCCTAGGCGCATGTTATACATCTGATAATTATTTTAAAACAAATTAAAGGATAAAGAGAGATATAATTTTTCTAATCCTAAAGATTCTCCAAGACACCATCGCTTAGCAGCCTTTTAAAAAAAACTTAATTCAATTTTTTAAGCAGCTTTTTACTGTAAGTCTAGATACAATTCTTAAGTTATCCCAGTGAGATTTTTTTTTTTTTATCCCAGGGGCCTGGACCCGAACTTGGAATAACTGTCAGAAGCAACATTAATTGCCCCCCATTCTTGGCAGCTGGGGTGTGAAAATTGGTGTGCAGAGAGACTGAAATTTCTGTTCATCCCAAGAGGTAGCCACTGGGGACCCGATGCAGCCCATTAGGGGGACAGATGTATGCAGGCAAGTTTCATATCTGTCTGAACAGCTCCTACAGTCTGGGTAAATAAATACCTTAAATCCCTAGAGCCAACAAACTTCTTTAAGATTTTCTCCTAATCTTATGGAGCCCTATGGTGTCTGGGCCTAAGGCATTTTCTAATTACGAGTAATTTACCTCGAAAAGCTCAGGAGCCTATATCTCAGTATGACCACTCAACAATGATTCCTGAATTAAAATGCTCATTCCCACCTCCATTCCTTTACACAGATCCCTTCCTTTTCCTAGGAATTCTTACCTTCTCTTTAGGAGAAGATAAACGATAACCATCCAAAGCACAAAGCCCTTCTCAACCACCTGCTTCCAATGATTACTTCCTCCTCCAAGCTCTTTCAGCCAGACCACCCACTGACTGCTTCTCATATATTGCTTGGTACCTCTTGCTACAATTGTGACATGTCCTTTCTCTGTCTCTCCACCTGTGCTGTAATCATACAGATTCAAAATTCATGCTTCTATATAGCGTCTAGTGCAATATAAGATACACCGAGGGTGCTAGTCCAGAGTACAATTGGTTAGCTCTAGTCAGTATGCTTACAAGAACTAGGTGTAGGAACTCTGATCATGATGCCTCCCTCCCTCCTCCATTTGCTGTTTGCACATATTTACACATTTACTAGCTTTTCCCTGTGCTGTGATTGCTAGCCCTTTCTTACTAGAGTGAACTTCCTGGAGGCAGAAGCCTTGGTACCTGCAACATAAGACTCAAAGGGAAAGACCTACTTAGAGAAGCATTCCAAGCTAAGGAAGGTCTTGATTAAAGATGCAGGCATATGAAAGTGACTAGGTCAGATACTAATAAATGCTTCAGTCTAAATTTCCAACAGTAAAGTGGACCACCCAGGGAAAGTATAATTTGAGATGCACATGAAGAATCTGGATGACAATTGAGGAGGTAGAGGAAGGAAACCTGTCCTGAGTAAGGGTTTAGACTGCATGACCTAGTCCCTAGTCGGCTGAAGACCTTGAATTCAAGGTCATGTGATGGTTAATTTTATGTGTCAACTTGATTGGGCCATGGACAGCCCAGACATTTGGCCAATATTATTCTAGGTATGTACATGAGTGTGTTTCTAGATTAGGTTAGGATTTGAATCAGTAGGCAAAGTAATGCAAATTGCCCTCCATAATGTGGGTGGGCCGCATCCAATCAATTGAAGACGTGAATAGACCTAAAGCCTGAATAAGAGGGAATTTTCCTGCCTGACTGATCGAGGTGGGACATTGGTCGATAGACACATTAGCTCTTCTTGGGTCGCAAACCTGCTGGCTTTTGACTGGAACTTCTATTACTGGCTCTTCTAGTCCTCAGGTCTTTAGACTCAAATGAGCACTATACCATCAGGCTCTCCAAATCTTCATTTTGCCAACTGCAGATCTTAAGGACTTGTCTACTTCTATAATCATGTGAGCTAATTCTCTATTAATAACCTCCCCCCTCTTGTTCTATGTGTGTGTGTGTATATATATGACATATATATATATGGCATATATATGTATATATATACCATATATATACATGTATATATATGGCATATATATGTATATGTATGGCATATATATATATATATATGCCATATATATATATATATATATGGCATATATATAAATGTATGTAATATAATGTATAAATGTGTGTGTGTGTGTGTGTGTGCGCGTGCACGTGAGTGTGAACCCATTGACTCTGTTTCTCTGGAGAACCCTAAGATAGTCAGTATTGCCTGTTTTACAAAGTGCTGCTTTCTGACTAGAGGGGATAAAGGCACAGGAAAGCTGGCTTCAGCCCCAGCCCAGTCCATCAAACAATGCCTCTAGTCTTCCAATTGGACTCTTTGCTTTACTTGTTCTAAGAAGGAAAATAAGGTTTGTCTTTTTTCCCCCTCTGTTCTTACCAATCTATCCTTTGATATTTGGCAAAAGCTGGTGGCTTTTATTTTGGTCTGACTGGATCTGGAAATAACATGTTTATTTTTGTTTAAACATAATAGCAAAGAAGAACTTGAGCTTATATGCAATTTAGGCTTATCAAGCCCAGACATATTTGTTTGTGTACAATCAGCATGCCTGAGTGATGTCAGAAGAGCTCCGAAAACAATATATTTTGAAGCCAGAGTTGTTAGTAGGTGGAACCCTCCCAAATAATAAGCATTGTACACATGGCTGGAACTAGAATGAGTTATTAAGTCCAATACAACCTGCTTTAGTCCATACAGCATGTCATAGGACTCAGAAACAAAACAGGAAAGGGGGAATAACTAAGAGAGAATGGGCTACGTGAAGGAAATTGTATATTTGTGGGCTCTCTAGAGCACTCAGTTAATAGTTATTAAATAAATTATAACTTTTGAAATCAATAAAATTACAATTGCCCATATATATGTGTGTGTGTGTGTGTGTGTGTGTGTGTGTGTGTGTACATATACAGATACAAAGAAAGATGACATAGTAGAGATATTGCAAATGCATTCACATACAGAGTTGGTGTTATTTTATTTTTTAATGTTTATTTATTTATTTTGAGAGACGGAGAGAGAAAGTGTGAGCAGGGGAGGGGCAGAGAGAGAGAGAGGGAGAGCAAATCCAAGCACAAACCGTGAGATCATGACCTCAGCCAAAATCAAGAGTCAGACACAACTGACTGAGCCACCCAGGCACCTCGAGGGTTGGTGTTATTGATGAATTGCCCTAGGCTGAGATATTCAAGATGCACAAAGACCGAAGTTACAGTCTTGGTCTTTTTCTCTCCTGGTGTTGTGTTCCCTTTGCATTATAGTGGGCTACCCTGAACTCTCTTCATTCTACATGTATTCCATCCCATACACCTTCAATCTACTTCCAGTCAAATAGCACACTTCCAAGTATCCATGATGGTGGCAAAGATATCCCTCTGAAGTTGTTCTCAAAAGAAAATATCCATGTCTCAGAAACTATATTTCTAGTTACACTGCTAGTTTTGCTCCAAACTGCCTTTGCACACATGTATACTAAGACAAAACAGAGACAAGTGTCCATTAAAAATGAGTATGTGTTTTGAAAATGAAATGATCTTCGCCTGTCAACGGTGCTGGTAAAATATAATATTCGGCTACCTATGGCTTCTTGCCCCAACCTCTCACCTTTAAAAATACCCCAGGGGTTGACAGTTACAGTTAAATGTATTGATGGATGCTTTATGGAGGTTTTATACCTATTTTATATCCACTCCATGAAAGTGACACTGCAAGAGATGAAGGAGATAGAATATTAAGAAACGGAAAATTCAGAGTTTGTTCTAAGCAATAGAGTTTTAAAGAAAAGTGTTCTTTCCTTCTTTGAACTGATAAGGTAACAAAATATAGCCATGCAGACAGTTTGCCTCAATTGTCGAGTTTTCTGTATCAGTAAATTTTGAAATACAAATGGATTCTTAGGCTTGCACTAAGAGATCTGACTGATCAGGTTCCAGTGGGGCCTTAATCATCTGAATTTTAAATAAAATAATCTAGAATATTCTTGTAAAGTAAATATGTAAAACCTCACTTTTAGAATAATTACAACCTTGTGTCACTCCTCATACTGCTTTCATTTAGAATTGATTCAATGAATTTCTCCTGGGATAAAGTCTGGAGAAACATATCTTAAAATTTGTAACCAAAAGAAGTTTGGACTTTTTTTAGAGACTCTAGTATCTAGTCCTAGGTCTTTGTTTGCTGTCTTCCACTGTGAGATAGTCCCTTAGCCAGTCAGTCTCAGTGTCTTTAATTATTAGGAAAATATAGTGTCTAGGTCTCATGGTTCCTACGTTATTCAGAAAAATGATGTTTGTAAAAGTGATTTGGAAGCTGTAAATTGCTGTATCCAAGCCAGGAAACATTCAGAATATACCTATGCTTTATTATCTGGTCAGCTGGTGCAGTGAGAGATGGAAGGATGGGAGAGATGGTATGATAACCTTCCTTGAGGAGCTCATAGTCCAGGGGCAAGATACATAAAACAGCCTAGAGGTAATAATAGCAATGAATGTCAAAGCGTATCATTCTTAAGGATTTCTGAAAAGGGAGAGAATAATGGATTATGGGAAACAGTCGATTATATGGGAGGACACGGTAAAACAACTGGGCTGTAAGCAGGCCTTCAAAAAAGGGTGCATTTGTTGTTAAATAGAGTATTGGTGGAGACATTCCAGGTGGTAGAGAAAGGGTGGAAAGGCCCAGAGATGGGAAACAGCACCTCAAGGAACACAGGAAGGGAAAGGAAATAGCAAGAGACATAGTTTGAATCTCAGGAAACCAGAAAGCTCATCCCATTTAATTCCTTACTTTGAATAGATTCAGGCTTTACCCAAGTCTACAACATTTCCTTCCTTATCTGACTGATAAACATGCTAAAAATCCCAATCAATATTTATAAATCTCTTCAGTACCAATTTTTATAGCAATATAATACACCATCCAGAGAAACCCTCCCATCAAGACCAAGTTAAGTACTGCCCCATTAACAGCATGGATTTATTGACCTATTGATATGTTTAAAAGGTCTCCATTGTAATATTAGTGAATATGTAAGTGGTACTAACCTGAAGGAAAGGAAAAACAGATTTTAGAAAAACACTACTCTCCTTGTTATTGGATCCACCTGCTTCTTTTCCAAGATGTCCCCTTTTGCTTCTGGTAAGTTCTCTTCAGTATCAATAAACTTTTTTTGGATATAATTTTCAACCAAAAATGGAAAAAAAATACAGTCAGACATCTTAAGCACCTTTTGTACTTTCCTGTACTTTACACGAGAGCACAGAGGGATATTTTTTTCTACTTTGAGCATTATGATTTAATAGACTTTTTAAATAGAATGTCAAAAACAAAAGAGTAATTTTAGTACAATGGCATGAGAACTAAATGTATGGATTGATCCTCTGATAGGCTATTTACTCTCCATCTCTTTCTCATGTACTTTTTAAGTGATTCATGTAAGTGGCCAGCGTGTTAGAGACCCAAGTTCCCTACTTATCAAACTGAATGGGCAGGAAGCTAGTTCTGAGTCCTCCTGCCTCAACAATCCAAGTGGTGACACATATGAAAGCACACTGATGAGTATTTCAGAATCATTTATTTTTTTAATTTCTCAAAAGACAAAGCAGGTTTCTACTGACTGTTAGCAGAATGGAAGGAACTAGATTAACCAGAATGGAGAACTTGCAAAAGAGGCAATAAGGCTTTGAAGATTTGACATCTGCTTGCAAAATTCAAGGTGGACTGTTTCTTCTTGAACCTTATCACATGAATTCCCACTGAAGAAAGGGCTTTGGAAAAGATATTTGCATGAGAGGAAAGAGCTATAGGCTGGTGTTAGAAGACTGGGGCTCAGGTTTGGATTCCTTGAACCAGTCACTATTTACATTTCTCTGCCTTCTTTTCCATATGGATAAGGTGAGGTGCCTATGTCAAAAGATACCCAAGGTACCATTATATGGAGTTCCAGAGTAAATTTACCACTGGGGCTGTGCTGGTTATTAGGCTATAATCTCTCAGCAATAAAGACATCTTCTTATTCTCCCAAGTGATACCTAGAGGGGGACATAAAGGCTGGAGGAGGAAGAGGCTCTTGCATGTGTTTTAGTTCATAGATGCTTTTTACTGTGGCAGCAGTGTTTGGTTCCAAACAGCAATTGATTCCAACTTGAAAAACTTTATCTCCCCTCCAAGGACCACCCCCATTGTGTCTCCTCAGAGATTTCAGCTCCTCAGAGGATTATGTCCCAGTTGTAGAGGGGCCCTCCATGCAGCAGCTGGGCAGTGCTCTCTCCTCAGAAGCCTGGTTCCAGTTCTGGAGCTTCCTACAATCGTCTAACAACTCCAAAGTCTTTTCCTGGGGCCTACGAGTGGAAACTGCTACCTGCAGCTCTTAATCTTTACAGTCTCCCCAACATTTCTTCAACTGACTTGTGATATTGCATTCTATTGTTGAAATAACTGGTGTGCTTTTGGCTTTCCTAACTGGAACCTGATAAATCCAGTGACTAAAAATAAGCTGGAGCATTTATAATATGAAAAATATCTTCAAACTAGTTATATTTCTTCTTCTTCAGGATTCTGAGACTCCATCCCCTTCTTCTGTATGAGCATTCTTTCTATAATGTTATTTGTGCAGAAACGCATTATCTTTTACCATCAAGATTCCCCCATGGATCTTTGCCAGTGAGGTCTGTCCATTGCTTGAGTTCTTATAATACAAGATGCTTCTTCTATCTATACCATGGAAACAGGTCCAATGGCCCTAGTATGAAGAATTCCAGTAGGTTAAATCATAATTACTCTCAAATCAGGTCCAACATGAGCCTTAATCTCTTTTCTGCTCAATAGTGGTAGAGTTGTAGATTAGTTATTTTACTATGGGCTGACATTTGCAAGCAAAACTAATCAGGTAGCCATTACATCTACTGCCAGGAATTTAATGTGCAGCAGTCAGCAAACCTCCCTTACTGCAGAACAAAAGCCTTCTGAAATAATTGGCTCCTTCTGCAGCCCCGCCACAACAGGTAGATAGGCAGGCCTATGGGAATTGGTAAGCTTGGGAACACAGATACTCCCCTTCTCATGTGGCATTATTCATGTGCCCCGAATCTTCCATTCTGAATGTTGGGTGATAGTTCAAGAAGATAATGGCCTCTGCCCAGGATCTGAATTCCTAGAGGACAAGAGGAGCCAGCACTGGGACTTCATTATAAGTTGGTCCTCTTATAAGTTGTTGCAGCATGGAATTGGGAAAATCTTCCATAAAACTGACAGCGAGTTTAGTTCATAGCTTGTGTCCATGTTGAAACACACCCCAACTTGGTTCATTTATGCAGTCAGTCTGTAAGTAAATACAAAGTGAGGCACATATATCCTGAATTATCTCAATGTCACTGTTAGCTTCTATTAACTTCACAAGTCATTATCATGGCTATAAATTTAATTATGATGATGCGCTTTTAGAAGTCTGCCTTAGCAACTGGAGGGGCAAGTATTATTTGTTAGGTGACATATCCAAACATTAAATTCAAAGAACGTAGCTGACTGAATCATTCATTTATGATTTCCTGAATATAAACATCTAGTTAAGGACACAATACCAAAACATTGATGGTTAAATCACAACTTAAATGTGACTAAGTATCTGGCCTGGGCCACACTTTATCAAAGGGGTTCATTTTTAGCACATCGTGTTCTTGAAAAATGTCCTTGAAAGAAAAAAGTTTTGCTGCATCTTAAAGAAAATTTTCTGAAGTACCACACCCCTTGCCATTCTGTAAGACAGTTTTTTTTTCCTATATCTTAAATACTCTGGTAGATTATAAATTCTTTGATAGAAGTGGCACTGAGATTAAGATAAAAGAACCAGGAGGTCATCCTTTTCAGACTCCCCTTATATGAATATTTGTCCCTCTACTTTCCCTGTAATTAAATATCACTTAGGTTCAGCTTGAACACTGTCCTACTAGGAAATTCAGCAACCAATAAGGAAAACCTTTCAGGTTAATTTTGCTTTCAAAATGAGAGCATCTAATCTTTTTTGTTTATATCAGAATTTCATTTTAATTCAGTCATGAAATATCCTTGAAACCCTTCTTCAAAGCTGAATATGTAGTCTCCTTTGGGTTCTTTGACATGCTATGGTTGAAGATTCTTTGGCATCCTGATCATTTTTCTTCTGGGTGATTTCCAATTTGCTAGTGTCCATATTTATTTGTCACACCCTAAATTTAATATAACCAAATGTTACTACAAACAACACTGTGATTTATTAAAAAATGAGTATGTGTTGATTGCTATTCTCTCAAGTTTGCCACATTAGCATTTCCCAAAGTGCCATGAACTAAGGTGTTTGGGTCTTTATTTTTATTTATTTATAAATTTATTTTTTTTAATTTTTAGTTTTTATTTTAGAGGGAAAGAGAGCAAGAGCACGAGTTGGGGAGAGGGGCAGAGGGAGGGAGAGAGAGAATCCCAAGCAGGCTCCACACTAAGTATGGAGCACAAAACAGGGCTCAATCTCACGACCCTGGGATCATGACCTGAGTCAAAATCAAGAGTGGGATGCTCAACCAACTGAGCCACCTAGGCTTTCTGGGTCCTTATTTTTAGAGATGAGAGACATGCAGATAAGCATATGGCCCAAACCCAGTGACTAAGCTCAGGGCCATGTGACTCAGAAGCCCATGCAGGTGCTATAGCCAGGCATGCTCTCTCTCCAGGTATAGACTATCCTCTAAGCATACATTACTCATTTTAATATCCTCACAGCACCTGGCTCAATGCTTTCAATAATAATTCATCTTTGTCAAATGAATGAATGAATGAATGAATGTGTGAATAAATAACGCAGATGGCAAAAGCTGCTTCTTTAAGGCCACAGGCATGCGGAAGAAAATTCAAAAGGACTTAAACAAACAAACGACTATCTTCATTACTGTATTTCCTCTCAAAGCCCATGCATAAATCCCTAGTTTACATCTCTATCTAAACATGTATAAACTAAATTCATAATTTTCCCCAAACTTGTTTGCCTGTCTCCTCATTCTCTGTCCCCCTACCTTGAATTTGTCTTTTACAAAAGGCTCGATTCTGGTTCTCAGCTACTTCTCTTCACCAGCCACATCTAACCTATCAGCCAGTCGTGTGCTCACTTCAACCACATCCTTCCTGGATGCATCATTTCCCTTGGATGACAACAATACCTGAGCTCTCTCTGCTTCTTTGCTATGCCCTGGCTTCTCACAAAAGTGTTTATTTTTAAATGTAAATTTGGTCTTGTCACATCCCTTTAATAGCTGCAGTGACTTTGTTGTATTTAGCGTGACTCCAAACCTCTTTACCTAAGTTCTGCTGGGGTTCTGACCTCCCTCCATCCTTGCCTGCAGTACTCAGTCTCTCCCCTGCTGCTCTTTGACTGTCTTTCTCTTCCCATTCCTCCATCTGTCAAGCTCAGTCCAACTCAGGGACTCAGAAGCTCTCTCCCTATTTTTACCCTTCTTTCGTTGTTAACTAGTCAACTCCTCAAAGAAACTTTTCTGGACAGTCCCATCTAAAATGAATTCTTCATTATTCTTTATCTCCTTTTATTTTTTCAATCTGCAGTCCTTTTTAACTATTGGTGGTTGGGGTGGGGTTACCCAAGTGTGTTTGTTGTTTGTGTGTCTCATCTATTAGAAGGTGAGCTTTAACCAGAGAGGAATTGTGTCCAATTCTCCATGTATGTTAATGCATACTACACCCCCTTTAAACTTGTTTTTTTGTATGGAGAGATATACCTTGATATAATTGCTAAAGTCTAGACTCTGCCCATTCTAGTTCCATTTCTTCTCCAACAGAACACTGAGTGTAGAAGAATGTTCAATGTTTTACCCCAATATTCTTTAACCTCTACATACACATTATTGAGTACCTCATCTCTGTAAGCTTTTCATGATGATGCTATTACCTCTGGTCCCTTGGTGTCTCCTTTGTTATAGTTGGTGACTGTCTAGTGCCCACCCTTTGAAAAGGCAGGTCCCTCAGAGCAGTACTGTCCCAACTCCCACTGTTATGGAACCTACACTGAGATCACTTCTAAGACTAGAACCCAGAATCACCTTCATTCCCCTGAAAAAAAGCAAGAGGGTTCCCCTCTGTTTTCAGATGATATCCTTTTTATCTCTCCACCTCCTACCATTTCTATTCACCTCAAGATTTCCCCTGTACTCTGGTTGGCATATTCTGGGTTTATCAATATGCCCAGTGTCAGTAGGTAGACTCAAATTCCTTCCTTTTATTGGTCATCCTAGATAAGTAACCATATTTTTAACATATCCATGTTGATTTGCTCATGCACATTGAAGGCAGTAACACGTTAATTACCGAATAACAAGATTACATTTTAACAGGATTTGTATTAAACCTAAAGTTTAAGAATATGCATTCTGGATATCAGTGGGTAGAGAAACTTTGTAAATCAAAACTTTGATAACCCATAAATAACATCTCACTGTCTCCACCTAATTTACCTATGCTCAGGACCACATGTGAAACTTCATTCTTTGCCTATTTATGTATAGAAAATGGGACCGTGTGCTTAATTTGCTTAATTTTAGTACTAGAAAGCCATATACATAAAAGGAAAATTGCATCCAGAGAAATGAATGATCAAATTATTTAGGGCCTGAGATAAATCAGTGTTTCCTAGAACCGGTGCTGAGAAAAGGATACTTTTGGAAACACCTCAGCAGATAGTCCTTTAAGTTAAGGTCTTTTAGTTCCAAAGAAGAGTTTTCTAATAACGGAGTTGAGCTGGAGTACAGTGTTGCATGTCCTGCCTTCTTGTGAAACTTCATCACATCATCTAGATGAGGAATCACTAACTTATATGGGATAGGTCAAAGGCAGACAAAGAGTCAGTCTTGATTCAAGATCAAGTGAGGTCCACTTTCAGCTCTAGCAAGTAAACTCTCCATGACCTGAAAAAGTACTATATTCCCTGTAGAAGCCAAATCAGAGTTGAGTTGTTTCATTCATATGAAGACAATGTGTATCACTAACAGCTTTAACCAAGTAATGGAATGACTATATATGGATTTATATAAACCTCACAAAAGGCTCAAAGATTGTGAATGTGTATGTCTTCCCTCCATCTCTCTCTCTCTTTCTTTCTCAACAGATGACCTGAGTTAAGCAGCAAGTTATCCTGACATTTCACTTATCTTTCCACTCATATTCTTTGCCAGAAAGGGATTTGCCACACTTTCAGCAACAAAAGACGAAACCATCTCATCTTCCTGTTTCTTGTGGCATCCCTGGGGGAAATGTGTGAACATGGTCAAATGTTTGAGCTTCTTGAGCTGATAGAGAAAAGAAAGAAAGGAATGTCTCTTTCAGATGCCAGGGTTTGTAGGAAACCCTTTAGCTATTGCTATGTTGCAGAAGATGATGGGGAAAGTAGGATGCATGCAAAGTCACATAAACAGGAGAATCCACATGTTCCAATAAAACATCTAAAACCAACAGCACTTACACTTTTTTTAAAAGGTCTGAGAATGATTGCTTTTTTTCGACCTTAGGAAATTTTACCTTGCATAGTATTAGAGACTTAAACAATGTTATGTGTGAAATGAATGTTGCTAATATTCTTTAGCAGAGAAAAACAGATAACAAACCCATCACACTTATACATACTTGTACTTCAAAAACTGAAAAAAAAAACCTATGTGGAAGGAAGAGGTTATAACAGTATTAAATCCATTAAATCCATTAGAAAATTCAAGTATTTTAAAATTTTTATACAAGTTTTCAAATTCACACAGGTATGAGAATCAAGCAGAATACTGATGTTCTAACATATAATCAAAATTTGAGTTTTTATTTAAATGCTGTTATTTGAGACATCTTTGTTAGACACGTTGACATATGTCATAGTTCAACTTAAGGCATAAAAACTTACGAAACAAGAAACTAATACAACCTAGTTAACCGACAGCAGTAATTAAATATTGTTGCTTTTCTCTTATTTCACCTATTTATGTTTTATTTCCATCTAATTTGTAAGTTCTCATTCTGTTTACATCACCTGCGGTCGTATTTCAGTTCTCTATATGGCATCTTTTAGGCAGTCTATAATCTGTGCTAGTAGTTTATTGGTTTGCCCTGTGTCTCAGTACTAGGCTTATAAATACAAATGTAAACAAAATTAGAATTCACCATGCATGGGGTTGCTAATTAATTGGGATTCCTAGAAATGGATATTAATAAGTTTTAATTATTTATCCATGGCATATCTATAATGTGCTAATCATATGAAACATTAAAATGCAACTATTGATTTAAAGACATTAAATTCAAAATGAGAGACACTTTTGCTGTTGGATTTATTCATTTTAACTTTTCAGTAGAGGAGTTTGAGTTTTCATTTTTCACACATCTCTCTCATCCTGGGCTTTGACCAAGATTGAGTAAAAGCTGGAGCACAGAGAATCGAACTCAAAAACTGTTTGTGATTCTTATAGGAAAGAACCAGTGTCTAAAATTGCAAATCATATTTTAAAAAATGTTTTTGCAAAATGTCCAAGGCAGCTGCTAGACCAAACAGAGAAGAGATGATCAAGTTTGAAAAACATATGATGAAATTCAGTAACTTTTTAAAATCATGGTCTAAAGGATACTTTTATCTTCTTAGGAGTCATCTTTATAAAGAGATGTAAAAACACTGGCATTACAATCAATATGGTAACAGATACTTCCAGATAAACCATCAGGCAGGCACTGAGTGATGGGGCCCCTTCTAATTCTTCTGGCCAACTAAGTGGTCAGGCAGTATTATCAATATTCAAAATTTCCCAAACAATCTAGCTTGGTATAAAGTTGAAACTCAGGAGATTTTGAGTTATTTTCTATACTTACTGCATGAAAATTTCAAGTCTATTCCAAAAGGAAATTATGATTTTAGGCTAACATATAGCAATAAGATAAAGTGAATTATTTGTTTTATTAGACGATTGCAGAGAGGTTAATCAATACAATATTTATCTCATGGGTTTCATTTTCCAGAGTGGTGGCTATCATGAATAAATAAACTATAAAGTTCATTTAACTTTAACCAAATAACCATCAATCAATCAATATTTACTAAGCGATACTTTGCAAGACTCTATGCTAAGTACCATCAGGGATGTGAATAAATAGTAAAGACCTTAAATAGTAAAGACCTGGCAAGAACAGGAACTCCACGGGCCTAAAGGGACAAGCCAATATGGAGTCTGCTTTCCCATCCAGTCCCTGCTCTGGATTCTGAAGACCCAAGAATTCCCTTTCTAAATGGTCCTAAGTCCACTTCTAAGGACTGCAACTGGCTTCTTCCCAGGTCTGTTTCCAGAGGCTGGATAGTATCTTGGGTGTGCAAACTGTACACCTGAAGGGTAGCCAAGGGGCATTCAAGAGGAAAAGTTTCTAGGAGGTCAGGGATGCAGACTGGGAGATTCTCGTTTAGTGTGAGACGGAGGACGGGAAGAAAAGGCAAGTGGGATGAGAACCCACTTTCCCTACACCTTCACGTTTAGACAGAGCACTGTGGAGTCAGAATTTTAAATTCTACTTAGTTTTCAAAGTTGTTATGAAGGTACACTTGCCAAGGTAAGATATAACAATTTATTACTATTTCCTTAGCCTGATTTATAACTTTTAAATATGTAGTACAGAATATGTGGTATCCTTGCTCTTGGTCAATAAAATGTTTAGGATGAGCTAAAAGAATTGTCATTGTCTACAAGAAATTTACATTTAAGGAAATGAAATAAAACACAGAAAATATTTATTGTGCTTCTGAAGGAACATGAAATCAGAGTTCTTTAAACTCAGCCTATTATGTGGGGATCCTGGGTGGTTCAGTCGGTTAAGCATCTGATTTCGGCTCAGATCATGATCTCACAGTTCATGGGTTGGAGCCCCATGTCTGGCTCTGTGCTGACAGCAGAGAGCCTGGACCTGTTTCAGATTCTGTGTCTCCCTCTCGCTCTGCCCCTCCCCTGCTTTCTCTCTCTCTCTCTCAAACATAAATAAACATTTAAAAAAATTTTTAAACCACTTATTATATATCCATTTATTCTTATTCTTTCAGCATAGTTAAAGAATCACTAGCATGGTATGTAGTTTACTTAGGTCCTGAAGGAACACTTCATTCATGGGACTGGCTCCTCCTGGTTTTCTTTTGACGATATTACAGGATTAGTTCAACATCATGCCTTTAGAATATGCAGAGTTAAGTTTGTGTGGAGGTGTGTGCATACATTAACATAAAAATCTAAATTCTTTCAGGAGTTTGAAAAATGATGCCTGGAGGAATGGAGATATATAGTGAATATCTTGACTGAGCACATTAAATATCTAAAATTCATATTTGTTATTAGATTGTCCTCATTTATCAGTATATATAAAAAAGTAATTAAACATACTGAACTCAAAAAGTCATGTCTATAGGCTTGGAATTATTTCATAATATGGTCTAACAACTTTTTACATTAAAAGTAAAGAATAAAAAATAATGAAATATCATTGAAATCTTATGCCTTGGATATGGTCACTGATCCACAGCATGGACAAATATGATTGTCTACATGTAATTCTTAGAACCGACTTTACTATGCTGAGCATGTGCTACAATCTGTGTTTATACAACAGAGGAGAACATAACTAAAGGTAAGAAATTTTACCTTTTAGGTCGTTTTCGTTGTAAAAAACGTATTTAAATTGAATAGGTCTAACATTCAACTGTCTCCTAATGCCTTTACCTAGTAGACCAGCTGTTCAGGCCTCTTAGGTAAATAACTAAATGTTTTTAAAAACCATGCAAATACATATTTAACCAATAGACTGGAACAAATAGAGCCTCGATAGGCCATTTGGAGATTGGGACAATTGGAAGATTATTGAGCTGGTAGCCTATTGTGGCTCATGTAAACATTTTAGAGCAGGTTAAAAAATGCTAACCTGAGCTCACTTTAATGAAAAGTCCTTAACATGCAAGATTAAAAAGTCATAACAGAACATTATTATAGAGGGGGCAACCTGGATTAAAAGCAGTTCAGGTAATGTTTGTTAAATATGCCTTATCACACAAGAGGGAGAGAGAATTTAAGTTTGGTTTGAAAGCAAACTGGAGTATTTTAAAACATTTGTGAATATTTAGTTCTAATATATGTTTATTTACTTGCATGTATTTATTTATTCATTTATATATTTATTATTTACAAATACTTCAAAGGATATTTTGTAAAGGAGCTTATTTAAAATACTGCCAAAAAATTATAGAGGTTTGAATTCCTATTATAGATGATTTGTTTTCATATATTTATGATCAGTTGTTAGTCCCTCAAGGGACAAGATACACTTAAAGTAAGGTTCTTTATTAAAGATATTAGAAATAAATCCATATATTAAATAGTCATTGCATAATTTTAAGGTTTGGACCCATTTTAAAATTACATTTGATCAGTTTCTTCCTTTTGTTCTTTCGTATATATCTGAAGAAGATCATGCACTAGACATGGAGATTTCAGTTAGTACGTGAATCATTGATACTATCTTCAGCCTGCAGCTACTTTTCTGGAATTATCTTAAACTTTTTTTCCATTTTGTGAAACTTAGTTTAATTAATATCAAAAGTAAAATCTCTAAGTCCACATAACCAGATAGCTATGAACCATAATCCATCACAGTATGATGAAAAGTAGTGAAGCGCTGAGGGGGTCACCATTGTCCCTGCTGAGCTGCAGAATTCCATTTTTCCCTCAGGACACATCACCTACTCTATGTGACATGTGACCATCTGCTATATGGATAGACTAAAGGAACAAGTGGCAATTTGTATAGTAAATATTTGCAAAGCTTATTTTCTTCTTTTTTATCAGCTGAAATGATTACAAAGAGAGGTTCTATTTTCTGAATCCCTCTGGATAGTCATCTATCTGCTGTCATACAAGTGCCTTACTTCAGATACCACTGTTCTAGGGAGATAGATATATATTATATATATATATATATATATATATATATATATATATATATATAATCTTGAAAAGAAACAGGAAATTTTATATATTAATTGAAGCTGCAAGGGAATCCAAAGGATGTCTTTTATTAAGAAGCCAGGAGGTTGAGGCTATTACTTTCCAATAATTGCCTTGGTGTAATTTACTTCCAAGAATAGAGGGCTAATACATTTTACAGTGAGTGGTAACTAGAGAGCACTGCTCATCTCATGGTCTTTGAGAACTGTGTCACCTGGAATTATGTGTTAAGTGATCTGCGTGGCTTTCATGATGGCACTGGAAAATGAGATAGGAGTTGAAGCCTCATGTAGCCAATCAAAGGCATATAAATAAGGTGACTTTTATTAAGTCACTTTTATTGAGGAGAAAAATGCTTGTAGAACTCAATCCAGAAAACACAAGTCCATAAACTCCATATAACTGAAGTTTATATACAGAGCATGGTGTCTTTGTCCATTAGGAGATTCATTTTTGCTACAAATTTATTGGATATTTACAATTTTTAAAATAAGTATACGAAGCATCATCGTGCTATAAAGATGAATAAAATATGGGTTTTTAGTGGAGCACAATAGAGGAGGTGACAATGAGAACAGAATGAAATTAATGCTACATGGAACCCAGTTATTACTACCTCTCAAAACTACAGCTGTCTGTGTTGTCTGGTGCTCATGCTGCAACAGCCTTCAGTGCTTCCACACTAGCAGAGTTCCAAGACCATAGAACATTCAGGAGAAATGGATATCTTTTGCATAAGGGACAGCAACAAATATTTCATAAAACCTTGCAATATCTCTGTTGTCAGAGTAACTCTATGACTCCAACAACTCGATTTTCACTTAAATCTTATCCTCAATCTCCTCCAAAAAATTCCCTTTGTTATAGAAAGGAACCCCTCTGTCCAGTTCCTGCCATCAGCTTGCATAATTCACTCAAGGAAACAAGAGCATGATGGTTCTGTTTGTCAGGGGATCCCTTGGTGATCTTCATTCTAGAATACAGCTAGGCTGTCCCAAGATGGAAAGCTTAATGCTGATTTGGAGAGTTCAAACAGGCTTCAGCTAAGAGGTAAGTTTGGTCAAAAAAGTCTTTGAAAAAGTCTCCATGAACTAGTAGATATGTTTTACCTTATATTTTCTCTCCGTGAGAACAGAACCCACAGAAAAAAAAATCCCCAGTATAATAACTTTGTACCAGAGGAGTGCAGAGGCAGTATCTGTAGGCCAAAAGGAGTTGGACAGTTGAGTAATTTTCCAGAAAATTTGATTAAGAAAGACATCCAAACTGGATCATTGAAACTCTGAGTAGACCCATCCTAAGGCCTTTTATGTATTGGCAAATCAAGTGAAAAGCAGAGAAAAGTAATTTTTCAGATAATTCAGACTAAATAATATTTTATACCAATTAAAACAAAGTGTTCTTTGGCCGGTTTTACTTAGTTTAGTTGATTTTATTCTCCCATTCCCATTCATTCTGAAAATGTAGATCTGGCATCTTTAGTTACTTGCATAATTGTCTCAGTTCTTCATCAAACTTTTTTTTTTCTTATTTTGCTGTGGAGATGAAATTGAAGTTCTGATTTAGAAACCTATGAAGGCCAAGCCTAGAAAACAGAAGATTTTGTGTTTTTAAAGCTTATATTTAAGATGTGACTCATACATCCCCCTTCTGAAAGGCCAAGAACAATCTTGATCATCTGGCCAGTTCCCAGCAGAACAACAAAGAGATACTTCAGAACACCTCTGCCCATCTAGCGTTCAGCAGGCTCTTTGCCCTCTCCTGTGTCCCCACCAGTGGTGTCTATTCTGGCCTGTTCTCCTATAGGGTTTTTCTCTTCTCTGGAAGTTTCCACCTTGGAAAGTACTGGCTAAAATAATTTTGGCTGGGATGTTAATGCTTGATAATGGCTTGACGTGTTAACCCCCCCAGAGTAGCCACCTCTCAACAAGGGAATCTTCCTGCCTGGGAAATCTTTGAACCTTAAGTACCATTTCTGAAGTTGTAATGCCAATTGGCACACCTAGCAGGGGAGCTGCATATTCCTAGACATATTCAATTTCTTCAACTTCTGTTACTCATCTTTTGTCTATTATGAATATGAGGAGTGCTGGTATTGCATATAAAAAATGGTTAAAATGTGAAGAATTGTGGTTCAATCCCTCTCTGAGGAGACAAAATGGGCTTGTTTCAATCAACTGCTGCCCATAGTGGCAAATTGTGGTAGCAAAGAACAAAGGGTGTGTCAAGGGCCATAAATAAAGGGGAAAAGATGCTTTTTTTTAATGTTTAATTTTGAGAGAGACAGCAGGGGAGGGTCAGAGAGAAGGAGACACAGAATTCAAAGCAGGCTCCAGGCTTTGCACTATCAGCACAGAGTCCCCAGCACAGAGCCCCATGTGGGGCTCAAACTCATGAACCGTGAGATCATGACCTGGGCCAAAGTCAGACACTTTACCTACTAAGCCACCCAGGCACTCTGGGAAAAGATGCTTTCAGTTTCTGTGCCCATACACATTCTCTGTGCTAAGATAAGAGTTTTTGTGGCTTGGTATGGCAATGTCATCAATAATGAAGTAGAACAGGATTAAATAATTTTATACACTTTTTTTTCAAGTGTATTTATATATTTTGAGAGAGAGAGAGAGAGATCAGGGGAGGGGCAGAGAGAGAGGGAGAGATAGAATCTTAAGCAGGTTCCACGCTGGGTGGGGAGACCAACACGGGGCTTGATCCCACAAACCGGGAGATCATAACCTAAGCTGAAGTCAAGAGTCAGATGCTTAACCGACTAAGCCACCCAGGTGACCCTAAATAATATTTCTAATATACCTATTCATTAGCATGAATTGTGTTATGGATGGTGATAACCCAGGGCCCTCTGAAATCTGTCAAACCTTTCAGAAATATTCCTCATAGGGGAATTTTGGCCACTTGGATTTCTTCAGTTAAGATGCACTGATTGAGAACTATAGTTACAGTAACACTCAACTAAACTGAATGTTTTTTTTAATAATTTTTTATTGTTTATTTGTTTTTGAAGGAGAGAGAGAGGGAAGGGAAGAGAGAGAGGGAGACACAGAATCTGAAATGGGCTCCAGGCTCTGAGGCATCAGCACAAAGCCCAACACAGGGCTTGAACTCAGAACCATAAGATCATGACTTGAGCTGTAGTGGGACGTTTAACCAACTGAGCCATCCAGGTGCCCCTAAACTGAATGTTTTTAAACAAAGTTTGCCTAATTATTTTGTCTCAACCTTTATGCACTAACCATTTGCTGAAATTCCATAAAGTAGTATTGGAATAGACTGAGTTCATAGAATGCACTGACTTATCTCTAGATTCTTCTTTCTGCTCAAGAATATTTATTGTCTAGGGGTGTCTGGGCAGTTCACTCAGTTAAGCAACTGACTCTTGATTTTAGCTCAGGTCATGATTTCAGGGTTGTGAATCGAGCTCTGTGTCAGGCTCCACACTAGGCGTGGAATCTGCTTAAGATTCTCTGCCTCCTTCTCTATCTCTGCTCCTCCCCCACTTGCTTGCTCTCTCTCTTTCTCTCTCTCTCTCAAAAAAAAGAATATTTATTGTCTAATAGAAACTAAAACAGATAAAAACAATAGATCAATGAAACTAGGAAATGATGCTTTGAAAAGATCAACAAAATTAATTGATAAATCTCTAGAAAGACTCATCAAAAGAAAAAAGGAGAGAGAAAGAGGAGGAACCCAAGAAAATCACTAATGAAAGAGGAAAAATAACAACCAACACCACAGAAACACAAACAATTTTAAAAGAATATTAGGAAAACTTATATACAAACAATTTAGCCAACTTAGAAGAAACAGATAAATTCCTAGAAACACAAAACCTACCAAAACTAAAGCAGGAAGAAATAGAAAATTTGAAAAGACCAGTTTGCAACAATAAAATTGAATCAAAATCAAAAAACCAAAAAAAAACAAAAGTCCAGGAGCAGATGGCATTACAAGAGAATTCTGCCAAACATTTAAAGAAAAGTTAATACGTATTCTTCTCAAACTATTCCAAAAAAAAATACAAGAAGAAGGAAAACATCCAAATTCATCCTATAAGGCCAGTATCACCCTTACCACAACCAGATAAAGAAACCACACAAAAAACAGAACTACAGGCCAATATTTATCATGAATATAGATGTAAAAATCCTACAAAATATTAGCAAACTGAATCCAGTAATACCTTAAAAAATAATTCACCACATTCAAGTGGTATTTATTCCCAGGATGCAATGGTGCTTCAATAAATATTCACAAAACAATTGAAGTGATATATCACATCAATGAGACAATGAATAAAAACTCTATGATCATTTCAATAGATGCAGAAAAAGCATTTGACAAAGTACAACATCCACTCATGATAAACCGTCTGCAAAGTAGGCCTAGAAGGAACATACCTCAACATAATAAAGGAGGCCTTATATGAAAAACCTACAGCCAGCCAATATCATACTCAGTGGTGAAAATCTGAGAGCTTTTCCCCTAAAGTCATGACCAAGACAAGGAGATGCCCATCTCACCACTTTTATTCAACATAGTACTAGAAGCCCTAGCCACAGCAATTAAACAGCATAAAGAAATAAAAGTCATCCAAATTGGTTAGGAAGAAATAAAACTCTCACTATTAGCAGATTACATGATACTACACACAGGAAACCCTAAAGACTCCACCAAAAAAACTACTAGAATGGGGGTGCCTAGGTGGCTCATTCTGTTAAACCTTTGACTCTTGATTTCCACTTACTTCATGATCTCATGATTCGTGGGCTCGAGCCCTGCTGTTAACGCAGAGCCTGTTTGGGATTTTGTAGCCCTGTAGCCCTCTCTCTCTCTACCCCTCCTTTCCTCTCTATCTCTCAAAATATATAAATAAATTTAAAAGAAAACTGTTAGAAGAGCGGCTGTGTAGCTCAGTCAGTTAAGCCTTTGACTTCGGCTCAGGTCATGATCTCACTGTGGCTCGAGCCCCACATCAGGTTCTGTTCTGACAGCTCAAAGAATGAAGCCCACTTCAGATACTGTGTCTCTATCTCTCTCTGCCCCTCCCCAACTCGAGCTCTGTCTCTCTCTCTCAAAAATAAATAAAATGTTTAAAATATTAGAATTAATTTAGTAAAGTTTCAGGATACAAAATTAATGCACAGAAATTGTTGCATTCCTATACACTAATAGTGAAAAAATTAAGAAAACAATCCCATTTACAATTGCAGCAAAAAAAATATATCTAGGAATAAACTTAAGCAAATAGATGAAAGACCTGTACTCTGAAAGCTATAAAAAAAAAAAAAAAAACTGATGAAAGAAATTCAAGGCAATGCAAAGAAATGGAAAGACATTCCATGCTCATGGGTTGGAACAAAAAATATTGTTAAAATGTCTACACTACCCAAAGCAATTCACAGATTTAATGCAATCCCTATCAAAATACCAACAACATTTTTTCACAGAACTAGAACAAACAATCCTAAAATTTGTATGAAACCACAAAAGACCTCTAATAGTCAAAGCAATTTGGAAAAAGGAAAAAAAAAAAAAAACAAAACACTACAGGTATCATGGTTCCAGATTTCAAGTTATATTATAAAGCAGTTGTAATTAAAACAGTAGGGTACTGGGATTAAAAACAGACACACATATTAATGAAAAAGAACAGAAAATCCAGAAATAAACCCACAATTATATGGTGAATTAATCTTTGAAAAAGGAGGAATGAATATATCATGGGAAAAAGACAGGCTCTTCAACAAATGGTGTTGGGAAAACTGAATAGCCACATGTAAAATAATAAAACTGGACCACTTTCTTTCGCCATACACAAAATAAACTCAAAATGTATTAAAGACCTAAATGTGAGACCTGAAACCATAAAAGTCCTTAAAGAGAGTACAGGCAGTAATATTTTTGACACTGGCCATAGCAACATTTCTCTAGATATGTCTCCTGAGGCAAGGGAAATAAAAGTAAAAATAAGATATTGGGACTACATCAAAATCTAAAGTTTTTGCACAGAGAGGAAACAGTCAACAAAACTAAAGACAACCTACTGAATGAGAGAAGGTATTTGCAAATGACATACCTGATAAAGGGTTAGTATCCAAAATATATAAAGAACAGATACAGCTCAATACCCAAAAAGCAAATAATCCAATGTAAAAATAGGCAGGAAATATGAACAGACATTTATCCAAAGAAGACATCCATATGGCCAACAGACACATGAAAAGATGTTCAACTCACTCATCATCAGGGAAATGCAAATTAAAACTACAATGAGATATCGCCTAACACCTATCAGAATGGCTAAGATAAAAAACACAAGGAACAAGTGTTGGTGAGGATGTGAGAAAAAGAATCCTCTTGCACTGTTAGTGGGAATGCAAACTGGTGGAGCCACTGTGGAAAACAGTATGGAGGCTTCTCAAAAATAGAACTATCTTATGTCCCAATAATCACACTACTGGGTATTTACCCAAAGAATACAAAAACATTAATTCAAAGGGATACGTGCACTCCTATGTTTATTGCAGCATTAGTTACAATAGCCAAACTATGGAAGCGGCCCAAGTGTCCATTGATAGATGGAAGATCTGGCATATATACACAATGTAATATTATTATTATTACCATTATTATTATTATTATTCAGTCATAAAAAAGAATGAAATTTTGCCATTTTCAATGACATGGATGGATAGAGCTAGAGAGTATAATGCTAAGGGAAATAAGTCAGTCAGAGAAAGACAAATATCATATGATCTCACTTATATGTGGAATTTAAGAAATAAATAAATAAAACAAATGGGCAATATGGGAAAGAGAGAGAGAGAGAGAGAGAGAGAGAGAGAAACCAAGAAAGACTGTTAACTATAGAGAACAAACTGAAGGTTACCAGAGAGAGGAGGTGGATATGGGATGGAGGAAATAGGGGAAGGGGATTAAAGAGTACACTTATCATGATGAAAAAAAAATAAAAATTAAAAAAAGAATGTTTATTGTCTAGTGTTATTTTATAAGGATAGCTTCAAGAGACAGGAACCAATGGATGCCATGCATTAATAGATTTTTTTCACTCATTCAGTCTACATTAATTAAGGGCCTACCATGTGCCAATATTGTGAGATAAAAGGATGTAATATAAAATTATATTAATATGGGCTCAGAGGCAAATATACCACTTTCCACTAATTGATTCATGTACAGAAATATTTATATATATCTGAAACTGAGAGTCATTCATTACGACACTGTTACATTCATACATTCAAGTCCAGAACACTACTATTTATTCAGCATGCAAAGAACAAAAGAGAAGGTCTCTGCCTATAAGTGACCACCTCTAGGGTATGAGGACACAGACACTGGTAATATAAAAAGATGGCAAATACAATGGTTATATGTGTTGAATGTAGTGAGAAGCTAAAAGAAGCATCCAAGTTGGCCTGGAACATTCAGAGAAACAAATCTTAGGAGCAACCACACAGCAATCCCTTATTAGGTGTCATATCCTATAATAAGCACTTATCACACATTATCCCTTATTTTAAAATCCATTGCCTATGAGATAGGTATTAATATTATGTTAATTTTAAAGATGTAGAAATTGAGGTGACATGATGTTAAATAGCTTGTTCAAGATCCCATAAGTGGGAAGATTCAAGTTTATATCTAACACCAAAATTAAGCTTTCCGGAGGGATAAGGCAAGGGTATACTGATCACATTGCCTACTAGCATCCTGGGATACATCAGTTAACCTCTCTTGATCTCTATTTTTTCATATGATAAAAAAATGACACTAACAAAAGATTTCTGATATCTTTTGCAGCTAAAACACAAAAAGGGCACAAAAACACACAGAGACCTCCTTATATGAGACATCTGCATCTTTGTTACCAAATTCCTAACATTATTTCATTATATTATAATTTTCCTATTACTAATAAAATCTCATGAGAATTTAAGTCCTGTTAAATAAAAATTTGAATTAAAATTACAACAGATTTGGTGAATATGGTAAAAAATGTGCCTCCTTCACTTTGATAATAAGTATTTACATATTTAAAATGTAGATATAAGTTAGTTCTATCCCCTCCATTTACCAAGCTAAGTAAGTTGTTCTTGCCTGCCATTTTTCTCTTTTAACTCCTGACAAGCCCTATTCATCTTCCCAACATAGAGAAAAGAGACCACAAATTATTCAAGTCAACCCTATGTTGGTAGATATGTCTTGTTGGCTCCTTGGAATAAAGCAACAATCTGCAGATCATTTCAGGAGTGAAATAGAGGAATGGCAAAGGTCTTTAAGGCTATAAACTATTGGATCCATATCTTTTCAGGGAAGCTTCCACATCAGAAGGAGCAAAGTAGTAACTGGAACTATGGAAGACTAACAATGGAGTCACTTGGCTCACAGTGTTATGAGTTGCATTATGCTTCACGATCTTGATATGCTGACAAAGAACAAACAGATAAAAAATATACACCCACTAATTCTATGGAATTCTTTGACTAAAACCCTCCCTCGCTCACTTTTGATTGAAGAACTCAGGAGGGAAATAAATCCACCAAAAGCATGTTCAGAAGAAAGAAATGAAATCTGCCTGGTGAGAAAAAGAATGCACTATGGGGCAAGCACCAAGTGTGAGGCAACATAGCTGGAGTTTACATCTGTCTACATCACTGATCCTGGGTGAGGTTTTGGGAAAACTTTTCAGTCTCTGAGTCACAGTTCTCCGGAAACAGCAGTTAAAAAATAAAGCAAAAATGAAGCTGCCCTAATAACAATGTTTATGATAGCACTTTGCAAAGGCAATCAGATCTTAAGTATTGTTATTGTTTGTTCTCTAGGCAATATTTTTTAAAAGCTGCCATTATATCCAGATTGGGAATGAGTAAGGAGGATATTGTCCCAATATCACATAGAAAAATAAATGATGGAGCCCTGACATAAATTTTTGATTTTTGACATTGTTCAACTTCTGTCTTCTCCACAATATGCATCACTATTTTAACAAGATGAGTACTGCTAGAAGAAAAAAAAAAATGTTTGTTATTCATTGGTCTTTCTATAACTCATACTCTCCTTTGGGGATTAGACTTTAATGTTTTCTGGATTCAATAAACATTTAAAATTTATTGAAGTTTTAGATCTTCCAGAAAAAAAAAAACCAATAGAAAATAAAACAAACAAACAAACAAAAAAACGGTAGCCGTGCCAGTACAAGGCTACTTCTCACCAAGCCCTTGAAATTCTCAAGATATCATCAACATGGCTGAAATAAGTATATAACTTTTTAGATGATAAAGCTTTAAATTATCTCTTTTAATCTAAGTGAGAGAAGCATGAGAGACAAAAGTAAATCATAAAAGCCCATTGAGTGTCTCTGCTCCTGTCAAATCTGCTAAGGTTTCATATGCCAAAGTAAGTCACAGTATCTAACTCACCATCAATATGTGGAAAAATATATTCTGCCTTTCTGGTGGAAGGTACTCCAAAGTCACATAGCAAAGAAGGTGGATATTTAATTCTATAACAGATGGATTGAAGAATTTGAAACAGCAATCTACCATAGATAATTCTAATCCAGATCTTAAAATCCATAACATTGTTCTATTATTTGCATAGTTTATATGATTCCAACATAGACTTTCTCATAAGTCAAGTGCCTGACTACTAGTACATTACCATCCTGGCTGAAATCTAAAGGAATATATAAGTAAAATAATTCCAAATGGCATTGTATATTTCAGAACCCTTAATTATGTACCTCTGTAAGAAGAAAATCCAAGAAAGAAAACTAATAAAATATTGGAAATCCCTTTAAAAATATGATTCAGGTCTGGGCTGGCCTATAAACAAATTAGAGGGCTGTCTCTTGGACCTGAATTGGAGGTAGAAAGGTGTAATGCTTGTATCTTCTTTCCTTGTATCTTCTTTCCTACTTGTTCATGGATGTTTGCAATTATATTTTGCACATAACAAAAGTTTTGAATTCATAAAAGCTTAGACATCAAGGTAACTCCGAGTAAATTATTTCCTGATAATTGAAGTTGTTTTGGCAGTTAAGCAAAACAATGAGTCTTTAAGCATTGTGTATCCAGAAAGTTCAACCAGAGAAATAGAAGCAATAGGAGATATACATTAGAGATTTAGCATAAGGAATTGGCTTATTGATTATGGGGGCTAGCTAGGCAAGTATCATATCTGTAGATCAGGATGTCAAGAAGGATCTCAAGCATGAGCTGACACTGTAGATAGACCATTGGCAACCTTTCCTCTTCTTTTTCAGAGAACTTCAGTTCTGTACTTAAGGCCTTAAAACTGATGGAATGAGGTCCATCCAGATTATTCAGAACAATTCCCCTACTAAAAGTCAGCTGATTATGAACTTTAATCTTGTCTTCAAAATACCTTTACAGAAACATCTAGAATAGTGTTTGATGTGTGAAGTGTCCATAGCCTCACTAAGCTGATAACATAAAACTGACCATCGCACACAGAGACCCCAGGGATGGAGAAAATAAGCCCTAAATGGGGAGAAGAGGCTGTGAAAACAAACTTTACTGACATCTCAGCTTTGCCCAAGGCTGGCCAGATTGGATTTCAGATTTGGATTGAAATATAGAAGTCATTTTCTTGTGGCTTTTTGTCACCACTCTTAAAGGCACTTTGTCATAATCAAACTGACAACCTGCCTCCTTAGGAGCTTGTGGGTAGAGTTTCTCAGAGATGTGCTTAATTGAAATCACACTTGGAGATTCTATCCCCACTTTATAGTCTTAGGATTTGCTTTGTTTTTAAACTGGAACAGAAGAGAGGATGAATGGCTGGTATATTTGATGATACATAATCACATTAATACTTTATTGCCACATTTGTCAATATATTAGTGCAATATGTTATCATATACATTATTAACTGTTGCTGTTAAATGTTTTATACTGATCTTTTACATTTTTTATTTCGATTGTGATAAATTTGGATCCAAGGGATCTTTTTTCTTTCAGAACAAGAAGGAGCAAAAATATTGCATTAAAGGAACTGAGGAGCATTGAGCCCAGTACCTCCTACAAAGGACACCAGTATTTTCCTCCCACGGCCTTTTTACCTGCCCTTTCTTTGCTCAGCACCTGCAGGTATTAGAACTTAAAAGTGGCAGATCGACTGCACAGAAGAATCCTGATAATTCCCCATCTCTGGCAATATCTCTGCAGTTCATCGACAGAGGCTCCCACGTTGTGTGATGGTTGTGGGGTGGCCTTCGATAAACCTGGATTTACGGCTGAGACAGCCCCTTCCAGTGGAGTATTACTTCTAAATGTTATCTCTTGAAGTTAGGATTATGTTCTTAGTTGTAATTATAGAGTGGTGCCATCGTGTCTGAGCAGAGGCCAAAAATTAAGGCTGATTTGACACGTTCCACTATCTTGTTTAGTGGTTTTTTTTTTTTTTTTTTTTCACTTGGGGAGGTTAGAGGAGAAAGGAAATATAGAATTGGGATTTCTTTAAGTATGGTGACTTTCATACTTGAAAGATTAGCAAGAGAGTGACAATTTTGTATTAGGAGTTTCTTCTTGTTTGCCTCACAGAATATAAATTGCTTCCTACATTCCAGAGACTATCTAAATTTTACAGAATTACTGCATTGCTAAAAATTCTTGTGTAACTAAATTGCCTGCAAATATGAGGTCAGTTTGCTATTTTTTTAAAAAATTGTGCCATGTGCCAATTTGTAAAACAAACAAAAACTGTCCTTTAGTTTGTTTTTATAAGCTATGACTTACCCATATTTGTTTAGATTAATGTAAGAATCACTAAGCTTCTGTGATATATAAGAAAATGGGTCAGTACAAGGGATAAGACATTTAGAAATTTCTTCCGCTAGTTGTACATATACTGAGGTATCATATCCAAGTCACTATCCATCCATTACAGATCATCATGACTTGTGTTAACTTACTGTGGTTTTTTTGCCACTGAGGAAACTGAGCCCCTCAGTGTTCTCTCTAGCCCCCAGTTTACTCACTTGTGAAATAGGGTAGCCAACTAAACAACCTCTAAAGTCGTTTCCGGTTTTCATTTCTTTGGATTATCTCCTCAAAGATACTTTCCAATTCTATTCTAGCAGCAACTCTGTGTTTCAAACACATATTCATCTCCATATATAATGAGTAAGGTGATTAAACGTATCATATTTCTGTTGATTAACTTTATTCCCTTAACTCACTGGTTTGGAATCTTTTCACGAAAACGGTCTTTACCAGATGCACAAAGAGCTGCCCCACTATTCTACAGGGTAGAGATCTTCAAGAACTAGAATACCATGCCAATCCAAGAATTGGATCTCCAGTGATGATTTTTGCTACTGTTGGGTATGTAGATTAAACAAAGGTTAAAATACGATACATATTTCATACATATTTTATTTTATATAAATATATGCTGCTTATATAGGATGTAACACAGAATATTCAGAGATAATGTTGGAAAGAGACAGATTATGTCCAATATATCTATCAAGTGGATCAGATTAAAAGAAATAGACCCTTATTTAAGAGTCATATGGGTCTTCACTGGATATGCTGAGATTAACAAACACCAAAGAGGCCTGTCCACATTTATCTCTGTCATACATTTGTTTAATAACTTGGAAGAAAAGGGGATCTGGATATGGTTTAATAAACTTTATAAATGTGCTTAACAACACATTGTTAATCTAAATTTCTTTTTGTGGTTCTTACTGACAATTGTTCCTAAAAATGTCTTTTATCAAGGAATATCATTAAAGTGTTATGATAGGGCAAGACACATGGTTTTTCTTAAGAATCCATCCATTTGTATAATGTGAAAAGTAATGTCGATCTATATCCTGCCCTCTGATCTGTCACTTTGAATACCACATCTCATCAGTTTGTCTCTGTCTTTGTTTAATAAGATTATATCAACTTTAAACCTCAAGCTTGAAGGGTTACTGTCATACTTATACCAGAATCTAATCCTATTGTAAGGATCAGCATTCATAACACTGAGGCATGTGTCATATGACATATTTACCTGTATCCTCAAATTTACAGATGAAAAAACTCTTTTCATGACAGTTAAACAACTACTTAAATTTGTTAACCAATGGGGGTAGACCTAGAATTCAAAAGTCAGGTCCAAATGTCTGAAAAATCATCAAACTCTGTCCTCTGGAACACTGTAACATCTCCCCCGGGAAAAGGGAGCTTTTTGAGGCCAGGGCCCATGGAGAAGTCATCACTGTACTTTTCAACACCTGGCCTGGTGCCTAACACATAGTATTGTCGGTTAAGTATTTCTGAATTGTAAGTGAACTTCTAAGCTTTCCCTTCATGACTTTATGGCCTCCAAACATGCTGCCCTTCTCCATATGTCTCTCTTTTTCCAATCTAAGTTTCCTTACATATCTCAGTCTTTATCAAGCAATGATTCCCTCAATAGTCTCCATGTCCATTTCTTAAAATCTCTCTAGTTCTGCTATAGTTTTTTTGAGTGCTGTGACCAGAATGTCTGTGAGATCCCAGGAGATTCAGGATATCTTCGTCTTGGCTTTGGGGCATATATTCTCTGGCCTCACCAAGGACAGAGGAAATCTTGACTGTATATAGACACAGACTTCTGAGAGATTTGCCTGTTTAGTTAATAATCTTGCCATAATGAGCATAGACCATCATTATCAATAGAATGACAGAAAAGAAAATTTTAAAGAATGACTATTATTTTATATTATTGACTTTTATTCTATGGCATCTTCTCAGAAAACTGAATTATTTCCTTCTATTTTATCAGTCATCATTTAGTGACAGAAAAGTAACCTAGCTTAAAAAAAAGGAATATGGTTCATGTGACTGTGAAGTTCAAAGGTAAATCTAACTTCAGTTGTAATTTTCTAAAGTCAAAACATTATGTCTGGGGTGCCTGGGTGGCTCAGTCAGTTAAGCGTCCAACTTTAGCTCAGGTCATGATCTCGCAACGTGGGAGTTCGAGTCCTGTGTCAGGCTCTGTGCTGACAGCTCAGAGCTTGGAGCCTGCTTCTGATTCTGTCTCCCTATGTCTCTGCTCCTTCCCTGTTCACACACACTCTCTCTCTCTCTGTCAAAATTTAATAATGTTAAAAAAAATTTTTTAAGGGGGAGGAGCCAAGATGGCAGAACAGCATGGGAGTTTTTTTTGTGTCTTGCATCCATGAAGTACAGCCAGACAAACACTAAACCATCATGCCCACCTAGAACTCTGATCTGAGAATTAACACAACAATCTGCACAACCTGAAGCACAGAATTCTGCAGGTACATGGCGTGGAGAGGTGAACTGGGAGAGAGAGAAGCCGCAGAGGGGAGGGCAGGGCAGGGAGCCGCTTTTGCATGCAGAAAGAGGATGGAGACTGGGGAAAGAGTAGGGGAAAAGCACCAACCCCCCAAAACCAGCTGGAGAGAAAGTGGAAAGTGGAAACAGCTGCAGGGACTGAACTAAAAAGGGAGACAGGAGAAAGGAGAGGGTTTAAATTCCATTAAGACTCTATAAACATGGGGAGCACAGAGTCTGAAACTCTGCAGCTCAATACCTGGCGGTGCTCTGGTCAGAAAGGTGAATCCCCAGGAGCAGAGTGGAGTCCGGAGGTCTTCGGGCCAGATGGCAGAGGTGGTTCCCCTACTGAGAGGATACCTGGTAGACGCTGTTTGGGCCTCCTCCTCCCGCCATAGGCAAATGGCCCAGTGGACCCAGGAGAACAACCGCATTCACTGGTGCTGGAACAAGTTTGCTGAGGGTGAAACTTGGTGCCAGATGCGTGTTGTGATTTTCCATAATCCCTGAAACACTGCTGTTACACTATCTTGCAAACTTTTTCTGGGGCGGGATGGCATCCGGCTGCAGTCTCTGGGTGTCAGCAGCAGCAGGGTTCCACGAATGCTCCTGGGTGCGGTCAATACCTGGCCATTGCTCCATGAGACCCTCCTGCAGAGGGGCAGAATGGGTCAAAGCTGCAGTCCCTCCCAAATAAGGGGTCAAGAAACACAGCCACATCTGAGACAAAATTCAGGAGGAAGGTACTTCCTGGGGCTTGGTCACAGACTGTGTGAAAGCAGGCATGGACAGAAGCCGAAGACAAAGGATGGGTGTGCAATTGCTGATCAGGGAGAACAGAGTTCTATACTATACTATCAAACAGAGTTCGATACTAGAGACTGGGTAGCTGGGTGACGCCATTTTCACCACTCCCGCGCATGCACATACGCACCTACAAGCACCAAACAATCCACCCCAGTAAGCTAAGCAGCGCCATCTAGTGGAGAACAGAGCTGTTACACTAAGCCCCGCCAACTGGGCCAACCTCGCTCTTCAGGAACACAAGTCTCTCCACCTGCTAAGTTTATGGACTACAAAGGACTTCATAGTTTGACATCTAGGGGAAAAGAAAGTAATTTCAGTTGGATTTCAGTCTGTTTGCTGGTCCATCTATTCAATTTTTTTCTTTTTTCTTTTTCCTCTTTTTCATTTCTTTTCTTTTTCTTGAATATTGAAAGAGAAAAACTTTCTTTTTATTTTCAATTTCTATTAAAATATTTTTCTTAAATATTTTTTCTACCATATTTTTTACTTTTGTGTAATTTTTTTTCAAATTCTACTTTGCTTCCATCATTTTATTTTATTCTACTTCAGTTATTCATTTTTTCAAATTTTCAAAAGATTTCCTTTTTTACCCCCTTTTTTTCTCTAATCAAGCCCCTTTCAATACCCAGGCCAAACACACCTAGGATCTAGCATCATTTATTCAATTTTGTGTGTGTGTGTTAATTTTTTAATTTTAATATTTTTTAATATTAATTTTTTTAATTTTAATTTTTTATACCTCATTAATTCCTTTTCTCCCTTCAAAATGGTGAACGAAGGAATTCACCCCAAAAGAAAGAGCAGGAAGAAACGACAGCCAGGGACTTAACCAACACAGATACAAGCAAGATGTCTAAACAAGAATTTAGAATCACAATAATAAGAATAGTAGCTAGAGTCAAAAATAGATTAGAATCCCTTTTTGCAGAGATAAAAGAAGTAAAAGCTAGTCAGGATGAAGTAAAAAAATGTTATAACTGAGCTACAATCTCAAATAAATGCCACGGAGGCAAGGATGAATGAGGAAGAACGGATAATCAGCACTATAGAGAACAAAATTCTGGAGAATAAAGAAGCAGAAAAAAAGAGGGAGAAAGGCAAAAGAGAATGATTTAAGAATTAGAGAAATCAGTGACTCATTAAAAAGGAACAACATCAGGGGCACCTGGGTGGCTCTGGTGGTTGGTTGAGCATCCAACCTCAGCTCAGATCATGATCTCACACTTCAGGGGTTCGAGCCCCGTGTTGGGCTCTGTGCTGACAGATCAGAGCCTGGAGTCTGCTTCAAATTCTGTGTCTCCCTCTCTCTCTGCCCCTCACCTGCTCATGCTGTCTCTTTCTCTCAAAAATAAATAAAGATTAAAAATTAAAAACAAAAAAGGAACATCAGAACCATAGGGGTCCCACAAGAGGAAGAGAGAGAGATAAAAGTAGAAAGGTTGTGTGAGCAAATCATAGTGGAAAACTTTCCTAAACTGGGGAAAGACACAGACATCAAAATCAAGGAAGCACAAAGGATTCCAATTTGATTCTACAAAAACCAACCATCCACAAGGCATATCATAGTCGAATTAACAAAATATTCAAGCAAGGAAAAAATCATGAAGGCAGCAAGGGGAAAAAAAAAAGTCCTTAACCTACAAGGGAAGACAGATCAGGTTTGCAGCAGACCTATCCACTGAAACTTGGCAGGCCAGAAAGGAGTGGCAGGATATATTCAGTGTGCTGAATCAGAAAAATATGCAGCCAACAATTCTTCATCCAGCATGGCTGTCATTCAAAATAGAAGGAGAGATAAAAAGTTTCCCAGACAAACAAAAATTAAAGAAATTTGTGACCACTAAACCAGCCCTGCAAGAATTTTTAAGGGGGACTCTCTGAGGGGAGAAAAGATGAAGAAAACAAATAAATAAAGACCAAAAGCAACAAAGACTAGAAAGGACCAGAGAACACCACCAGAAATTCCAACTCTACAAGCAATATAATGGCAATAAATTCATATCTTTCAGTACTCCCTCTAAACATCAATGGACTCAATGCTCCAATCAAAAGACATAGGGTAACAGAATAGGAAAGAAAACAAGATCCATCTATATGCTGTTTACAAGAGACCCACTTTAGATCTAAACACACCTTCAGATTGAAAGTAAGAGGATGGAGAACCATCTATCATGCTAATGGTCAACAAAAGAAAGCCAGAGTAGCCATACTTATATCAGACAATCTAGACTTTAAAATAAAGATTGTATCAAGAGATGCAGAAGGGCATTATATCATAATTAAGGGTTGTATCCACCAAGAAGACCTAACAATTTTAACATTTATGCACCAAATGTGAGAGCACCCAAATATATAAATCAATTAATCACAAACATAAAGAAACTCATTGATAATAATACCATAATAGTAGGGGACTTCAACACCCCATTCACAGCAATGGACAGATCATCTAATCAAAAAATTAACAAGGAAACATTGGTTTGAATGACACACTGGACCAGATGGACTTAACAGATATATTCGGAACATTTCATCCTAAAGCAGCAGAATATACATTCTTCTCCAGTGCACATCAAATGTTCTCCAGAATAGACCACATACAGGGACACAAATCAGCCCTCAGCAAGTACAAAAAGATCAAGATCATACAGTGCATACTTTCAGACCACAATGCTATGAAACATGAAATCAACCACAAGAAAAAAATTTGGAAAGTTAACAAATACTTGGAGACTAAAGAACATCCTACTAAAGAATGAATGGGCTAAACAAGAAGTTAAAGAGGAAATTAAAAAGTACATGGAAGCCAATGAAAATGGTAACACCACAACCCAAAACATCTGGGATGCAGCAAAGGTGGTCATAAGAGGCAAGTTTATAGCAATCCAGGCCTTCCTGAAGAAAAGGATCTCAGATACACAACCTAATCTTACACCTTAAAGAGCTGGAAAAAGAACAAATAAACCCCAAACCAGAAGAAGACAGGAAATAATAAAGATTAGAGCAGAAATGAATGCTGTCAAAACCAAAAACGCAGGGGTGCCTGGGTGGCTTAGTTGGTTAAATATCCAACTTCACCTCAGGTCATGATCTCACGGTTCGTGAATTCAAGCCCCACGTTGGGCTCTGTGCTGACAGATCAGAGCCTGGAGCCTGCTTCTGATTCTGTGTCTCCCTCTCTCTCTGCCCCTCCCCCACTCATGCTCTGTCTCTCTCTCAAAAATAAATAAACATTAAAAAAAAGCAGTAGAACAGATCAATGAAACCAGAAGCTGGTTCTTTGAAAGAATTAACAAAATTGATAAACCACTAGCCAGTTTGATCAAAAAGAAAAAGGAAAGGACCCCAATAAATAAAATCAAGAATGAAAGAGGAGAGATCACAACCAACACAGAAGAAATAAAAACAATAATAAGAGATTATAAGCAATTGTACGCCGATAAAAGGGCAATCTAGGAGAAATGGACAAATTCCTAGAAACATGTAAATTACCAATAGTTAAACAGGAAGAAATAGAAAATTTGAACACACCCATAACCAGTAAGGAAATTGAATTAGTAATCAAAAATCTCCCAAAAAACAAGAGTCCAAGGCCAGATGGCTTTCCAGGGGAATTCTAACAAACATTTAACGAAGAGTTAACTCCTATTCTCTTGAGGCTGTTCCAAAAAATAGAAATGAAAGAAAAACTTCCAACTCTTTCTATGAACCCAACATTACCTTGATTCCAAAACCAGACAGAGATCCCACTAAAAAGGAGAACTATAGACCAATTTCCCTGATGAACATGGATGCAAAAATCCTCAACAAGATATTAGTCAACTGGATGCAAAAATACATTAAAAAAATTATTCACCACGACCAAGGGGGATTCATACTTGGGATGCAGGGCTGGTTCAATATCCACAAAATAATCAATGTGAGTCATCACATCAATAAAAGAAAGGAAAAGAGCCACATGATCCTCTCAATAGATACAGAGAAAGCATTTGACAAAATACAGCATCCTTTCTTGATAAAACCCCTCAAGAAAGTGGGGATAGAAGGAACATACCTGGAGATCATTAAAGCTATATATGGAAGACTCAACGCTAATATCATCCCCAATGGGGAAAAACAGAGAGCTTTCCTCCTAAGGTCAAGAACAAGACAGGGTGATGCGCACTTGCTATTGTTATTCAACATAGTATTGGAAATCTCAGCCTCAGCAATCAGACAACACAAAGAAATAAAAGGCATCTAAAATGGCCAGGAAGAGGTCAAACTTTCACTTTTCGCAGATGACATGATACTCTGTATGGAAAATCCAAATGATTCCACCAAAAAGCTTCTAGAACTGATCCCTGAACTCAGCAATGTCACAGGATATAAAATCAATGCACAGAAATTGGTTGCATTCCTATACACCAATAATGGAGCAACGAAAGAGAAATCAAGGAATCAATCCTATATGATGGCACCAAAAACCATAAAATGCCTAGGAATAAATCTACCCAAACAGGTGAAAAATCTATATACTGAAAACTATAGAAAGCTTATGAAAGAAATTGAAGAAGACACAAAAAAATGGAAAAATATTCCATGCTTCTAGATAGGAAGAAAAAAAATGTTAAAATGTCAATACTACCCAAAGCAATCTGCATATTCAGTGCAATCCCTATCAAAACAACACCAGCATTCTTCACAGACCTAGAACCAACAATCCTAAAATTTGTATGGAACCAGAAAAGACCCCAAATAGCCAAAGCCATGTTGAAAAGGAAAACCAACGCAGGGGGCATCACAATCCTGGACTTCAAGCTGTAGTGCAAAATTGTAATCATCAAGACACTATGGTACTGGCACAAGAACAGACACTCAGATCAATGGAACAGAAGACAGAACCCAGAAATGGACCCACAAACATATGGCCAACTGATCTTTGACAAAGCAGGATAGATTATCCAATGGAATAAAGACAGTTTCTTCAGCAAGTGGTGCTGGCAAAACTGGACAACGACATGCAGAAGAATGAACCTGGGCCATTTTCTTATGCCATACACAAAAATAAACTCAAAATGAACAAAAGACCTAAATGTAAGAAAGAAAGCCATCAAAATCCTCTAGGAGAAAGCAGGCAAAAACCTCTTTGACTTTGGCCGCAGCAACTTCTTACTCAACACGTCTCCAGAGGCAAGGGAAATAAAAGCAAAAATGAGCTATTGGGACCTCATCAAAATAAAAAGCTTCTGTACAGTGAAGGAAACAAAAGCAAAATGGAAAGACAACTGATGGAATGGGAGAAGATATTTGCAGATGGCATATCAGATAAAGGGTTAGTATCCAAAATCTATAAAGAAGTTATCAAACTCAACACCCAAAAAACAAATAATCCAGTGATGAAATAGGCCAAAGACATGAATAGACACTTCTCCACAGAAGACATCCAGATGGCCAACCGACACATGAAAAAAATGCTCAACATCACTCATCATCAGGGAAATACAAATCAAAACCACAATGAGATACCACCCCACACCCGTCAGAATGGCTAACATTAACAACTCAGGCAACAGCAGATGTTGGCAAGGATGCGGAGAAAGAGGATCTCTTTTGCACTGCTGGTGGGAATGAAAACTGGTGCAGCCACTCTGGAAAACAGTATGGAGGTTCCTTAAAAAATTAAAAATAGAACTACCCTACAACCAGGCAATTGCACTACTAGGTACTTATACAAGGCATACAGGTATGCTGTTGCGAAGGGGCACATGCACCCCCATGTTTATAGCAGCACTATCAACAATAGCCAAAGTATGGAAAGAGCCCAAATGTCCATCGATGGATGAATGGATAAAGAAGATGTGGTATATATATACAATGGAGTATTACTCGGCAATCAAAATGAATGAAATCTTGCCATTTGCACCAACATCAATGGAACTGGAGGGTATTACGCTAAGTGAGATTAGTCAGTCAGAGAAAGACAAATATCATATGACTTCACTCATATAAGGACTTTAAGACACAGAACAGGTGAACATAAGGGAAGGAAAGCAAAAATAATATAAAAACAGGGAGGGGGACAAAACATAACAGACTCATAAATATGGAGAACAACCAGAGGGTGTTACTAATTCTGAGCCAGGGGTTGTAAGTGGGTATGGCCCCTTCATACTCTGCTTTCTTGCTCTCATTCTCACTAGAGAAAGAGAATACAGAAGCCCTAGGGGAATGGTACTATAAGCTTTAGGGAGCCTTGGTTACTGAATCATCAATGGAGGAAAACTTCACACTGACTAGCAATACCTGATTGAACTGTTAAGATAGTATAAAATAACCTTTATTGTGTTTGAATTATTATACATTTTGGGGCCTCTTTGTTACAGCAGCTAGCCACATCTCAGTGAATACTCTGTAACATATGGCAATAAGTAACCCCAGACTGAATTGCTTATAAGGTCCATGATCCACAGAAAAAGAACATCTCTGAGGATACCTTAGACAGTAAAGGTATATTAAAGATAAACTTGATTTTATTGTTTTAAATTTTTTATGCTTATTTATTTATTTTTAGAGAAAGAGAGAGAGCACGAGTAGGGGAGAGGCAGAGAAAGAGGGAGAGAGAAGCAATCCCAACAGACTTTGCTCTGACAGCCTGGAGCCAGATGTGGGGCTTGAACCCACAAAGTGTGAGATCGTGACCTGGCCCCAAACCTAGAGTTGGACACATAACCAACTCAGCCACTCAGCTGCCCCCTAAACTTGATTTTTAAAAAGCACTCCAAGAAACAAAAACAGAAGATGTTTTCAGAATCTGAGTTCATCAAATTGCAACATTTGGTATTTAAACCAGTAATGTGCTTCTCAAAATGCACACTTTGATGCCACACATGACAAATTCGGATTCACATAGTTTGAGACATAGCCTATTAATCTCCATTTTGAGATTTCCAGATTCAAGAGTCCCATTGACCAAAGTAGGAAAAAAATAATTATAATTTTGGCAAAAAAGGCCAATTCAGGAGCTGAGGCTGGCACTTTGAGTTCTATCATTTTTATTTTCTGTCAAAAGAAAGTTTGTTTATTAATCAGCAACACTTTTAAAATTCCTATAACTAAATTTAAGGAGTAATTTATAATATGGGTCATTATGTAAAAGCCATCAATACATGTCTTGCCCATAATAGACACCAATTGAATTGTATTAACCAAAGATGGTTTAGTACAAAGGCAGTTCTCAGCCTTGGCTACACACTGGAATAAGATGCAGAGCTTTCTAAAACACAGTTACCATAGTTCCACCCCAGTTTTTTACTCAATTGGATGGAGACAAGTCTAGACATTAGATTTTGAAAAGATTCCTAGATGATTCTAATATGCAGCCACTGTTGAAAAACATCTTGATATGTGGTCCTCAAACCAGCAACTTAAGCATTAGCTAAAAACTTATTAGAAATGTACATTTTTAGACCCCAGAAGCTTCTGAATTGGAAATGTATGGTGTGGGGTCCAGCAGCATATCGAGGCTGAGACATACCCATGTTTAATAACCACTGGTCTAGGCAGTGGTTTCCACATCTGATCACCAGAATTATGTGGGGAGATTTCTGAAAACAGAAATTCTTCGGTTTCATTGTGCTTCCAGTTTCTAATCCAGAAAGTCTGGGGAAGGCTAAGAAAACTTTTTATTCATGTATTGTTTTTAAGAATTTTGAAGATTTGCTAGGTTTGGGAACAACCTTGAGAGTATGTTCTGAAAAGAGCACCGACTTAGGAAATCTCAGTTCTAGTTCTGCTGCAATTTGTAACTGGCCAGGTGACTGTGGCTGGGCCCTTCTCAGTCTCCTGAATCAAAGCTTCCTCCTCACAACTGACTCCCACGCTTGTTGGGAACCTCTAGCGAATAGGAATGAGGTGTGAAGGTTCAAAGCTCTTGTAAATGTGAATTATTACTATCAAATAGTTTTAGAATGGAAGATGATGTGTCCTGCTCTACTTCTGCCTCCTGGGAGACTATTCCATTAGCATGGCCTTTCATTTCTTCTTCTTTAATGGAAAACCTCCTGAAGGACACCTTGGGCTCTGCTATCTTCTTCATTTCCATAATTATCTAGAGCTAAGCTTTGCCCTAGGAAACTCATATTGTAACAATACTTCTGTGCTGAGTTCCCCCCCTTCTCCTTTTCTCACCTCTCTTTGTCTCTTCCTGTTCTAGATAGTGTCTGTCCATTTCACCCCCTTTCTTTTTTATTATTATTATTTAAGGATCATAAAGTGGAAGTCAGGTTGCTGAGCATTCTGAGACAGATGAGGCCAAGTGGTCCGCTGGGAGCACTCCACACCGGCATCTCGCAGTATCCCAGCATATGGAGTTGAATCTCCAGGCACTGACATTAACACTCCTGCTTCAGGTAACTCATTTAGCTTTGGTGTCATTTTACAATAAATATACCATCCACCGACACAAATTAGACAGCTATTGAGATTAATTTTGAGGCACTATCGGCAACATCTTAAATCAAAAATCATTCTTTATTAGCATGCTTGGCGGTATAGTGTGCCTGCCCTCCCCCCTCCTGATCCCTGCCACAAGAATAAATGAGGCCCCGTGGTTGACATAGCGCATCAAGTGTTTTATAATAGTCTAATTGTAGCTAATGGTTTGTGCAGCTAATTAAGGCCCTATGAATTACAGTAATCAGTCAGGCTCATCCTTTAAACCAGATAGTTCTATTCAACCGTTCCTTTAGTAAGAAACAAAATATATAACTATATATAACTATAACTCCACACACACACATACATATGCACACAGGCTGTAATGATCACTTAGGTTCATCTGAGCACAAAGAAATTAATCGGACTGATTTTTTTCCTCTTATTACAAAATATTTATTTAAAGAGACCAGGTTTTCAGCAACAGCAATAGCCCCTGTGGGTGGAGGAAAGGCAATCTTTAGTGTGTCATCTGCCTGAAGACTGAGAATCACTTGATGACAAGTATAGCACCTCTTCCCTCACACCTCCCTTAATCCATCCAGGTCCCAGCCCAGGGTTACCATGGGGCATTTGCTTTGCTCTGGGGATCCAAACGCCTCAGAGGAATGGTGCCAAAGAAGTTACCTGAAGAGAATGAATGAAAATGCAAAATGAATAAAACTCCCATCTGTGAACTGGATGGCCAACAACACCTCAACATGGTTAGATTCCTTTGGTATCCCTGATCAACAATACATAGGAAGTCAGTGAGCAACTCAGGGGACATTGGTAAGAAAAATAGGATGGGTTTCTTCTGCAATGGGTTTGTTTGGAGGAAAATATTCTAAATAGAAGATCTATTAGATTACAAAAGAGCTCTCCAGAGGCCCTTGAGGATACTGTGTTTCTCGGTTTATTTACTTCCTGGACAGGGGCACCTGGGTGGCTCAGTCAGTGAAGTGTCAGACTTCGGCTCAGGTCATGATCTCACAGTTCATGAGTTCCAGCCCTGCTCTGGGCTCTGCACTGTCATATTCTCTCTCTGTCTCTCTTTCTCCCTCCCTGATTCTCTAAATAAAATTAAATTAAATTAAATTAAAATAAACTTTTTTTAAAAAAGCAAAAACTTGACTGGACAGAGCAGGAAAGACCTTTGGAAGCAATTCTGCAAGGCCTCTAGAGAACAGAAGGAAGCAATAGTTCTGTTCCTGTGCTTGTATCTCTGATTCTTTGAGAAGAAGGAAACAATTCTATACAAATGTCATCAGCATGACTTCTGTTGGAACATGTGTCCTTGTCCTCAGCATCCCCTTGCCAGTGAAAAGTGGGAAAAGGAAGAGGGATTTTTATGAAGGCCATATGTTTTCATTCTTTCCAGCTCACCATCTCACAGAACTGGGTAGAACCTTGAAAGTTCAAACAGTTCTTCACCTTGTTTTTAGGCAAGATTAGATTTAACTGCTCTGGATACATGATTGGATAGTCAGTTCTATTACATAAAATGTACTTCTGTGGCATGTGTTTACTGTGGATTCTCATTCCCAGCAACTACCTCTATCTGGTCATATTTTCTTACTGTAATAAAGGGCCATTTCTTTATGATTTTAAAGGACAAGAGTCACTACCCCTTATGAATCCTTGACACTCCCTCTCATTTTCCAGGTCAAATTATTCTTGTTTCATTAAACTCCCCTGTAGATATTCTTAGCTCATCGTGGTTCAAGAGTAGAAAGCTCACTGGTCAGGAAAAAAAAAGTGTTACTTGCCTTATAACTAGAGTTCTAGGTATTTGTTGGTTATTCATTATATCCCCTCAAGATTTAAATTTTTAGGTAGTTACTTAATATGTATCCTCATTCTAAAGTATTCAACTGTTAGGTATAGATGTTCCTTATTTCTGAAATGGCTGCTATCAAACTAAAATGCTTACACTTAGGTCATCTGATTAACAAGTCAGTGTAGCCTGCTCATAGTTTTTTTTTTATCTATCTATCTATCTATCTATCTACATATCTATCATCTATATTTTTGCAAGGTTATGATTGTACTTTATATGGTTATCCATGATGGCATTAAAAGTTTTCTTTTTATCTGCTAAATATACTTTGTGAAGCATTAGCTGCATGTTGACATTTGACTACACATACTTCAAGGCTTTTTTTTTTTTAATTTTTTTTTTAACGTTTATTTATTTTTGAGACAGAGAGAGACAGAGCATGAACAGGGGAGGGGCAGAGAGAGAGGGAGACACAGAATCTGAAACAGGCCCCAGGCTCTGAGCCGTCAGCCCAGAGCCTGACACGGGGCTGGAACTCACGGACCGCGAGATCGTGACCTGAGCTGAAGTCGGACGCTCAACCCACTGAGCCACCCAGGCGCCCCACTTCAAGGCTTTTTTATTAACTTTTTTTCCCCTTGAAGATGACCAGACCTTGGAGGAATCAGATTGATGGAGATGAAAAGTGTGATTTGCCCCGCTCTCATCACTAACCCCTTCTCCCTCATTGTTCTGCTCTTTCCACACTCTTCCCCCACAATGGTCTTGTACACTTTACAAGCCTTAAAATTCAACATGTGTAGAACCAGGTAATTCTGAAATAGATGCTTCTGGTTCAGGCCAAAAGATGCCTCTCCATGCTTAGGATAGTGGTGGTGCGGAGTCTGGGGCTTTATTCGTACTGCACCAAAACTGAGAACTGAGGGCAGCTCTTCATCACTTGGTGTCTGCCTTCTTCTACAGGTCAGCATCCTTAGTCCTTTCAGTATGCAAAATGAATTTATTAGTCATTTTGGGAATGACTGATATTGCTACTTTATACTATTGGTTTGGAGTGATATAAAAGAGTATACACTCCATTCCTACCACACCTCAAACTCTAAATTTCAAGCATCCTTTCAAAAGAAAGGATGATTACACAATGTGCAATTGCATTCATCCACCACAGTGCTGACTCAATCCCATACATGTACAGAGTACAAAATACCCCGTTGATGTCTGAAAGACAGTCAGAACTATTTAAAAGAGTATCACACATGAATGGCTGGAACTCTAAACTATTCCTTTTGCATAGATATTCACCTATCTAAAAGTGCAGATCTGAGCCAGTTGAGACCCAAATATTTCATGATTTTCTGACTTCACACATCTATTAAATGAGGGCAACAAAGCTCTGATTACTCATAAGTAGAATCAAGCCAGCTGCTTTTTTCTTGATTTAACGTGTTTTTTTCTTGTATTGTTTGATCCCACTCCAGAAAGTGGACACCATATTAATTGTATTTATAAACACTGTATACACCCAGTTGCAGAACCTCAAGACTCATTTAAGAAGAAAGATTAAACACATAAATTATTATGATGAATTAAGCTGTAAAGTTCTTTTACTCTCAGTACCCAGAGTATCTAAAGGGTCCCAATTCAAACCCAGGTGGAGAAGAGTGAACCACCAGAAATACCTACATATCATGGTATATTTCAGAAAATCATCTGGCATATAGATCCATCTTCAAGATGACCCAACGCAGCTCTGTATTACAGAAAACATAGAATTCTCTAGGATGAATTTTATACTCTGTCAGCCTCTATCTACTGTAGTCCTCCATTTATCTCAGAATTCAGTGATGTGAGCTTTGATAGCTAGGATGCACCCCACATGGATTTACCACTACCCCTGCCCATGTCCACAACAAATTCAAAAGTAGTACATTTCTTGGTTCAGTGTATGAAAGATCTTTAATTCTACAACCCAGAGTTTATTTCTTTATTTTTAATTTTGAAAACTAGGCCATGGCAGAAGTTAACAGTATTGTTTGTGCTAAAATGCAAGGTAACTGTAGAACATGCATTATAAGATTCTAGATTGTGTTATGGAGAGAAACGCTAGGTTAGAGATGAGAGGGAAAATATAGTCTAGGGTTATCCATTGGTTTTCAACAGTGGCCACCAGCTCCAGCAGACCAGTCAACATCTCAGTGTCTACAAAGAATGGTCTGTGACCTTGGATCTGTCCTCTAGACACAGCACCTTCTCTTATTCTTCCAGGATTTAGATCCTATCCATTTTTCAGGATTCGATACAAATTTGGATTCCTCCAGGAAGCATTCCCAAAGAATACCAGATTATGCTACCTTTCCTTTTTCTGAACAGAGCAGTCTCTCATTGTGCTGGCTATGTTGGGACTTAATCACATGCACCTGAATTTATTTATCATTTAGGTTGTAGGCTAATGTTGAAATTAATTCACAGCTCTGAAATCTATACCAGTAGATTTTACTAAAGGTGCAAAGCCTAAGAAAATCTTTAGGGAAAATTAAGGCAAATTTTATGAAAAAGGAGACATGATTGAGGCTAGGAAAATACAGTAAGGGGCAGTAAACTGAATTTAACTCAGCCATTCCAGAAACATAAGCTTGTCAACCAAAAAATCCAATTTATAGCTTATTTGAAAGCTGGCTCAATTTAACTTTTAAAACTACTTTTCTAAAGTAAAATATACTGAAAATTATCAGAATATAGCTGATGATTATGTTGATCTTTATTTTAAGAAGTAGTAAAGCATGGTTCTAAAGCACAGACTCTGAAGCCAACTGACTGGCCAGAGTTTGTTTCTGAGTTCTGGAACTTAGGAGCTGTGTGACTTTGGAAATGTTAGTTAACTGTTGTGTGCCTCTCATTTCTTATTCATCAAATACTACTAATAGCAATATCTACTTCAGAGGAGAATCATAAAGATCACATAGTTAAATGGGAAAATATATTTTCAGTCCTCAGAATATTGCCCAGCATATAATAAGTGCAATATAAGCATGAGCTTTTAATGTGTTTTAAGCAGGTAGATGATCTTGAAATATTAGTATAAATTAGAAAAGACTAAGGTAGAAAGTGGGCTGGAACACCTTGTATCTGTGTTCTAGATGGCATTTCTCTAAGTACATATTGGCCCCAAGGATGTAATCTATTATTTTTCTGGGATGGGGAGTTGAAATACAAAATCTGACCCTTTTTCCCAGGATTGCAGAAATAGAGCTAGACATTTAAACATAAAGAATTTCTTAATATATTTAATAAAACGATGAAACATTATAACTTTCCATTATCATTCACTGTCTACACAATTGTAATTAGTGTTTGTTAAAATCACAAAAGTGACAGGACCACTTCTGTGCCAAATGAAATCTGATTGTCGGAGACTGCAATTAAATTCATTTTGATGTGATTTGGAGCAAGACCATAGTAATAATCTGTTTTGTCCTTTGGCCATGTTTTCAGTTCTCTGCAGTTTAGACTTTTAAAAAAGAAGTATAGGCACCTTTTGACGCTGCAGATAAAACAGAATTTTAAAAACTGATTACTTCTATGATTACCCCTCAAGTGCCTCATTGTCTCTATCCACAAAATGGAGAGAATCATTTGGCTAAACTTATGGTAACTCCAGAGCAGTGGTCAATTCCTAATTATCAGAAATTATGGAAAACCACCATTTAGTGACTTGTTATGTTTGTTACAACTCTCCTACTGTTTCCAAAAAATATGGTTTGGAGATACTCATGTAATCAGAAGTTGGTCAATGTTTGTACAGAAAAGGCAATAGAATCTAGAAGAGGAAGGCATTGCTGCTATGTTACATAGTTACTACCGCCACATTTTCTCAAGCTATACTGGAGCACATAAAATGATACATATTTAAGGAGGTAAGTGAACAGGTTATTTGAAACAAACTTCCCTGAAAAAAATTAGATGTATAGATAACATGCATCTCAATTCCTATGTGTGTAAGCTTATATAAGGGAGGGAATCCCATGAAAATAATAATAATAATAATAATAATAATAATAATAATAATAATAAAATATTATTTCTATTTTGATAGCAATCACTTATAAGGGCCTGGCTAGTGCTATATATTCCACCAAGTTCTTTATATGTATTAACTAATTGCACACTGGCAACAGCTTATGAAGTAGGCACCACTTGTATTCTTTACAAATGAGAAAACTGAAGCACTGAGAAGTTAGAGAGCTGCTCTGAGTCATTTAGAATTCAAATCTGGGCACTCTTGCTCCCAGCCTTTGTGCTTTTGACATCGCTGCATTAAATCCTATATGGGGCATGGCTGAATTTTAATTGCAGACTCAAATGAAGCACTGCCTCACTTACTTAAAAAAGCAAATTTGTATGCACTGCTCTTGGGGACCCAAAACAGATTCAGGGCCTGCCCTCAGGAAGTGTAGGCTATACCAGGAACTCAGGCCCTTCTGTATAGTCACTTGCTTATTTAATTCCAAGTGTGAAAAATGCTATGCAAAAATGCATAAGGAATAAAATTGTTTTAGAAAACAAAATATTTCAGAAAGGGTAGTTGCTAACAGTCTGCCAATTGTAAGTAACAAATAAACCAGACTATAAAGCTGATAAAGTCATAAAGGATAGGGGCCTTATCTATTTTGTCTCACTCTGTATCCCAAAGCCTTGTATCATATTTATCATAGAGTACACACTCACAAAGCATCTACTGAGGAGGAGTCCCATGAAACAGCTGAAGACAGGCGATCTATAAGAACAGACCAACCAGATTAGTCACCTCTTCTCTCTTCCTGTCAGAGCATGAATCTACATAAGGACCAAAGGTCCCTATTCCACCCCAATGTTATCAACATCTGCTATACCTGCAGATCCAGGCTGACCCAGACACATGCCTGTAGCTCCCTTTGGAGCCACTCTTTCTATTAGCAATGGGCACACCACTCAAAATCATTGCCCAGTAACCCCTGTATGACTTCCATGTTCTTACTGAGAAATTCCACTGTTGCCAAGCCTAAGAGGGAAATGCCAATTCTAATACTTGGTGGTTTAGGGTAGGTAAATCTTGCAACAAGCGTTGATCCCCCCTTGTCCATACGTCACTGTGTTCTTCAATACCTCAGACCTGCCAGGGAATTTGTGTGTCACTTTATCAGAAGCATCCACTGTGACTGCTGGAGCACTGACAACAGTATAGGTCATAAGAGAGGGAGACATTCTCCACCTGTGTGTGTTCCTAGCTGTATACAAAATTAGTTCATCATATTTTGAGGAACAAAGGCAATAATTCTTTTCATGGTGAGAGATGCTTATTGGCACACAATACTCAAATGCTAGGAGAAGTTCTCTAGACTTACTACGTCAACTCTCTTGAAAGGAAAATTTACACTATGTTGGCAAGTGTCATTGTCTGGAAAAACTTTCCTCCCATCCTTTCTCCCATCATTCTTCCTTCCTTACTATTCTTTACTCCCTCTTCTTCTTCTCTTCTTCTCCTCTCCCCTCCCCTCCTCTCTTCTTGTGTCCTCCCCTCTCCTCTCCTTTCTTTTCCTTTTCCCTCTCAAGGATTATGATTCTCTTTTTTAAATTTTTCTGATATGGAATTGCTTGATTTTTAGGCCTTGATTTTAGGTGACTGCTGCATGACCTGGCTTTTGTAAATATATTGGACAAACTACTCAACCTTCAAATGAGACTTTTCTTTACTGTACCAAACTCCTCCACCCCCCACCCCCTTGGATCTAATGGTTAACTATTCACTTTAGGAACCCATTTGTCTTGCTTAGAGTTAGGACTATTTTATTTGTTTCTTTATTGAAACAAATTGAAATATTTTGGCTCAAAATATGCTTCCCAACACTCTAGCCCAATTAGTCTCCTGTCTACTTCTTTTTTTTTTAGCTTTTTTAAATGTTTATTTATTTTTGAGAGAGAGAGAGAAAGAGAGAGAGAGAGAGAGAGAGAGAGAGAGAGAGAGAGAGAGTACAGGTGTGGGAGGGGCAGAAAGAGAGGGAGACACATAATCCAAAGCAGGCTCCAGGCTCCGAGCTGTCAGCACAGAGCTGATGCAGGGCTTGAACTCACACACTACAAGATCATGACCTGAGGCAAAGTCAGACGCTTAACTGACTGAGCCACCCAGGCACCCCATCCTGTCTCCTTCTTTTTAAAAAATGTTCATATATTTATTTTGAGAGAGAGAGGAAGGGGCAGAGGGATCAGGAGAGAGAGAATCCCAAGAAGACTCCGCAATGTCAGTGCAGAGCTTGACGTGGGGCTCCATCTTGCAATCCATGAGATTATGACCTGAGCCGAAACCAATAGTCAGACGTTTAACCAGCTGAACCATCTAAGTGTCTCTCTCCTGTCTACTTCTAAGCATTGTGGGCTCTAGCCTTGGTAGAAATGTCCCAACCCCTTTTTTCTATTTGACCACCATCCATTCTGTAAGATATGCTGACCACAAGCAAGACTGAAAGGTCAGTATTCTCCCCTTATCCATGTCATTCCGTCTCCCTATGGTGTCCCATCCCCTTTGGGTGCTCAGCGCCAACATACTCTTCTCCTTCACCATCTTTTCTGCTATGAAGAACATATCTAATATCAATAATTACACTTCATTGTCAATGTAAATTAATGTTTTCCTATTCCCAGGGATATTCTCCAGCTAATGACAGACTTTTTTCCATAGGTTATAAAAGAAAAACCAAAAAAAAAAAAAAGAGGAGAAATTACATTAATTTGACTGTGCATCAGCCATTTGTCAAAAACTACATTATAAATCTTACTTATGCTAACCCATTTGTTTATACAGTATGTCTCTATTATTATTAGAACTATTTGCAGGTGAAAGTAAGCTTTTCTTCTTTGTTTAAAGTTTCAGGGCCAAGCCAGAATTTGAATCCAGTTATACAGGCCCATATGCCTTTGAAATCTCACCATAGAGTATGGAAATCCGTATCAGTTGCAGTTGCAGGTCAAGTTCTACTTTGTTTTCTAGAACCTTCCTTATTAGATGGTTTCCTACTTCCTTGGAATTCTCATAGTAGTAAGAGTCAGTGCCATAAAAATAATAACTTCACTGCATATTCCCACCATATTATAGTAATGGCTTTATTTGTATCTATCAACTTTATAGTGAGACTGTAGGCAGTTTCAGCCAAAGAAATACATGCCTTGTCTTTAAAAATATATTCCTGGGGGCTCCTGGGTGGCTCAGTCACTTAAGTGGCCGACTTTGGCTCAGGCCATGATCTCCCGGTTCGTGAGTTCCAGCCCCGCGGTGGGCTCTGTGCTGACAACTCAGAGCCTAGAGCCTGCTTTTGATTCTGTGTCTCCGTCTCTCTCTGACACTCTCCCGCTAACACTCTGTGTGTCTCTCTTTCTCAAAAATAAATAAACATTAAAAAAATTTAAAAAAACCTTTTAATAAAAAAAATAAATAAAAATATACTCCTGGACCATGAACTAGAAATTCACATATATTATATATTTAGTGAATCCTTGACTTTATAAGGATTGGTGAGATATGATGGGATTAGACCAGATTTCTCAAGACCACCGGGGAGAATAAGAAGGAATAAAAGGTCCCGTGACAGATTTCTTACCCCTCTACCTCATAAGCATTGTATTAAAGCAGCTACTTGGGAATACCTTGTTATTTTCTAAAAACCACTTTTGTGAATGGCACTTTCTAGAACTGTACAGTGGAGGGAAACCCTGTCTACTGCCAATCCTCCCTGGTGAGGGTTACAGTTTATGGAGAGAAGCATAGTACTTGTGAGAGGACAACAAATAGTGGAAATCTGCAGGTTGCCCCTCACCTGTGGCTTCACCACGTTCTACCTTTGGTTCCATTAGCACTACCATTGTCTCACCAATGTCCTGACTCAAGTTAATTCTCACATAGGACAGTTTGGGCTATTCACAGCAGCGAAACAAGGTGAACAGAACACAGTGTTGAGATTTTCATAAAACTCTCTCATTTTGTGGGAAAATTAATATTGGCATGTGGTTTATTGGTTTACACTTTAGAGGCCCCAGGTGATATTATTGATGAATCACAACTCTTTCTTCTGAGCCTTTTCCATCACATACTCAAGGAAGCCACTTTTAATTATTCATGACTGAGGTAACTTCTCAAGTTATAAGGATGTTCTCTGAAGGAAGTGCTAACCACAAAAGACACAGTGTATAAAAGATCATAATATTTTTATAACCAATTGGGGCATCATCAAGGAGCATATACTGGTGGATAGAGAACCAAATCTGGGGCTATAGGAAACAGATCCTTAGAAGCGACCAGAGGCCTACTGCATTGTTGCATTCTAAATATCCAGAGGCATCAAAAGTGTACAGTGTTATAAGTGCCAGGGGCAGAAGGAAGAATAAATGATGAATTTATGCATATGGGAGGTCATCATCTAGAAGAATTATGCATAAAGAGGTCATTGAAATATGACACAGAAAGTGCCATGATCAGAGTGTGCAGAGATTATAAAATAATAGAATAGACCCAAACTGATTTTGATGAATTAATCTCATGAAAAGGTTTTTTTTTGGATTAAATACTTTAGCTATGCCCAGAATGTCATTAAGGGGGGAAAGAGTATGATTCTGAAAATAGGGGTGCTGAGAGGGACATTGCAGAAAGTGTTACAATGAGGTAAAGGCACAGTGGTGTATTTAGGGCACAATAAATATCTTGGTATCATTATATTTTGGCCAGCACATCCTTGTTGGAGGACCAATCAGCTGGATCTCACCACTGGACTGTACATTTGGAGAACTGAAGCTCAATGGAGGGTACAGACAAAAGAAGTTGAGACCAGGGAGCCTGGGTGGCTCAGTCGATTAAGCATCTGACTCTTGATTTCAGCTCAGATCATGATCCCACGGTTGTGATATCGAGCCCTGTGTTGGACTCTGAACTGAGCATGGAGCCTGCTTAAGAGTCCCTTTTCCCTCTCACTCTTCCCCTCTCTCACGTGTGCACTCTCTATCTCTCTCTCTCTCAAAAAAAAAAAAAAAGTTGATACCAATGTTGTAGACACAAGGAGTCCTATTTGCTTTCTAGAGATGATACCTACTGTTTCCTACGAGATACAATAAAATGAAAGTGACAAGTGAAGATACATGTATTAGTATTAAATGAGGAGTCTAGGACCACATAGACAATCCCCTTTTTTTCTGATCATGATGCTTTTCATTCCTAGGCCAAAGCACTGTGAGAGCAGGGTGGACTATTTACTGCTTCTGAAGAATCTTGGAGAATCTTTATTGAGTAAATATTTGCTATTTATACCATGTTGACATTTTATTTGAAGATGTCTCTCAAAATGTAAAATTGACTTCAGGATTCATAGTTTAGTTAATTCCAAAGAGGTTTAGGACAAGTGGCTATAACTTAGGTCTAATGGCCCAAATCCAATACAGATCTCAAACATGTTGTGCTCTGAAAATCACATTAGCTTATTTGGTGTTCTGTTCAAGATAGTGCAAGGGCAAGGAAGCTTCCATTTGAAATACTGTCTGGAGTATCTGGGCTAAATATTATCTCATTGTTTTCTCATATTCAAACACCCATTTTGACAGAAATGCTCTCAAAAACAGTGGGTTCCAAAAAAAACCTATCTGGAAGCAGAACTTGTAGAACAGTCAGAGGAAAGTTGCTGCTTAGTGCACTCCATACAGAAAAGGGCTCTGAAGTTGGAAATGCCTCCCACATTGTTATTTACGGTACCTTTCCCATTTCCTATGTTATTTCTGGGAATATTTGTGATTCTATCTTAAGAAAGGCTATTTTTGCCCACCATATCATACAGAGCTAAGCTCTTTCACAATTGAGGCAAAAAAAAAACAAAACAAAACAAAACAAAACCCAGGAAAAAGTATATTCTTATTTTCATATGAGAGACTATAAGGAAGTTCTCCAGTTAACAAAATGTCTTTAAGAATCCCTGGAAGACTAAGTATTAATCATATTTCTTTATCAGTTTCTAAAGCCATGAATATCTATATCTATATCTATATCTATATCTATATCTATATCTATATCTATATCTATATCTATATCCAGGTAACATGTGTGAGAATGGAATTTAGAAACAGAGACTGCCATCCCTAGGCATGTTGCTGCATATCTGCTCAGGTGACAGAAAAAGTGGGGTCTTCTAATGATTTTGGATATGCCTCTTTGAGATTCATCTAAATGTAACTGAAAGGTACTGCGTTCCTATCAGTAGGGGACATATTCACAAATAACTCTATTATTTTCATTGAAGGAGACATAGAAAACTTCTATGGATGGAACAGAAGCTTAATGCTCATCTATATTTGGTCTTCTCTTCTTCTAAACACATGGGAGAACTCATTTCTTGATGACTCCACAATATTTAGGTGGAGCCATCTGGCTAGCTCTAGTTAGTGAGTTATGAGTAAAACTGATGTGTGTCACTTTCAGGCCAGAGTATGTAGTTGTCCATGTGAGATCTCTTCTATCAAGGCAATTATGGAAGTCCTTGTTGATATGGAGATGCCATTTCAACAAGTTCTTCCCTAGATACTGAGCCATCACAAGGACAGTGCCCTGAAGAGTGGCCCACACCTACAACACACTTCTCATGAATGAGGAATAAATTGTGTTTAGCAACTGAATTCTTTTGTCTGCAGTATAAGCCTGCTCTGACTAAAACAACAAAAGAAGCGTTGTGAGGTGTTGTGTTTGCAAAAAGACTTCGATAGTGGATAGAAGTAGGAAAAATTTCAAAGGAAAAAAAAGCACTGTCAAAATCATAAAAGCAGAAGAATGTCGTTTTCACTGGGGACAAAAGGAACAATTAAACTTGACAGGAATATAGTGAGAAGTAGATAATAAGCCAGAGGACATAGATTAGAATGTTAACACTGGATTCATACTTAATCCTGTTGGCGACAGACAATCATCTATGGTAGGAAGGAACATATTAAGAGGAGGAATCAAAGTGAGAAGAGGCTGGGAGGGGGGGAAAATGGGCGATTTTCAAACAAGTGTAGATAGTAATAATAACATCTCTAGAAGATTGGAGATAGAAGAAAAATAAATTAGGAAATATATTTGTAGGAAAAATACTGAGAAGCACAACAGTTTTCTTGACCTGACAATAGACAGTCGGGGTAAGGGCAAAAGGGTACCCCAAGAAGTTACAGGGAGGGCTGCTATAACACAGAGATGTTATTAGTTAAATGGACTGTTCTTTCCACGCACCTGACACCTCATGTATAGGGGATATTTTCCTCTAAGTTCTAAGCAAGTAACTGATTTTGGAGAACAACTTATTTCTAAGATAAGGTTTTCATCATAGATGTCCTCACTGGAAAAAAAAAATTGATAAGTCCCTAAGCTTTCACTTTGCTTCAGCCTGTCCTCTCAACATTTTATCCATACTCAGGAAAATCTCAGCATAGCCAATATCAACTCATGCAATTCATGTCAGTTTGTCAGGCTAACACATATGCCTGAAGACTTGACATCTGGTTTCCACACAACGCTTTCCTCAGGTCCGTATGTGCATGGGGGAAACACACAGATCTTCTGTAATTCACAAATAGTAAGGGGGAAAAAAGGAAAAGGAAATTGCTGGAAAATAAAGAGTAAAAGCTCTTCTACAGCCATAATGAGACTAAGATTTAAAAGTACATCAGAGACAAATAAGAATTAATGGTTAAGAACATAAAACTTTGAGGTAGGCATGTCAGATTTTGAATCACTGATCTGCCACTGTAAGTCTCTGTAAACTTCAGTTTTCATCATGGAAAAAAAAATCCTTGCAGGGCTGTTATGTAGTTAAATGAGATATTGCTCACAAAGTCCTTGGCATAGTGTATTTTCAAAATAGCCACACGTAACAGAATGATTCTATTATATGTAGGTCAGATCACATTACCCACCTGCTCAAAACAACCCCATTTGCCTGACATTGTCCTACGAGTCCCAACATGACCTGGGTCCCTGGTTCTCTTTGGTCCCTCAGACCACTGACCATTCTTACCCCTACTTGCTGAGTGTCAGCCACTCTGATTACTTGCTGGCCCTTGATCATATCAAGATCTTTCCCACCCAGGCCTGCACACTTTCTCTTCTCTTGCCCTGCCCTTTCCTTAGGCTCCTTGAAAGACTTCTCAACTGCCACCTCTGCAGGGAGGTTCTCCATCCCATCCTGCCAAGCTCAAGTTCCCTAATAACTGCCACACCTCTTCTCTTTTTATTTTCTTGCATAGCACTTTTCACTTTTTGACACATCTCTAATTTACTTATTTATTTTGTCATATATGTTCCCTTACTGAACCATAAGCACTATGAGGGCAGAGATTTTGATCTGCATTGTTCATTGATATGGGAGAATGCCTAGAACATGCCAGATACTTGGTAATTACTTGTAGAATCAATGAACTTCCAATACGATTATAAGAGAAAGGTAATGCCCAAACAAGATGAATATACTCTTCTGTATATAAAAGACAAACACGCATTCCAGGGTTCAAACCTAGGCAAAGAGAAATAACAGCTGAAGAGTACAAGGCAGATAAGTGCCAGGATGAAGACAGAAATTGAATGCAATCGTGATATTTTCAGTTCCTTCTAACTTTTTTCCACTCAGAGTTCTCTCAATGCAAAAGTATTCATCAGGTAGTAATAATAATCAATTCTTATTAGATCTTACCCTATGCCATACATTGTTCTCACCCTTTATATGGATAAACTCCCTTTGTCTTGGCAATACCCCATGAGAGAAGTACTATTTGTATCCCCATTTTACAGATGAAGAAATAGGGAATGTGAGTACCTTGCCCAATGTTACATAGCTAGTGTTTGGTGGAGCTGGGCTGCAATCCCAGGCAGCCTGACTATACAGACTGTGGTTGTAATTACACCGCAGCAGGCATATAATAAAATGCTCTTCATATGTGCATCAGTTGAGGCATAAGTTAATATTTCTCCATTTAATCCTAAATATACATTTTGCCCTCTCTCTGCTATCATCATGACTGACTGTGACAGTTTAATTTTAAAGTGATATGATATAAAATTAATAGAAAAAAAGAACTATGAGATAGGGTAAGCCCTGGTTCAGGGGTCAAGAGCTTACCTTCCTGGGGCTACCACTAAGTACCTGCATAACCTTGACCTAATGCCTTAGCATGTGCAGGCCTCAGTTTTCTTATTATATAAAAATGTTGCTTTTGGATGCAATGATTCTTATAGTCTCCTACAGAATACATTCTGATTCTGTGAGACAACCAGAAAAGCGCTGTGTTGTTTGGCAACCAGCAGCATTAATTTGAAAGCAATAGGGGATATGGTTAAGTCATCCATATTTCACTTTGAACTCAGATCAACCTCTCTGGGGGAATTTAAGAACTAGGTATATACAGGAACAAATATGATCAAACATAAGAGCTTTGGAATTATATCCTATTGGAGAAGTATCAGGAGACTAGGAACAGCCAGAACAAAGACAGCACGAAAATGAACCCTGCATTTGTTCGTCATCAACTGGAGCTATCCAATCATTTTGAGGAAAAGAAATGCTTCAAATGAGTGATGATTTTAATGAGATCTGACTACACCCTCTCCTCCGTACCGTTACTTGGTTCCCATTGGCTAGGGAACCACTCACCTTTAAGAATGATGAGGCATCAGGTCACTCTCATTAAAAAAAAAAAAAAAAAGTAATTCTTGATGGATACTTTAAGAGTCAAGATAAAGTCAAATGTAGCGAACATAAGGGTCTTATCATTATAACATTTGTGACCAGGTGGAGAAAAACCAGGACTGGGGCTTCTGACAGCTGAGAAGGAAATGTTCGCTGGTGTGGCAGAGGCTCAGTCAGTGCTCAGAGTAAGGGTACTTTGCAGAAATTTGGGATCAGGGCCTGAAGGAGCAGGAAAGGGCCAGATTCAGTGCCAGTGTCTGAGGTGCTTGTCAGCGAGCTTGAGAAGAGCTGTGGATGCTGTGAAAATAGAAAACAGTCAGCAATGATTTCAGGCAGGCGTTGGAAAGAGGGCAGCGGGTTTAGCTAAGTATGAAAAGTACAATAGCACACTAAAGCTTGTCACTGTGAGCACATCTGATTCTCAAGGCTTAGAGGTGTATGCCCTTTCAGAATTTTTTCCTTTGATTGAGACTGAAGGTCCAACCACAAGAGAAAATAGTGAAGAGGAATGTTGTGGTTTTCTCATACCTTTATGAAAGATAAGGAACTGTGATGAAGGTGCATGAGCCAGTAATTTCTATAATCAAACAGAATTTAATATAACCACTAATTACTAATATTCAAAAAGAATTATATGCCATTAGTACAATGACTTTATAATATGAGAAGATGGTGATTCTGTTTCCCTGCCCACCAAATGTGAGAAGTTGATTAGGAAGACTAACCTAGAACAGTATCAGTCAGGATGCACGTGTGTTTCCCAAGAAGACCCTATGTCATGTATTGGATTTAAGCAACTCCTGAAAGGGTACTTGATCAGGTGCATGACCCTCCCTTCCAGGAATTACCCCAGGGCAGCTCATCTCTTACCCCCCATCAACCCTCATAAGTCGTGAGGACTCACAGATAAAGTTGCTGAGTAAATTAACTAGACAATGTTGTAGAATCACGGCCAGCGCCTACCAGAAAAGAGGGATCTCCCTTCATAGGCTGATAGTAAACATTACAAGACCATGCCTGGTGGTGTTTACTTTTCTATTCCCAGTGCCCAACACAAGTGATTACTCCGTAATTGATTATTTGTTCAGTGAATGAATCAGAGAATAATTATTATCTTATGTATCAAACTCCTTACTCTAAAACAAAAACAAGACAACTGATGCAGATGTTTTCTTCTATCAGTGTTGCATGTCTGTTCCATTGAACTTGAATGTCATTATTCCTGGTCTCCTTTTTAATTACTCCTCCACTTGTCACTCCATTCCCCTACAAACCAGCATTCTGCCTTCTATCACTTCTCTTCTATTGTCTGGTGAGAGAGTGGAGGGAATAAGAAAACAAAATAAAACAAAACCCTCATCCCTAAAACATTTGTATTCAATATTATTCAAACCAAGTTGAGGTGGAATAAACTTAGAAAAATACGGAAGTCATTATCAAGGAAATGAGAAGTTACATGTGATTTCTTTTTCTTCCTGTTATTTCCACACGGTTACCAGCACCTCCATTTTATAGTGGTTTTAAGATTATTGTAGTAGAAGTCTGGCTACAAAAATACAGATTTGCTTTCCATCATCACAACATGGACTTCACCATGTGAAGATGCAATTTTTATTTTAAAATACATATTAAATTCTATTCCAGTCCCCAAAACTATGCTTCCCAGCTTTTCTCTATCCTGCCACATACAGATCCTCACTGCTTGAAGCAAACCTGATGTATAGAAATCAGAATTCTCTTAAACTCCAAGGTGATTCTTTCCTTTACAAGAGTATTCACCAAAATGTTCCTAAAAAATAGCTAGTTTCTCCTCTGCATTTAAATGATAATGTGACATACAAAAATTCAGTCCACTAAGGAAGTTGAAGGAGTTCAACTATGCTTTTAAATGACACAAGACCAATAACTTAAATCTGAATAGCAGTTTCTATATTTTAAAGTATTGTAATCAGTCTTCGCAATCTAATTAAAGATAGGCTTCCAAAGATAAAATAGGGTGTTAGGGTTAAAAATTCAAAGATAGTAAAAGACACAAGCTGTGCTTTCAAGAAGCTTATGTTCTAATTACAGAGAAAGCTAGGTAAATATTTAGAACACAGTGTGATATGTCCTGTGTTGAGAAGAAGACAACAAGCCCCAAAATGGATTTGTTTATCTAAGACCCATGTCACTAAACCTAGACTTAACCTAATTATAGTTTCGGCTCTTTTAGAAATGGAATTTTCAACCAGTCTTTCTGGAATCACATGATCAGCACTAGTTGGATAATCTGCCTGATAGACCCGTTATCCCCTAAAGGAAAGTAATTTTGCAATAACCAACACACTTTTTTTTAAATCTAGTATAATTTCCTTGTTCCTCCTCCCTCTGGCTGTAAAAATTTTGTAAAGCTCCTTGGAGCTCACTTCTATCTGCTAGATTAGATGCTGCCTGATCCAAATCAATTTTTGCTTACATAAACTCTTAGAAGTTCAATATGCCTCAGTTTATCTTTTCACACCCATCATAAAGGCATAGAGCAATACAGAGGAAACACATACACGACTGGTTACCCGTGAGCAGCAAGAGAAAGCCAAACAGTGAAAAAAAAACACCCTTCTGGATGATACAAGCAGACGATGATATTTACTCACCTCAGTTCCCCTCCCAGCTTCTTTCCCTTACTGTAGTTTGGGCACCTGTTACATGGTCTTGTTCTGAAGCTGTAATATAGTTTAGGTTATGATTAACTTCATATGCAACACAGGATTCTAAAGTATCTGCGTCGTCTTAGAGTAATGAACTACAAATTTGATTTTCTGAATTGATTGATCCTATCGAGCTTCTCAACAGTTATGGGAATCACTTAAGTTCCCTTTCTTGGCCCTCTAACAGAGCTTTAAACCACCACTTGTGAATTGCCTGCAGTAGCCAGCAAGAACAAACCTAGCTGAATCCTCCAGCTCAAATGCAAGTTTCAGAAAGGTCCATGCACATGATCTACTCACAAACCAGCACAGCAAAGAAATGTATCCATGCTTAGGAGAATGGAAGTCACACAGGCCTGTCTCTCTCATTTCCTCAAAATTCAACTTTGGGCAAGTCACTCTACCACCATTATCCAGTTTCTTCAATCAAGAAATAAAGATGATAATATACAGCATCTCTCACAGATTTTGTGAAAATGAAACTAGATCATTATGTAAATCTTTTAGCACAGTACCTGATACCAATAAAGTGGCTAGGAAATGATTATTATAATTCTTTAAATTATTTATTCTAAAAAGTTCACTATTTAAGCTTGTCTATTTTGAGAACACGGCTAGCCCTCAAGAGTGCTACTCGAGAAAATCTTGAATAAAAAGAACCAGAATTCTTTAAAGGCATTAGGACTATTCATTTCCAATCCCACATAACTGGAATTAGTTGTCATTGTCTCCAGCATCTTCACAGTTTTTCCCCTTCCCCTGATGGATCCTTCTTCTCCCTCTTTGATGTTATCCCTGCTTGCAATTTCCCTTCCATGAAAAATCACTTTTGTATCCTTTGTGCTGCCATTCTCCATTTATAAGCCCCATTTACGATCCCTTTATCTGTCCTCTAGGACTCTGGGGGCTGGTCTCTAAGGATTAAATATGGGTATTCCCCTTTCCCTCTGGTTTCTAGCTGGGTTTGGACAGTAGGAGGCACCAGCAAGAAATGATGTCTTTCTCTGTTCCCTGCCTGTTTTGTCATCAGGGTCTGGCAGTCGCTGTACCTCTCTCCACAGACCCTGCCCAGTGGCTCTTTTCCTTCCCCTTCAGCCTAAAGGGTGGTAGTGGCTTCTTGTTCTTATTAACCACCAGTGGCCTCCACACCCTTTGTTGATTTCCTTAATCCTGTTCAGTAAATAACTGTCCTTAGAATTACATCCTTGTTGTTTTCTTCAGGGAAGGTGGCAATTGTCTTTCACTTTCATTCACTCTTTTTGCCAATTCACCTATTAATTTAACCATCTACTCAAATTATAATATTCCAATCACGCCGCTGGGACACTGAGGCGCAAATAAAAAAGGGAACTGAAGGACTGTAATGGGGCCAAATCTGCACCAAACACTGAAGCTGCAGAATACCCAAAGAGACTTCCAGCCTTCCTGTTTCTATGAAGGTTTCTGATCAGTTGTCTTGATGGAGCTACAAGGGAATATGCAGGGATTGTAGAGAATAGGATTAGAGCTCACACTTAGAGGTGAGATCTGCATATTCTATCCTCTTTCCCCCAACACACACACACACACACACACACACACACACACACACACACAGTTACATTCACACATACACATATACACTAAGACTAATGAGAGGGTTCCTGGAAAAGGCAGAGAACTTTTCCTGAGCTGAGCATACTGCTTCTACGATCCAAGAATTTTGTCGCATTTAGGATAGAAGACATTTATTTGTCACATTTGAGACAGTTGTTAGATATCCATTAGCAGCAATGGAACCAAAACAGAATTTTCAAAGTGGGTGGTGATGATGACGAAGATGGTCTGGAATGAGCAATAACCAGGTGTCACACAGACGTCTTTAAGGAAAAGCAAAGACAGCAGAACTACAGACACTCCACCAAATCACAGAATCTAAATTCCAAGGAGAAGAGTCTTAACCAAGGGTCGCAAGCTAGTTCCTGATATGATAAAGAATAAACCCACTTCTCATGATACTCTGCCCTTACCTTTTTAGGACTGATGATTACAGAGTTGTATTTTTAACAAGAATCAGAGTCATAAGTAGGACATGGTAGAATTTCAGGAAATAAACTACATCCGGAGGAAGTACTTTGGAAATGTAAGGTTTCGCTGGGCCCTCAAAATCACTGTACAGGCAGTCACTCTCTCCACCTACGCATACGGCCAGCCCTGCTTCTGGTCCTGCTGACTGGGAAGGGCTCAGCTGTGATTTGTACACACTTTTCTTCATATCTGAATGCCCTCAGGTAAGGGTGGATTAACTTGCCCTTGGCATTCTTGGTGTGAGGCATCATCTGTCATGCCTTATGTCTTTTTAAAATTTTCTTGGCTTGAACCTTTCCATTTTGTTATCACTAGTAAGATTGCAGGCAGTTCCAACTGTGAGCCATTTGAGTTCTCAGGTGCGTGTTTGAGGGGATGAAGACCTATGCCAGGAATATAGGTTAATGCCAGTGCCAAACACAAATCCTCCTCTATCAGATTCTGGAGAAATCCTGGAAATGACTGTAAGAATAACTCACAGCAGTCACATGGTGTTCTTTTTCAGAGAAGAGATGCAATGGGTCTATCCACACTGTTCTTAGAGAAAAATATTTCGTCAGAACTGAATTTTTATTACGTGCAGCAGTTGGTGAGTAAAATCCCATCCTTAACCTGGCTGGCCCCATTTGTACTGGATGCTGTGGCAGTTGACCAGGTGCCCACCATCAGGACTGAAGCATTAATTTCCCCAGGTCCTAAGTGCTGGGAGTATTAGTGTGGACAGCTCTCAGCCCAGTCTGTCCGTTTCCATAATTAGCTTTTGGCTGAAGAGAGCAGCTTTGCCCAAGACCGTGCTGCCTTCCTAGGGACAATATTCCTTTACTATCTGGAGTTAAGAGTAAAACACTAAGGGGGATACAAGCTGGGCACCTTTGCCTTAATTTGAAATAATGCTTCAGGGCCAATCCCAGAGCCCACAGGATCTGCTTAGTCCTCTGTTACTACGGCACTGCAGCCCAACTTCCCTTCCGCCCCTTCCTGCACCCTGCATTCACCCCTCCCACAAGTGTTGCTCCTGAGAGCACTTTCCAGTGGAAGTTAACTGTGTCAGTCTCTGTCTCAGAGTTGGTTTCCCAAGGAAACTGACTGGCAATACTACCCATGCATCATTCCAGAGGCTCCCAAAATGCTAAGACATGTTCTACATAATATTTCCAAAACCTTTTTCTGTCCTTTGTTTCATTGGAGCCTTAGTACCATCTTCAGAGTCAGAGATGTCTGGATTGTCATGACTTTGTACTGGTCCCATAGCCAACTCACTGGGTATACAACTTGCCCACGTTTCTCACTGCTCTGAATGAAATGAGCAGCTCCTGTCATTCTACTATCCTGTCCCCCTCTACTGACCCCTATTCCTCCATCTGTATATAGCTTTTTGCTCCAAAGAGCTCCTAAAATATTGCTCTGGGTGTTACCTTCTTTGCCTTCTTGCTTCATTAATAATGACAATAAGAATGGAAAATATTTTCAAATATATACAATTATACTTGTTAGGTGTTCCCAATTATTCCTCAATAAAATTATACTGAGAAATAGTTAACTGATTATTTAGATGTAATAAGTGAGGCCCGAGAAGACTGAACCTGATTCCCCCAAGTGTGGAACATAGGAGATGAAAAATGTCATAGGACAGGGACAATGTCTTTGGTACTGCCTATTATCCTAAAGGATGATCCCTCCACCCTCTTTAAGAAACAGATAAATGGGGAAGAGGTCTTCTTTCCTAAAATAAATATGTGATTGTATTTTCCTATTAAAATTCCCCATAGGAAAGGTTCCCATTAGGAACCCGAAGTGAAAAATTAGGAAAACCCAGTAAATTGTTCAAGGTCACCGGGCTAACTTAGAGATACCAGCTCCTAACCAGACCTGGACTTGCCTTCTCAGATGCTCTGTGTAGACGACCTAGACTCTTCAGTATGCAGGGAAGCTACATTCTGCAGAAGGTGGGTAAACGGAATTCTCATTTTAATTTAGATAACCTTTTGATAAATATTTGTTTCCACTAACTCTTTAAAGCCTGTCTTATAAGGCTGATATGTTCTCTTTTATTTGCCCTACCTCTCCTTGTATCCAATATTTTATTCATTTATCAGAATAGTCATCAAAATAGTGCAGATTATTATTTTTTAACTAAAAAAAATCAAAACTATTAACTACAGACATCTTTATTGTTTATTTTTAAATTTAACTATTTTATGCAGGCAAAAGATGAAAATGGGTCAAAAATCAAAGCTACAAATAGAAGTACACTGAATAGTCTCCATGTGAGCTCATGTGCCAAACATCAAGTTCCCTTCACCACAAAAACCTATGATCTCAGGTTCTTGGGCATCCTTCCAGTGATAGGTCATGCAAATTTAAGATAGTTATATAAAAAAAATGTATTAATGTCTTCTATTTTCTATCTTACTATATAAGATAGCTGATTATAATAGTTTACACAGACTTCTACACGTTCTTTCTTCAATTAAGAGGCTACTTTAGAGATCATTTCCATTAGTACAGAGACTTTTTGAAACTTTTACCTTTTTAGTGCTGCATACTATTCCCTTGTATAGGTCTACCATAATTACTTGTTTTTAATTTGTCTCTTTCATGTACATTAAAATTATAACAAGTTTTTCTATTAGAGGCAAACTGCAATTAATAACAGATACCTAAGGATATAACCTCAACAGTGGAATTTCTTCCTCAAAGAGTGAGGTATTTGTGATTTTGACAGCTATTGCCAAATTTCTGTTCATACAGGTTGTGCTAATTCATGCTCACAAGCAATAGGAATTCCTCCACACATTCACCAGTGCAGCATGTTATGACTTTTTAAAAAATATCTATCATTGCTAATATAATAGACTGAGCATGGTATCTCAAAGGTGTTATAGTTTGCATTCCTTTGACTTATGTTTATCATTATTTGATACATTAAAAGCCATTTATATTTATTTTCATAGAATATATAGTTTTTTTCTATTTTTCTGTTGGTCTCTTACTTATTAACTGAGAATATTTTTCATATAATTGGGAAATTAGCCTTTTGGAATTTGAGTATCAGGTGTTGTGTTTTGTTTTGTTTTGTTTTTTTAGTGTTTGATTTTGCCTATGGTGCTTTTCATCATTACACTTTTTTTTTTCTAATTTTCGTATCTTCAAATTTATTGGTGCTTTGTGGGGTTGAGGGTTTTATTTCACGTTAAGAATTTCTCTGTAGTTAAAAAGCATTCATCCATGCTTTCTTCTTATATCCTTTAGGTAAAATAGTTGTTAGTGCCTTTCTGAAGGAACTATCTCATTCATAAGTATTTGGATTCATTTGCTAATTGTTTCCAACAATTTGTATGGACTGGACTGGGGCCAAACACCTCCTCAAACTATTTTTAAAGCTCAATGAAAACACATTTAAAGAGATAATAGATTAAGTGATTTCAAGAGAAAAGTTTATATGGCTAGTAGGGCACAGAACAAAATTTATAAGATCCTTAAACAAAAGAGAAAACTCCAACTTGGGTGGCCAAATCCCAAAACATCTTAAGTGGCAAAAGCACTAGAAATGGGAAGAAAAATATAAGGCTGTCTGACTTTACTATAGCTCATAGGAATTTTGAATTAGCCCCTGTAAAGAGGTGGCAAAAACTGAAAATTGAAAGACTCCAAAAGCTTCAAAATGAAGATTTCATGTGCAGTTGATCTGAGGTGTTTTTGAGTTGTCTCATTTAGCAAATCTGATGTCAGGGGCGGGGAGGAAACAAACAAGCATATTTCTTGATTTCCTTATCTGGACCTCGTGCCCCAAGGTGGAGGAGCTACGAAATCAAGCAAGAAGGATATTCACATTTCTTTACCTTTCTAAAGAGGTAAAAGAACCCAACCCAGTAATTCCTCAATGATGATTTAATAGATTTTTATTTTTCTTTTTAATGGCACTGAAATACATTGGGAAATATCTTTAGATATCAATTGCTGTGGGTTTTATTAACTATCAATGGGTAATAGCTAATCTGCAGTGTTTATTGAAGGTTTATTATATGCCAAGCTCAGATACTCAATTGACTGAACCACTCAGGCACCCCGTGAAGAAACACTTATTAAATGTGAGAACATAATGGGAACAAAAAAGAAGTCAGCACAAATAATGTGGTGTTTTTCAAATAAGTCCGAGGCAATGAGAATGGTGGCTTAAGTTTGCACATTCAAGTCCATGAGACCTTACAGGAGCAAATGCACCAGAACAAAACCCTTCAAACTACTAATATTTACTTGCTTTTATCTTTAAATTCTTGATACAACTGTAAACTTGGCCAAGAATGACATAGACCTCTATTAATCCTTGTTGTAGAAGTGGGTCCTGGATCAGCAGATCTAGACATTTGCTTTTCTTTCTCTCTTTCAATTTGTTATATAATTAAGAAATTGACTTTGTCACTGGTGTCTGGGAGGGAGATTCTAAATCCTTGGACTTTCTGGAGTGGTAAAAGTGTCTTTTTATTCCTGAGCCCCTTAGATCACACCTCTGTTTATGTTAAGTGATGAGATGATTCAGGATGGGACTGGTCACCAGAAAGACCAAACATTTCATTAGAAGCCTGGGGCTGTAAGTCAGTCAAACCTCTGGAGAAGGTAGGGAGTGTAGAGAATAGATCCAGATGTCTATCTGACTGAAAGCTTCTACTGTGCAGCAAGAGACAAGAAAGGTGTCTCCTGACTCATGTGTCCATTCACAGAAACCCAAGCAAAGGAGATTATCCTACCAAACATGGTTGCTCTTGCTTTTTGACACCTACTGATCTTATCAAACATTTAGCTCAAACACCTGCTTTATGTGCCTCAAACCAAACATATACGTCCTATATTACTCTACTCTTTCTACAGGGACATGAGTACTTTGTGGAAGTTCTGCTAGACAGAGAACAGTACTTTGGCTATTCTGGGGCTTTGTACATTATGACTTATCTAGTGTATCATGTCAAAGCTCCACAGAAGGAACAATTTCCTGACATTGGTTTCATTACTCCTCTGTGGCCCATCACTTTGGAATCAATATCCATGATCCTCAATTTCCCAGCTTTACTTTCAGGCTTCTGGTTCCTACCATGGAGCCCAAGGCATGCCACCTGAGTGGGAGGACCTCCTTGTACTGCCTTTGAGCAGTCTCTTTTTTATCCTGCCATTACATCCTTGTACTAACGCTTATAGGATGCCTGGGCCCCATGGGACCTCTCTGATGGAAAGGGAGATGGGAGAGTAATGGGGGCCTTAGTCTTATGTTACTTTCCAAGTATAAACCTTGAAATAATAACATTTGGGAAAGTATGACATTTTTCCTGGGGCACCTGGGTGGCTTAGTTGGTTGAGTGTCAGACTTCAGTTCAGGTCATGGTCTCCCAGTCTGTGAGTTCGAGACCCATGTTGGGCTCTGGGAGCCTGGTACCTGCTTTGGGTTCTGTGCCTCTCTTTCTCTCTCTCTGCCCCTCCCTCACTCATTCTCTCTCTCTCTCTCTCTCTCTCTGTCTCTCTCTCTCTCTCTGTGTCTCAAAAATAAACAAACATTAAAATGAAATTAAAAAAATTAAAAATTGTCATTTTTTGAACCTCACTATTTTTATTAAGATAGAAAAGCTCCACCAGACAGTCAGGCATTTACACAAATGTTTACTCCCCCTTCCATACTTGGTTAATGGAAAAGGATGCTTAAATCTTTCAGCAGCCAATCATCAATTGGTTAGGCTAATTACAGAGAAGTTTTCACATTGTTGTCTTATCTCCTTCCACATTAACTGATGTGTCTCATGTAGTTACATTTCAGTGCCCCATCAAAAGGCTTGGAGGTGAGTGTTTCTACGCTGTTGTGCTATGGAAAGCATATGTGGTTTGTACCTATGGATAGAGTTGAGGGTTAAGAGGATGATGGGGAGCATTTAGCTGGTCACCTATCAAGGAAATAAGACTTAAAAGTAAGGACAAGGGAGTTAACTTGAAATCAAGGTTATTTTTATTGGTATTTTCATTTTTTTTTTGCAACAAAAATTAGTTTGCCCATTTTCATTGGTTAAAGCAGAGATCTGTACTCAGTTTTAAATTTCCATAGCCAAAGATCATAAATGTGGCTCCTGACCTCAGCTATAATTTTGATTTTCTGTTCAGGAGTTATTTAAATAAATAATTATTTTTAAGAACAAAAATTTGTAACATTCATATTAGAAATGACGTTTACAAATTCCAAATTGAGACTTCTTTATGATCAAGATTTTACCCCTCTGTTATTGTCTATTCAGTTATCCCTCCAAATATTTGCACTTACTATTTTTTGGAAAATATAGTCTAAGGATCAATCACACAACTCTAAAAAGTCCTACCTTCAATATTCTTATCTTTCATATTCTTCTGTTTTTGTTTTTTGTTTTTTTTTTTTTCAGTTTATCATCTTACTGCATTTCCCATTTTGCTGCAAGGTTTCATTCTTTTTTTTTAAATTTACATTCAAATTAGCATATAGCACAACAATTATTTCACAAGTAGATTCCTTAATGCCCCTTACACATTTAATCCATCCCCCACATCATTAACCCTCTGGTTCTTCATATTTATGAGTCACTTATGCTTTGTCCCCCTCCCTGTTTTTATAACATTTTTTCTTCCCTTCCCTTATGTTCATCTGTTCTGTGTCTTAAAGTCCTCATATGAGTGAAGTCATATGATATTTCTCTTTCTCTGACTAATTTCACTTAGCATAATACCCTCCAGTTCCATCCACGTTGGTGCAAATCGCAAGATCATTCATTTTGATTGCCGAGTAATACTCCGTTTTGTGTGTGTGTGTGTGTGTGTGTGTGTGTGTGTGTGTGTGTATACCACATCTTCTTTATCCATTCATCCATCAATGGACATGTGGGCTCTTTCCATACTTTGGCTATTGTTGATAGTGCTGCTATAAACATGGGGGTGCATGTGTCCCTTAAAAACAGCACACCTGTATCTCTTGGATAAATACCTAGTAGTGCAATTGCTGGGTCATAGGGTAGTTCTATTTTTAATTTTTTTGAGGAACCTCATACTGTTTTCCAGAGTGGCTGCACCAGCTTTCATTCCCACCAACAATGCAAAAGAGATCCTCTTTCTCTGCATCCTCACCAACATCTGTTGTTGCCTGAGTTGTTAATGTTAACCATTCTGACAGGTGTGGGGTAGTATCTCATTGTGGTTTTGATTTGTATTTCCCTGGTTATGAGTGATGTTGAGCATTTTTCATGTGTCAGTTGGTCATCTGGATGTCTTCTGTGGAGAAGTGTCTATTCATGTGTTTTTCCCATTTCTTCACTAGATTATTTGTTTTTTGGGTGTTGAATTTGGTCAGTTCTTTATAGATTTTGGATACTAACCCTTTATCTGATATGTCATTTGCAAATATCTTCTCCAGCAGTTCACTTTCCATTTTGCTGATTGTTTCCCTCGCTGTACAGAAGCTTTTTATTTTGATGAGGTCCCAGTAGTTCTTTTTGCTTTTGTTTCCCTTGCCTCCAGAGACGTGTTCAGTAAGAAGTTACTGCAGCCAAGATCAAAGAGGTTTTTGCCTGCTTTCTCCTCGAGGATTTTGATGGCTTTCTTTCTTACATTTAGGTCTTTCATCCATTTTGAGTTTATTTTTTTGTACAGTGTAAGAAAGTGGTCCAGGTTCATTCTTCTGCGTGTTGTTATCCAGTTTTGCCAGCACCACTTGCTGAAGAGACTGTCTTTATTCCATTGGATAATCTATCCTGCTTTGTCAAAGATCAGTTGGCCATATGTTTGTGGGTCCATTTCTGGGTTCTCTCTTCTGTTCCATTGATCTGAGTGTCTGTTCTTGTACCAGTATCATACTGTCTTGATGATTACAGCTTTGCAGTATAGCTTGAAGCCCAGGACTGTGATGTCTCCTCCTTTGGTTTTCTTTTTCAAGATTGCTTTGGCTATTTGGGATCTTTTCTGGTTCCATACAAATTTTAAGGTGGTTTGTTCTAGCTCTGTAAAGAATGCTGGTATTATTTTGGTAGGGATTGCATTGAATATGTAGATTGCTTTGGGTAGTATCAACATTTTAACAATATTTGATCTTCCTATCCAGAAGCATGGGATCTTTTTTCCATTTTTTGTGTCTTCTTCAGTTTCTTTCATAAGCTTTCTACAGTTTTCAGTGTATAGATTTTTCACCTCTTTGGTTAGATTTATTCCTAGGTATTTTATGGTTTTTGGTTCAACTGTAAATGGGATTGATTACTTGGTTTCTCTTTCTGTTGCTTCATTGTTGGTGTAGAGGAATGCAACCGATTTCTGTGCGTTGATTTTATATCCTGCAATTTTGCTGAATTCATGAATCAGTTCTAGCAAGGTTTTTTTGGTGGAATCTTTAGGGTTTTCCATACAGAGTATCATGTCATCTGTGAAGAGTGAAAGTTTGACCTCCTCCTGGCCGATTTGGATGCCATTTATTTCTTTGTGTTGTCTGATTGCAGAGGCTAAGACTTCCAATACTATGTTGAACAAAAGTGGCAAGAGTGGACATCCCTGTTTTGTTCCTGACCTTAGGGGAAAGCTCTCAGTTTTTCCCCTTGAGGATGATATTAGCATTGGGTCGTTCATATATAGCTTTTATGATCTCGAGGTATGATCCTTCTATCCCTACTTTCTTGAGGGTTTTTGTCAAGAAAGGATGCTGTATTTTGTCAAATGCTTTCTCTGCATCTATTGAGAGGATCATATGTTTCTTGTCCTTTCTTTTATTGATGTAATGGATCATGTTAATTGTTTTGTAGATATTGAACCAGCCCTGCATCTCAGGGATAAATCCCACTTGGTCGTGGTGAATAATTTTTTTAATGTATTGTTGGATCCAGTTGGTTAATATCTTGTTGAGAATTTTTGCATCCATGTTCACCAAGGAAATTGGTCTATAGTTCTCCTTTTTAGTGGGGTCTCTGTCTGGTTTTGGAATCAAGGTAATGTTGGCTTCATAGAAAGAGTTTGGAAGTTATCCTTCCATTTCTATTTTTTGGAACAGCTTCAAGAGAATAGGAGTTAACTCTTCCTTAAATGTTTGGTAGAATTCCCCTGGAATGCCATCTGGCCCTGGACTCTTGTTTTTTGGGAGATTTTTGATTACTAATTCAATTTCCTTACTGGTTATGGGTCTGTTCAAATTTTCTATATCTTCCTGTTTCATTTTTCGTAATGTATCTGATTCTATGAATTTGTCCATTTCTTCCAGATTGCCCATTTTATTGGCATATAATTGCTCATAATATTCTCTTATTATTGTTTTTATTTCTTCTGTGTTGGTTGTGATCTCTCCTCTTTCATTCTTGATTTTATTTATTGGGGTCCTTTCCTTTTTCTTTTTGATCAAACTGGCTAGTGGTTTATCAATTTTGTTAATTCTTTCAAAGAACCAGCTTCTGGTTTCATTGATCTGTTCTACTGTTTTTTTTTTGTTTATTTGTTTTGATAACATTGATTTCTGCTCTAATCTTTATTATTTCTTGTATTCTGCTGTTTTGGGGTTTTATTTGCTCTTATTTGTCCAGCTCTTTAAGGCTTAAGGTTAGGTTGTGTATCTGAGATCTTTCTTCCCTCTTTAGGGAGGCCTGGATTACTATATTCTTTCCTCTTGTGACAGCCTTTGCCGCATCCCAGAGGTTTTGGGTTGTGGTGTTATCATTTTCATTGGCTTCTATATACTTTTAAATTTCCTCTTTAACTGCTTGGTTAGCCCATTCATTCTTTAGTAGGACGTTCTTTAGTCTTCAAGTATTTATTACCTTTCCAATTTTTTTCTTGTGGTTGATTTTGAGTTTCATAGCATTGTGGTCTGAAAATATGCACGGTATGATCTCAATCTTTTTGTACATACTAAGGGATGATTTGTGTCCCTGTATGTGGTCTATTCTGGAGAACGTTCCATGTGCACTGGAAAAGAATGTGTATTCTGCTGCTTTAGGATGAAATGTTCTAAATATATCTGTTAAGTCCATCTTGTCCAGTGTGTCATTCAAAGCCATTGTTTCCTTGTTGATTTTTTGATTAGACGATCTGTCCATTGCTATGAGTGGGGTGTTGAAGTCTCCTACTATTATGGCATTACTATCAATGAGTTTCTTTATGTTTGTGATTAATTGATTTATATATTTGGGTGCTATCACATTTGGTGCATAAATGTTTAGAATTGTTAGGTCTTCTTGGTGGATAGACCCCTTAATTATGATATAATTCCCTTCTTAATCTCTTGATACAGTCTTTATTTTAAAGTCTAGATTGTCTGATATAAGTATGGCTACTCCAGCTTTCTTTTGTTGTCCATTAGCATGATAGATGATTCTCTATCCCCTTACTTTCAATCTGAAGGTGTCCTTAGGTCTAAAGTGGGCCTCTTGTAAACAGCATATAGATGGATCTTGTTTTCTTATCCATTCTGTTACACTATGTATTTTGATTGGAGCATCGAGTCCATTGATGTTTAGAGTGAGTACTGAAATATATGAATTTATTGCCATTATCATGCTTGTAGAGTTAGAGTTTCTGGTGTTTTTCTCTGGTCCTTTCTAATTTTTGTTGCTTTTGATATTTATTTATTTATTTATTTATTTATTTATTTATTTATTTATTTAGATTTTCATCTTTTCTTCCCTCAGAGAGTCCCCCTTAAAATTTCTTGCCAGGGCTGGTTTAGTGGTCACATACTCCCTTAATTTTTGTTTGTTTGTCTGGGAAACTTTTTATCTCTCCTTCTATTTTGAATGACAACCTTGCTGGATAAAGAATTCTTGGCTGCATATTTTTCTGATTCAGGACACTGAATATATCCTGCCACTGCTTTCTGGCCTGCCAAGCCTGTGGATAGGTGTGCTTCAAACTTTATCTGTCTTCCCTTGTAGGCTAAGGACTTTTATTTCCTTGCTGCTTTCATGATCCTTCCTTGCCTGAGTATTTTGTGAATTTGACTATGATATGCCTTGTTGATGGTTGGTTTTTGTTGAATCTAATGGGAGACCTCTGTGCTGTCTGGATTTTGATGTCTGTGTCTTTCCCCAAGTTAGGAGAAAGTTTTCGGCTATGATTTACTCACATAACACTTCTACCCCTATCTCTCTCTCGTCCTCTTCAGGGACCCCTATGATTCTGATGTTGTTCCTTTTTAATGAGTCACTGATTTCTTGAATTCATAAATCATGCTATTTTGCCTTCATCTGCTCTTTGTTTCTGCCTCTTTATTCTCCATAAGTTTGGTCCCTATATTGCTGATTCTCTGTTCTGCCTCCTCCATCCTTGCTGCTGTGGCATCCATTCATGATTGCAGCTCATTTATAGCATTTTTTTTCATCCTGACTAGTTTTTAGTTGTTTTATCTCTGCAGAAAAGGATTCTAATCTACTTTTGACTCCAGCTAGTATTCTTATTATCATGATTCTAAATTCTGGTTCAGAAATCTTGTTTGTATCTGTGTTGGTTAAGTCCCTTGGTGTCATTTTTTCATGTTCTTTCTTTTGGGGTAAATTCCTTCATTTATCATTTTGAAGGGAGAAAAGGAATTAATGAGGTAGAAAAAATTAAAATAAAAAAAATTAAAATTAAAAAATATTAAAATTAAAAAATTAACACACACACACAAAAATTGAATAAATGATGCTAGATCCTAGGTGTGTTTTGGTCTGGGTGTTGAAAGTGGCTTGATAGATCAGAGAAAAAAGGGGAAAGGAGAAAAAAAAAAGGAAATCTTCAGATAATTTGAAAAAATGAATACACTGAAGTAGACTAAAATGAAATGATGGAAGTAAAGTAGAATTTGAAAAAAATTTACACAAAAGTAAAAATTATAGTAGAAAAATTTAAAGAAAAATATTGTTAATAAAAATTAAAAACAAAGATGATTTTTCTCTTTCTGTATTCAAGAAAAAGAAAAGAAATGAAAAAGAGAAAAAAGAAAAAAAGGAAAGAAAGAAAATTGAATAGATGGACCTGCCAGCGACTGAAATACAACTGAAATTACTTTGTTTTCCCCTAGAAGTCAGACTATGAAGCGCTTTATAGTTTATAAACAAGCAGGAGGAGAGACTTGTGTTTTTGAAGTGTGATGTTGGCCCAACTGGGTGAGGCTAAGTGTAACGGCTCCTTTCTCCACTAGATGATGCTGCTAGCCTACTGGGGTAGATTGTTGTGTTGCTCATACGTGTGTATGCACATGCGCAGGAGCGGTGAAAATGGTGTCACACAGCTACCCAGTCTCTAGTATAGGAACTCTGTTCTCCCCAATCAGCAATTGCGCACCCATCCTCTGTCTTCAGCTTTCATCCACTCCCCGTTTCTTCACTGTCTGTGACCAAGCCCCAGGCAGTACCTCTCTTCCGAGTTTTGTCTCAGATATGGCTGCTTTCCCTGGCTCCTTACTTCTGAGGGACTGCGGCTTTGACCTGTTCCACCCCTCTGTGGGAGGGTCTGACCAAGCCATGGCCAAATGCCAGCCACACCCAGGAATGTGGCCAGTTGCCAGCCCACCCCAGAAAAAGTTTGTGAAATAGTGTAGCAGAAGTGTTTTAGGGATTATGGAAAATCACAACACATCTGGCACTGGGCTTCACCTTTAAGGACATTGTTCCAGCACCAGCGAATGTGGCCATTCTCTGCGGTCTTCTGGGCTCAGGTTGCCTCCCAGCATCTACCAAATGTCCTTCCAGTGGTGGAAGCGCTTCTCCCCATCTGCCCCGAGAACCTCCCAGACTCCACTCTGCTCCTGGGGTTTCACCCTTCCCACCAGAGCACCACAAAGTATCACGCTGAGGAGTTGCAGAATCTGCACTCCCCCTGTTTACAGTCTTAATGGAATTTAAACCCCCTCCTTTCTCCTTTCTCCCTTTTTAGTTCAGTCCCTGAGGCTGTTTCCAATTTTCCACTTTCTCTCCAGCTGCTTTTGGGGAGGGGTGCTTTTCCTGTATTCTGTCCATCGTCTCCATCCTTTCTCTGCATGCAAAAGTACCTCCCTGCCTTCTGTGGCTTCTCTTTCCCCAAGTTCCCCTCTCTGCGCTGCGTACCTGCTGAATTATGTAGTTCTGGTTGTGTAGGTTGTTGTGTTAATCCTCAGATGAGTTTTCTAGGTGTGCAGGATGGTTTAGTGTTGGTCTGGCTATATTTCATGGACGTGAGACACACAAAAAACTTCCATGCTGTTCCACCATCTTGGCTCCCTCCTCATATTATTCTTCTGACAAACTAGACTGGCTTCTACTTCATTGATTTCTATTTGTTGTTTTCTCTGCCTTCCTACTTCTTGATAGGAATGGTCTTGGATCTTAGTTCACCTATCACCTTTTTTGTGTGACCATTCCTAGCTAAGCAACCTAATTTTATCTCTTACAATGTTATTCTCAACCACAGTGCCCATTTTTATTTTGTTCATAGTAATGAATCTGATATTTAAATGATAGCACTTTGCTATCTAAAATAAAATGGTAAGATTTGAAGCAAGATTTTCATTGGATTCATTGGCCATTCATTATGCAAAACCCAAGGATATTAGGATTTAAGGTTCCTACTCCTCTCATTAAACAATTCAGTTATCTATTGTGGCAGTTTCTTCTGAGATCCAGTTACTCATGTCCCATGCTATGCCTTCCATCTGCATGTGTTAGAGTTACTGCATTGCTACATGTATGAGAAATCCTCCTGTAGGGAAATGTTCCAGTACTGGCAAGCTTCAAAAGAGAGCCATGTTTGTGGGAGAGTATGCACTGTGTTAGAATTCCCTCTCCAGACTGGCTCTAATAAACTCATTACATTAAGATCAAAATGACTGACCAGCTGTTCCCCTTCCCTGAAGTATTTGCATTTTAAAAGGTGAGAAAAGCCTAAAACTGAGACAATAAGTTTCTATTTGTTGAACTCAGACACGAAGAAATACTGAAATGTAAAAAAAAAAATTCAAGGAGATGTGAAAGGGCTATATTATCACTGCTGGGAATCATTCAAACTGGCAAGAAGGACCACCAAATCCACTCTCTAAAATTCAAATCATTTGCATGGCTCTCTGGGGAATCAATTGGTCCCTAAATTCTGCCTTAGTTTTGATATTTGGCAGGGCCTTTGGTTCATTAAAATCTCAGGAGTCGCTACAGAGCCTCAAGTGTAGTGGCCTCATTTGGGGCCAGTACTGTCATCATGTTAGGCACAGGCTGACTCCCAGCAGGGGTCACAGCTGGCCTAGAAGAGTTAATTATCCTCAGGATGTAACCACAAAGCCATAAGCCTGTCACTCAGGCCTTTGCTCCTGTTTGCCAGTAACTTTGGATTATCAAGAAAGGCAAAGAGGAGTTCCTATTATTGATATGATGAAATATATTCCTTCTCCATCCTAATGAGAGACTGACTCAGGAAAATGTAAGATGAAAACAATTGTATCATTCATTCAAATATAACAAATCTTTGTTAGATGCTTACTCTGTGCCAGGGACTATTTTAGAAATATACAGGGATAGTAGTTATCAACATATACCAGGTTTCTGCTTTCACAAATTTTATATTCCAGTGACCAGAAATAGGTACCAAAATAGAAAAAAGAAACCTAACAAGAAATTATCATTTTAATCAGTATAAGGAAAATTAAACACTGCAATGTTATAGAGACTGGCACGATAAAGGAGTTAGATTGCTTGATCTATTAAAGACACCCAAGAAAGTGACACTTAAGCTGAGATACAAGTCCATCCCTATAAAGATGTGGAAAAGAGAGTTTTGGGTAGAGAAAGTATCAAATAGAAATCCATGAGAGGGATACAAATTCGGTTTATTTGAGAAACAACAACAACAAAAAAAGACCAGGAGAATTTCTACTCCCAGGAAGCTGGAGTAGACATCCGTTTTTCTTTTATTCTTGGCAAGTATAACTAATAACTATAGGCATTTTAAATGCAGTAAACATAATATGGATCTGAAATATAGAGAGGATAAGAAAGACAGGCTAAGGAACTCGGGACTTAAGTGACAATAAAACAGTGAGTTACCTCAATTTTCTAGTTTTGCCTTACACATCCTAGACTTGGGGCTGAAGAAACAACTAACAAATCATAAAGGTGTAGACACACACATAAAAATGTCCCAACAAGAGCTTGCTCTCTTTAGCCAAATTTTGATAGTGAGTGCTCTACTCCAGTCAAATACGACAGAAACAAACAAACCAAAACTGTTTTTGAATCTCTATCCAGGTCAGCAAAGCCTGAGTGGGAAACCTGTATTTCCAACCACATGAGACTGTAATAAGCACCCTAAAACTCCTACTGGGGTGGTGTCAGAGAAGATCAAATATGGAGGTTTGACTTTTATATCCACTGGCTGGCTGGTTATGAGCCAGTGGTGCCATTAGAGACCACATGAGGAGGATGGACATCCGCCTCTACTCAGTATTCATAATATGCCCCTCATTTCACGATAAGAAGAAGCCAAAGCGGGGAATGAGGACACTGACCATCTTGGAGTAGTAACAAGGCCACGCCCACCTCTACATGCACTGTCTGTTGAGATCACCTCAGGACTGGCACTTCTATCCTGCCCAGCAATCAGTAATGAGGAACACCATCCCTCAGTTAATGCAGGCTGAGTGAGGAATCTGGACTTTACTTCCTCTTGGGAGTAATAAGGCAGAACCAACCTTCCTCTAATGAAGTAGTGTCCAAAAAAAAAAAAGAGGCAGATAAAACAAAAAGGTTTAAATGGGAAGGTTACAAAGGTTAAACGGTCTCTTACCAATACAAACAAGGGCTCAGTTTTAATCAAAACTCACTAGTCATATGATAATGAGGAAGATCTCACAATCAATGAAAAATACTCTAAAATCATAGAAATATTAGAATGATCTGATGAAGATTTTAAAGCAGCCATTACAAAAATTATTCAACAAGGAAAAAACACACTTGAAACAAATGAAAGTAGAAAATCTCAACAAAGGTCTAATATTCATGTAGACAGAGTTCTAGAAGTAGAGGAGAAATATGGCATGACTAGAAAAGTATTTGAAGGAATAATGGCTGAAATTTGCACAAATTTGGCAAGAGACACAAACTTGCAGAATGAAGAAGCTCAATGAACCCTAAAGGTTAATCCCAAAGAAATCTACACCAAGACATAGGCACATCATATGTAAACCTCTGAAAGTGATTAAAGTAATTATTATAACACTTTTCAATGTGGTTGTCAATATGTGTAGAGAAAATATTTACATGTTATACTCCATGATATTATAGAGTATAAAGGAACATAAAGGGAGCTAAACTTTAATTCACTCATATTTGTAAAGTGATGACACCAGTACTAAAAGAAGAAAAAGAAAAAAAAAACACCATCCTAAAATTCTGTATCCAGTGAAATTATCTTTAAGAAGTGAAACAGTAATAAAGACTTTTTCAGTCAAACAAAACTAAGGGGATTTATCACCAGTAGATCTGACTTGCAAGAAATATTAAAAGAATTCTTCGAAGAGAAGGAAAAGTATAGAGGTTAGAAATACAAATCTATGAAGACCAGTTTCCTTTTTTTTTTTTAATGAAAACTGGACACTTTGTATAACACATTGTAGCAATTATAGATTCTGATTCCCCTTTTCTAGAACTCTTACTGTTGCTGCTTTTTTGTTTGTTGCTTTTTTGTTTGTTTAATGATTTGCCTGGACTCATTATGTAGACTCTACTTACCTCACAGTCTTCAATCACCAAAGTCTCAGCTTTTTTTCTTCTCATTTTCATTCTCAAGCCCAGCTTCCTAGATGTAACCTATGGAACAGTTTTTTGGTCAGCTAATGATTGGTCAGGGGTTGTGTTAAAACATTGAACAAATAAAACTCTTCCTTTGCCTAGAGAGCTGGGTGTTGTTTGCAACTCATTCAATGTTCAGACACTTTACAAATCTTCCCCAGCTTTTACCTTCTGCAGGGCCTTGTGGCGTCTCATCTGCACATGTATTCTGAATGCCCTTGCAGTCAGAAACAACATATAAATAGCAAGAACCATCTCTGTCTCTTCAGAGATTTTGCAGGCTTGCACATGTGTGAGCTTTCCAGACTGCCAGAAATCTATGAGTGTTTTGCAAGGCCTCCAATGGCTATCTAATTTCCTAGAGCTCCATATTAAAATTTTGGCTATTCTATAACTGTGTTGCTTGCCCCAACCTCAGGCTACATGCAAGAACATTGGTCTTCTCCCTTTATTTGACAATGAGATTAATTGTGTTTTCAACATTGCCTCTGGGTGTGGGGTTCTTCCTCATTCTGTACCCTTTCTTGTTAGCCTCTTTTAGCATGGAAGCTGCTGGTTTTCATAGCTTTCCCTGCCATAGTTGAATTTCTTTGTTGATGGAGTTAATGGAAGGAAGCATCTCAGGCTAAAACTCCAGAAACTCCTACTGTTCTTAAATAAACATCTCTCAATTTGTAGTATGCCTTTCATTGATTTCTAAAATATGGTGGATTTCTAAATAAAGTTTTTCTACTTTTATCATTGCTTATTTGGGTAAGGATTTTTCAAGTTCCTCACTTCCTCATGACTGAAGTCTTCCCTTTGAACTAATTTTTTTTAGGATTGATGTTATTTCTATTTTAAATCTTTGATAGAATTCAAAATGATGTCAACTGGGCCTGGATTATTCTTTGTGAAAGATTTTAATTACAGATTCCATTATTTTAATGCTTGTGAGAGTATTTATACTTTATGAATGTCTTTTGATTTACTGTGTTTTTCTAAGTATTAATTTATTCTAAATTTTGAAATTTATTTAAAGGTGCTTAAATCTTATGATCTTTGTGATTTCTGTGGGATTTGTAGTTTTAACTTTTGAGTTTCTGACATTGGTTATTTGTACATTCTTTTTTTCTTGATCTATTTCACTGGAGTGTTTTTTAAATCTTATTTTTAGAGTTAACTTTTATTTTTGGTGGTGCTATTTCATGTCTGTTTTGCATTTTATTGTTATTTTATTTCCTCAGTTTAATTTTACTAGCTTTCTAAGATGGATGCTTAAATTATTAGATTTTAGCCACCTTTTTTCCCTTCCAAACATAGTAATTGTAAGGTATGAATTTCTTCTAGTCATGCCTTATGATGCATCTCACAAATTTTGATATGTCTATTTTTATTGTTATTCAGTTGAAGATATCTTCTAACTGCCATGGTGATTTTATATTTGATTTGGATTACTTAGAAGTATATTACTAAACTTCTATTACATGAAGACTTATTTATTTAATTTAACCATCTATTTTTAAATTAATTCTAGCTTAATTACCCTGTGGTCAGTCAGAGGAATAAATGTAGTCTGATTTCAATCCTTTGAATTTTGTTGAGACTCACTTTGCCACCTGGTGTATAGTTAATTTTGATTAATTTTTCCTAGTGTTTCTAAAAATATATATTTTTTAATTCTGCAATTTTTGTATTTTACAAACGCTCATTAGGTGAACTTTTTTTGTTAATATTCTTTTCAAGTTTGTTTGTTTGTTTGTTTGTTTGTTTCTTTCTTTCTTTCTTTTTCTTTCTTTCTTCCTTCCTTCCTTCCTGAGAGAGAGAGAGAGAGAGAGAGAGACCTCACAAGCAGAAGAGGGGCAGAGGGAGAGGGAGAAGAAGGATCTGAAGCGGGCTCTGTGCTGACAGTGCAGACCCCAATGCAAGGCTCAATCTCAGGAACCTTGAGATCATGACCTGAGCCAGAGTCAGATGCTTAACAGACTAAGCCACACAGGCACCCCTTTATGTTTTCATGCCATTTTACTGGATTGTATCTAAGTAGGATTTTGTTTTATTAATCCAGTTTAACATTTGTTACATTATTAGAATATGTAGATTGAGATTTTTCATCAATTCAGAAAATTCTCAACCATGATCTCTTTAAACATTTTTTTTCCCTCTCTCCTCCTATGGGTGTCAAATTATACTTTTGTTAGAACTTTCTTGCTATATTCTCTATGGCTTTAATGTCTTTTATCTTTTTATGAAAACATTCCATATTGTTTTTATCTCTGTGTATATTTTTTTATCTATTCTAGTTCTCTGGTTTTTCTTCCATCTATAGAATACTTAATTTTCATTTCTTTTAATTAAAATGTACATTTATTTTTTATAGTATCTTATTGTCTAAGTTCTTCATATTTTATTTCTTTGAATCCACTGTATTTAACTATTTTAAAGTTTATGTGTAATAACTCCATTGTGTTGATCATTTATATTTCTTCTGTTGTAAATTGTTTCTGCTATTTTTCAATTACATTTTCTTGCATTTTTTAACATTTATTTATTTATTTATTTACTTACTTACTTACCTATTTTGAGAGAGAGAGAAAGTCTGAGTGGGGGAGGGGCAGAAGGAGAGAGAAAGAATCCTAAGCAGCTCCACACTCTCAGTGCAGAGCCCAATTCTTGGGGTCAAACCCATGAACCTTGAGATCATGACCCGAGCTGACGTTGGATGCTTAATCCAGGAACCTGCTTGTATTTTTTTATATCTGGTTATTTTCCATTGAGTGCTAGGTGCTATGCCTATAAAATTTAGAGATTATTGAAACTGGGGATCATGATTCCTTCTTCCATTGAGTGTATGTTTTAAATTTAATTAATTTATTTTTAGAAAGAGACAGAAAGAGCAAGCAGAGAAGGGGCAGAGAGAGAGAGAGAGAGAGAGAGAGGGACAGAGAGAATCCCAAGCATTCTCCATGCTGTTAGCACAGATCTCACGAACTGTGAGATCATGACCTGAGCAGAAACCAAGAGTTGGACACTTAACTGACCAAGCCACCCAGGCATCCTTTCCACTGAGTGTTATATTTACTTCTGGAAGGTGGTGGTGGAACTAACAGTCCTGCAGCACCTCAATCTAACCAGGCATTAAGATGATTTAAAGCTGAACTCTAATATCCCCAATTTCTATTCTATTCACTTCCTATTTCTAAGTTGAAGCTCTTGGGAATTCAACTGAAACTTTTGGTGGGCATAACTTGCCCAGAGACTCCATTAGTGGGCTTTGAATTCCAATTTTCCTAAGCTCTATGGGTCTGTCATAAACAATTTTTAACATTTAGCCTCTCAGACTCCTAATTTCTCTTCTTCTGCAAGTGTCAGATATCCTGAGGAGAAAAGCAGACCCAAGTGCCAGTATCACCTCTCTGGGTTTCTTTCTTCTTTCAGGTCTTCCTGCAATAAGTCTTCACTTCTTTGTAAGCAATCGGCTGATTTCAAATATTTTATTTAAAATATTTTTCCAGCCTTACTTGTTTTGTTCTGCATTACCTAGACTTCCATTCTTAGAATACTTGTGTTTGTTTTTCACAGCCTCATGTATGTATGGCTTTCATGTTGACAGATAATATTTGTTGTAAATACACAACTCTGTCTACTCCTTCTCCTCCTCATCTCAGAAAACGATTAGGTATGAGAACATTTTAATCAATTCCCCTGTTATGGGTTAAATTGTGTCCCTGAAAAGGGTATGTTGAAATTCTAACCCGTAGTACCTTTGAATGTGACCTTATTTGGAAATAAGGTCTTTGCAAATGTAATCAAATGAAGATAACGCCATTAAGGTGGACCCTAATTCAATATGACTAGTATCCTTATAAGAAGGGAGTAGAAACAGACACAGTAACACAATGTGAATGCCCTGTGACAATGGAGGCAGAGATTGAACTGATGCATCTATAAGCCAAGGCATACCGGGAATACCACAAGCTGAGAAAGGGGTGGAATAGATTCTTCCCTATAGACTTCAGAGAGCATTGTTCTGCTGACTCCTTGATTTCTACTAGCTTCCAAAAGTATAAGAGAATGAATCTCTGTTGTTTTAAGCCACCCAGTTTATGGTACTTTGTTATGACAGCCTTAGGAAACTAATAGATTCCACC